>NW_026948801.1:1619500-1931000 GCF_035770615.1 Melospiza melodia melodia | reverse complement strand
AGCCCTGCTGGGCTGTGCACAGGAGCTGCTTCTGGGTGGAGATGTCTCTCTGCAGCTGTCTCTCCAGGGCAGAACTGTGTCTCTGTCTCTCTCTTGCCAGGAGCTGCCTCTGTGCCAGGAGCCCAGCCCAGCTCAGCAGCACAGACATAGCACCAGGACTTTAATGAGCCTCTGGGGCTTTGTGCTCAGGCCTTGAACATCAGTCCCTGAGAGGGAGCTGAAGAAACCTCTGCAGAACTCCAAGTCAGAATCCAACTACAAAGTTACTTGGACTTTTAATGGGTCCCACTGAGGGACACCACTGAGAAAGTGTCCCCAGGCCCCAGGCAGAGCAGAGAACTGGATGCAGTGATGACAAGTGGGGACAAAGAGAAGCCAAGTCTTGGTGCCCTGGGGCACAGCAGCTGGGTCTGTGCCATCAAGGGCTGGGAGGAGACACCTTGTGCTGAGGCTCTGGAGCCTCCTGGCACAGCCCCAGCCAGGCTGGGCACTGTCAGCCCCTTGTCCTGCCCTCTGCATCCCCCCGAGCCCACATCCCAGTGGCCTCAAGGATCTGCTGGAAGGAGTCCCTGGGGAGCCTTGCTCAGGAATGGCCCTGGGGGCTCCTGAATCCTCCTTGTAGGTACTGCAGGTTTTTCAAAGGACATTGGGTTTGGCTTTTGCCTTGGAGTCTGATAGAGGTTTGTGCAATCATGGCCTCCAATCATCTGCTATAATTAGTCCCTGGAGGGGCTTTGTCAGTAACAATACTCCATGGTGCTCAATAATACTTCAAGGTACTCACTTTTTTTAAGCTACTTGGTGCTTCCCTTTTGATACAGACTCTGTGAGAGGTTTGTGCAATCATGGCCCCAGTTATTTGCTTTAACGAGTCCCTGGAGAGCTTTGTACTGACTCAGTGGGGCTCATTAATGCCTTGAGATACTCAAGGTTTTTAAGTTATTTTATGGATTTAAGAATACTTTTAGGCACTTTTAAGGATTTTCCTTCCCACCCTGAATCTCTGAAAGATTTTTGTTCCATCTGGCCTCTAATTCTCTCCTCCAAGGAGTCCATGAGGATCCTGTATTGGGTATCTTCCCACTTTCTGTTTTACAACAAAGATGGAGCTGAAAGAATTTCATAAGACTTTCTAAAAGCATCCAAATGAACATGGGACTATTCACAAAAACAACAACAACCACTAAGAGAATTAATAGTCCTGTTTTAGATAGATATCATCCAACCCTTTTGTCCCTTGGATTGGAAGAGTTTATTGAACCAGTCTTTGTTTTCCACTTGAAGCTTCTTGAACCCTTCCTTCAGTACCTGAATGCTCTTGTGGATTGACTTGCTGCGGATGGAGAGGTTCATGCAACACATCCCTCAGAGTCTACACAGCCATGCCCATGTGCCCAGAGTAAAAACTCTATTGCTGTTCTGCAAGGTGGCATGTCTGATGGTCTCTATTTCTGAGAGCAGGCCATTCAATGTGAGGGAGGTAGCATTGGTTTGCTTACTTAACAGGCACCCAAGATGGTCTAATTGTCCTAAAGCTTTAGCTGCAGCCACCCAAGGTAGTCCAAATTGAGGGTGCTACCATCCGATACCTGGATTAAAGCTTTCAAAGCTATCTCTTTGATATCATCCAATACTTCTCTGGGAATACCTGCTGCTTGATCATCTGGTAGGCTGTATTGTCCTTCTCCAGCTAGATGGTTGATTGTCGATTCTGCCCTTGCTCATTATTAGCATAGTCTGCTATTAATTGATTTTGTAAACACTTCCATCCCCCTTCCCACAGGGTGTATTCTGTATGTGATGACAACATGGTCATAATACATTTTAAATCATAGGGAGTTAAGACATGTGCTCTAAACATGGCCTTCATTAGGCCATTAAAACAAGGTAAGTCCCTCCTATGGTCTTTAGCTGCCCTACACAGCTCCTTGATTTCCCCGTAAACCAATGGCTGATACCTGGGATTCTGCCCCCTTCTTTCATAACATCCCCGGGCAACAAGGAGTTTTGGGACTATTTGCCAGTCTCCTTCCTTAGCTGCTTCTTTCCAGATCCTTTCCCAGGGGTCTTCTGGGGTTGACGGGCGAGGTGGCTCTAGGGAATCCAAAATGTCTTCTGGGGAGGAAGAATAACTTGGAGCAGAAACAATTGGATTAGAAATAGTGTGACAGTTGGGCTTAGTATCTTTGATAATGGGGTTATATTGTTGCTGGAGGGTGAGGCAAAGGGCACTGCCATTTTGTCAGGTGTTGGGGAGGAAGGGCCTTGATCTAGGATGGCAGACTTCCAAGCTGGCATTCTGGAGGCATGACCCAGGGTGGAGGTGGAATGATTGACAGTGGGGGCATGACCTGCAGTCATGGGGGTGGAGTCTGGAGGTTCATTCAGGGTGGAAGAGAAGGTTGTGGTAGGAGGAAGTGGAGGAGCCAAGATGGAAGGAGGACAGTCAGGCTCAGGGGCATCTGGAAAAATTTTTAATGATCCACTTCATGATTGATTTTAATTTGTTCTTTGAAGATACTTGGTCATGATCAGTGAGAATTAACTTAAAGCATCCATATACCCACCTTTCTACTTTGGACATCCGGCTGCCCATCTTTCTCTTTCTCCACCTCAGGTGGAACAGCCACTGCAACACCCCAAATCAGTTATGGGATATGGATGCGTATTGTAAATACACAGTAGCAAAATGGGCAATATTGTCCTGTGTTTCCCCAAACCCACCTGCAATCCTATGCAGGTTAAACGGTCATTGTCCGTGTGGATCCTGGCCAAGGTCCCTCAAAGCAATGATGAATCTGCCGTCCCGGCACAATCCAAAATCCCGGGGAGCACTGACCTATCCATCAGCTAACCCCAGCTGACATGACTGAATGTCAGGGTCCGTGTTAGGGGGCCAAAGATTACAGTGAGGGTGGCTGTGACAAACCCTTCTGGTTCCCCAACTTCAGGGCAAGGTTGGTGAAAATGAAAAGGAGCAGATTCTGGGGAAGATGAAACAGGAAAGACTTATAAATATGATTGCCTGGCAAAAGATTTTGAGAATATAGAACCATAAGTGAGATTGAAATGAAAGCAAGCTTTGAGACACCAAGCCTTAGTTACTGAACAACTGGAAAACAATGGTATGGCCAGCTGAAGGTAATCTTCTTTTGATGAAACAATACCCTCTGCTTGCAGACAGGTCCAAGGGTCAAAGCAGACCCTACTAACTAGGCAGAAGGGGTCCAAAGAGTATTTTTTAGGGTTTAAAATGCAACACAGTAAGGTAATGTAATGATTCCTATAGGCTGTATGTAAATGCTATAGGGCTTGAATCTTGTATTAGATTGGTTAGTGAAAATTAGAATATGCAGCACAGAAGATGATTTATTGTATTGTAATGGGGATTCCCCTCCTCTTTCGAGCATTCATTTTGGGCGCTTCTTTCAAGCTCCTCTTCTGGACCTGCTCTAAGCTGTGGCTAGCAGCTCCAAACAAGGCCCCTGCACCCACACCCTTTGCAATAAACCACAAGTTCCAAGACCTGGCTTCAGAAATCTGTTGTCTCTGTCCATCCCAACTGTCCTACTCCCCGATGCTCCTACAAGCAGGATCATTAGCGTTGCACAAAAAGAACTTTATTAGCAGGGTGAAAAGCAATAAACATGGAGAAGTCAAGCACAGTACAAGGGGTGGGATTCAAAGACCTGAGATAAAGGTGAAACAACAATATATACACTTGAGGGTAGAACACTCTGAAGGAATACCCACATAGGGGAAACAAGTAACCAATAGGGAAGGAGAACTTGGACAACTTAGCATAACAGCACTAAAGGCTTGTGAGGGAACTCTCAAACTTACCCTAAGTTAAACAAATCATTCCTAGGGCTTGAAACTCGCTCCCGGTTCTTCTGGGGTAAAATCTGGCTGACTGAGTTACAGCTGGACTAACTCCCACACTGCTACTTTGCACTGGCCCCTTGGGAGCATGTGGCCCAACAAAGCCACAATGATGTCCTTGGCTCAATGAGGCTCCACAAGTGTCACAATGGTGCGTTGGATCCATGGTGCTCTGCAGAGTCATAATGTTCTGCTTGGTTCCACAAGTTCCCACAGTGTAACAGGTTCCACAAGGGCCTGCAGTGTCACAATGGTCTCCATAAGAAAGGAAACAAGCACGCCCCAGTGGTGCAGGGGCAGATGAGAGGCAGTCACCAGAGGCCAAGTCTAGCCAGACTTGACTGTATGGGCAGATTTTGTCTAGGAGTAACCTTTGAGTTTAGAGAATTTTACATGCAGAATCCTAATTTTGGCCATGGGCAACTAGACAAGAAAGACAGTTCTTTTCCATAGGAATAAAAGCACAGAGCCCCAGTGCTTCACGATCAGATGGGAAGTGGCCCTTGACATGACAAATTCAGGGGGACCTTTCAGACAGCCCCAAGGAGGCCAAACCAGGCAGACCTGTTCCATGTTCCATTGACTTCATGGGTCCTAACACTGTCACAATGGTCTCCTTGATTCCATGAGTTCTAGCAATGTCACAATGGCTTCTTGGTTTCATAAGCCCCAACAGAGGGTCCATTGGCCCCACACATGCCCTGCTGTGAAACAATGGCCCTTTGTTTCTATTTTAAATCAATCACAATCAATCCACAGTTTGATCATTGATCCTTGCTTCCATAGGGCCCATGATTTGCACAATGGTCTCCTTGATTCCATGATTCCTACATTCCACAGTCTCACCATCGTTTCCTTGGATCTCCATTGTCACAACTGACCCATGTTTCCATGAGGCTCTGTAGTGCCACCGTGGTCGCTGTCAGAGACTGGATGAGATCAATGTCCCAAGACACCTTGGGATGCTCCAAATGCCTGTGTGGGGCCAGGGCCAGGTCAGGCCTTGGTTTGTGGTGGGACAGAGCCCCGCCCCCAGCCCTGGCCTGGCAGAGCTGTCAGTCATACAGCAGGGGGTGATGTTAACCCAGCTGTGATTAGCCCGGCTGTTAATCAATCAATCACACACTAGCAGCTGGCGCTGCTCTGGCTCTGATTGGACAAGCAACTGGCAGTCCCACCCCAGGCACATGCCCATGAGTGCCCAGGGGGTTTAAAGCCAGAGCACGAGGCCAGCCCAGTGTCTGGGTCCTGCCTTCTACTAGGGTTCCTCTGTTGGCAGCGCTGGGACACGAGCAGTTGGTACCCATATGTGTGTCCTTCTATGGATCTTCTGTCTTTCTGTTGTTCTCTATTTCTTCTCCTTCGAATCCTATTTACCTGGAACATTTTTGGGTAACTTCACTTGTTAAGGGTTAAAGGATTTTAGGTTGAAAATGTTGGAACCCAGGGCACAGGGAATATTTCTCTGTCTGCTCTGAGGGGGCCTGACCCCTGGAGAAGCACTGCCTTTAAGCTTTGCCCATGGAGAGGACTTCCAGGACTTTCAGATAGATTAGAATTTAGCAAAATGTGAAATAGGTAATAGAGAGTAATATACTATGTCACTTGGGTGAGAAATTTAGGTTTTGAGATTTTTAGTATGGTGTAGATAGGGAGCAAGATGGAGGAATTTGGGTGTAGTCCCTGTCTTCTTCATCTACTCCATTTTCTGCGGTGTTGGTAGCACAGGGTGATTGGTCAAGGAAAGTACAGTGCAGAGGTTATGTGGACAGTCAAAGGATGAGTTAGTGGTAGATAAGTAGAAATAATGTATGTTTTAAGAGTTTATTGGATGAGACAACTTTAAAAGACCTTGAAACTGTACATTTTAGGGCCATTTTGCAGTGTTTTTCCAGCGCGCTGAGCCTGGGGTGCACAGCAATGCAAAACTTCAGATAAGATAACAATAAACAAGAAGCTGAACACTGAACAAGTCCCGTGCATCTCCTTTTACCTGGTGCAGAACTGCTACAGGAAGGTTTCCTCCATTCAGGGAGCCCCCAGAAGGGCTCAAAATAAAACAATCATCAATAACTTGTGCCCTGACAATGTTTGTAATAAATTGGCTCTGTTAGCGTTCAAAAACACATAATCATGGAGCGATTAGATGCGGTGCTTTTTATTAAGAGCTCTGGGAATTGGGGTATATTCAACCCAAATCTGACTCCGACCATACATCCAAAATGATCATGTTTTATACTCTATCGTTACATAACTTTCATGTTAATTATTAAACTTATATTGTTCTATTGTATACATAAATTTAGCCCCTCTCTGAATTTCCAACATAGTTTCTCAGTATTCTTCTTATGGTTATATAATAATTACATTTATTACTAAACAATCATCACATCTAACAATTATATAATTTATCATACTGCTTACGCAGGTGCAGTTGATCTGGGAAAGCACAAATCCTAACATTTTAGATTCTATCTTTAACTTTTTCCAGGGTTCCATATCAGCTCTTTTCTATAAAGTTATTTACTGAAGGGTGTTGTCTTAATTAGCCAATCATGTGAAATGTGTTGATTAAATGACCAATGAGGTCCACCTGTAGCAAACCAAGATATAAAAGAAAAGGATTAAAAGAACAGGTGGCTTTTAGCCCTTAACCTTTTGATCTGAGTCTGTGTCATTTCTGATTCAACGGTGACATTTGGGGATCTGTGCAGGCTATTGGGGATCCTTTCTGCACCTCGTGACCCAAGAGGAGCTTCTGTAATAAACTTGTCCTGAAGCTCCCACTGTGCCCATGACAGGAACCCTGTGAGTGTCTGGGACATCCCGGCTCTTTGGCAGCCTGGGGACTCCTGGGATGTCACTGTGGAGCCCCCGTGAGTGCCTGTGACAGATCGGTGCCTTTGCAGCCCAAGGTCCCCTGGGATGTCACCATGGAATGGCTGTGACTGCGTCTGACCACAGGGCTCTTCACCATCCCCAGAAAGCCCTGGGAGGTCTGCATGGAGCCCCTGTCTCGGCCTGTGACATTCCAGCTCTGAAACAGCCTGGAGACTCTTGGAAAGTCCCCATGGAACCCCTCTGAGGGCCTGTGACAAATCTGATCCTTAGAAGGCAACCATCACCAGCTCCCTGTTGCTATGGTCCGTTTCCATGGCAACCATCACCAGCCCCCTGTTGCTATGGTTAGTTCCTCAGCAGCTCCATGGAGACCCCATGCCAGGGGTGGTTGCCATGGACACCAGCTCAGGCCTGCAGCCAGAGCCCGTTGCCATGGCAACCATTGGCAGCCCCATCCCCAGGCTCATGGGATCCCAGAACCACAGAATTGGCTGAGCTGGGAGGGACCCATCAGGATCCCCCAGTCCAACTGCTGGCCCTGCACAGGACACCCCAACAATGCCAGCCTGGGCCTGGCAGCACTGTCCAAATGTTGCTGGAGCTCAGAGAGCCCTGGAGCTGGGACCCTTTCCTGGGGAGCCTGGGCAGGGCCCCAGCAGCCTCTGGGCAAAAACCTTTTCCTGACATCCAACCTGAGCCTGCCCCAACTCAGCTGCAGCTGTTCCCTCCACTGCTGTCCCTGGGCACCAGAGGGAAGAGGTTCCCACAGCCCCAGCCAGGGACCCGCTCCCAAGGCTGTTGCCATGGCCACCAGGGCTGGCACCAGCTGGGATGCTCGGTTTCCACAGGCCGGGGTTCAGGAATGGGATTCCCCAATTTCCTGCTCCCGCTAAAACTGTGCTGCCCTCGCTGCCCTCCCGCCTCCCCTGGAAAGCACAAAAGGCAAAGATCCTGGGCTGGGATGAGGACAATTTATGGGGAACAGCAACAAGATAAGGAACAAACAGGAACTGAGACAATATTGACAACAGAAGGGATAAGTAAAACTATTTACAGAGAAAACTACAACATCAACAAGTGGCTCTTCCTGGCAATGTATTTCCTCCTGTCTGGAAAGTACACCCTTCTGCCTGGGGAGAGAGAGAGAGTCCCTTTTCTGCCCCTGGCAATGACCTGAGGTGAGAATGACAGGGCCATGGCCAGACCCTCAAGTTCTTCAATGCCACATCACATCATGGAGGAAGGAAGAGGAGAAGCAATCACATAATTATTATTTACATTTTTCTCTGAGGCTTCTCAACTTCTTCCCAGAAGAAATCCTGGCAAAAGAATTTTTCAGAAAATATCACAGTGACACTGTCCCAGCTGCAGGATCTGCTTCCCGTCAGCCCCGAGCTCAGCCTAGTGCTGTGCAAAGGGGCTGGGCTGGGGTCATCCCCTGATGGGAGCTGTGCACCCCCTCTGCCCCCTCCCCAAATTCCCTCTGGGGAGCAGGAGCTGGGGCAGGAGCTCTGTGGGGAGGGACAAGGGGGTGACACCGGCATGGGGGGGACACACACAGCCCCTGGGGACTCCCCCTCACCTTCTCCTGCAGCACCAGGAGGATGAACCCCGACATGGAGCCACAGGGCCCTGGCAGCATCTTGGGGAGTGGGGTTTGGTGGCTGCTTTGGGGGGTCACATCTGCCCTAAAACCCCACCCAGACCCCCCAAACCACCCCACACCTCCTGGCCAGGACTTCCCCAAAGCACTCCCTCTGTGGTGGTGTTTGAGAGTCCCCAAAACGAGGGAAGAGATGAGAATCTTGACTCCATGTTTCAGAAGGATGATTTATCATTTTATGATACATATTATAAGAAAATGATATATTAAAACTACACTAAAGAAAGAGAAAGGAGACATCAGAAGGCTAGCAAAGAAAGGAATAAAATCTTGTGACTGCTCAGAGTCCTGACACAGCTGGACCTATGATTGTTCATTAATTAGAAACAACCACATGAGACCGATCAAAGATGCACCTGTTGGTAAATCATCTCCAGATCACATTCCACAGCCATCAGATAGTTATTGTTTACATTTCTTTTCTAAGGCTTCTCAGCTCCTCAGGAGAAAAATCCTAGCAAAAGGATTTTTTAGAAAATATATCTGTGACACTCCCTGCAATGTAAATGGCCCTAAGAGTCACCAAAGCCCCTTCCCATCTGCCCCAAAACCCACCCAAATTCTCTCCAAGCCACACAGCCCGGCCAGGACCTCAAACCCCCATCACAGTCTGCCACAGAAGTCCCCAAACCCCCTCCCAGCACCACAAACACCCCAAGAGCCACAAAAGCCTCTCCCTGTTCCCTCAGGACCCCCCAAACCCCCTCCCACCCCCATGGCACTGACCAGGAGAGGTTGTTGGGCAGGAACATCCCCAGCCAGGAGCAGCTCAGACACTTCAGCAGAGATTTGGGCACTTTGGGGGGACACCCCAAATGGGGAGAGCCCGGCCAGGGACTGGGACAGAACCAGAATTCCTGGAGAACAGACGGGCTCAGGGGGACAAACTCTGCCAGCTGAGCTACAAGATTGTGGCCCCACAGCCCTACAACACCCACATCCTCCTGGATATTGCTCTGAACCCCAAGTTCACCTCCAAATCCCAGTGAAGTGGTGCAGCTTTAGATCTCTTTGTTTAATTTCTTTATTTTTACCTAAATTCTGGGTGTTTTGATGGGATAAAGATGGAAATTATTTAGGTTGGAAAAGACCTCCAAGGATCATCCAGCTATGCTCAATGGCACCAGAAGAAAAAAATGGACAGAGCAGAATTTTTAGGGTGCAAAGATATGTTGAGGGTTCCTTTTATTCCTTTTTACTCAGAGAATTGCTAGGAAACACTAAGAACTGGATACTTAAGAAAACAAAAATGTCATCAAGCTCCAGGAGGAGGGCATCTGGCTGCACTTCTCTTATCTGGGAGCCCAGGCCAGAGCTGTTTCTCCATTTGTGGGTTGGAAATTTAACTCGGGTAGAAACCAATTTTAGATTTAGCTGAAGTCTGCTGTTTAATCTCCTGTAGTCTGTTAACTTGTGTGCTCCCAAAAAAGCCTGCAGAGAAAACAAAGGAGATTCAAGGCTACCTAGAAAGGAATGCAAACATCCAAGCTGAAGAGAGATTAGGAGAGGGGGCCCCCAGTGACCTTGGGGCTGAAGCAGATGGAAAAACTGAATCTGTGTTACAACTACGTGACTGAACAACTGGCAGGCTCATAAAATTTATAAGACAGTTTAATACGTGTGTGCCAGGAAAATAAATGCACAAACATCAGAGGTTTATGTCCAAAAAGGAGACAGAGAAGTCCTTTGACTTTATTTGAATAAAGGGAGATACCATGGGGCATTCCCCTGGGGTCTCTCAAAATTTTGGAGGATGAAGTCTCTTTTTTATCCCAATTTCCCTTCACTCTTTCCCCATTTCTAAGGTACTTGAGAGGTACAGACTTCTCAAAATGCCTGATACCAAAGATTTCCCTCTAACGTAAACTCCCCCCCTTTTAATTTTTAAATTTTATGGAATTTAGTTTCCCCTGTTGTTTCTTTCATCTTTCCACGTGCAGTTCAATTTATCAGCAATCCTAAAGTTTATTTGTAAAAGCAAATAACTTTTTCCATTGATCAGTGGAATCCTTCCCATTGTTTCTTTTAGCTGTCAGTGCTGGTTTTATCTAGCAGCAGACCCACAGCTGGTTTGTAAAGAAAAATTCCACATTCCTCTCATATGCATATGCAAGAAGTTAAAAGGTAAAATAGACTTGGGAATTTTCGGGAGTGCCCATGTCCTTAGGGCAGCACTGAAATCAATCATACTAGCTTTACAGCTTCTACAAATTGTGGGGTTTTTTCTGCAAATTAGGGTCAGCCTCTGCTTGTGAGACTGCAGTGGGACCTTATTGTGAAAAATGTATGTATTTTATGATTGGCTTTTCGCAAATATTCAAATGAATATTATATGTGTTGTGTTAGAAAGTAATGCTGTAATAATTTTCTTAAGTACTGTGTTAAATATAGTTTTAGGTTATAAAAATGTTAAAATAGAAACTATGCTATGTAGGATACTCTTTTTAAAGAAAGGACTCACAGTGAGATAGCAGACACAGGACACCTAAATCTTTCAGAGAAAAAGAATTTATTGCCTTATTATCAGAAGAAACTTCTTCCCACCTCCAAGGATTCAGAGGAAGAAGTTGACAATGACCAGACAAAATCCTGTGTTTGAATGGAATTTATGCATCATGTATGATGTGTATGAATATGCAACAGCCTGTTGTTTTTAAGGGTTAATCCTTTGTTATCCGGTGTCCTTTTTTGGGTTTGTGCTGCCCAGAAAAAGGTACCCGGACATCCGTAACTCTTTGTCTCTATGGTCTTATATTGTCCTAATTCAAATTGTCCAAATTGTTATTACTATAACTGTATTATTATTTTATATAACCATTTTATTACTATTAAACTTTAAAAATTTTAAAAACAAGTGATTGGTGTTTTTCACACTTATTAACACCCACCTCCATAAAAGAGGAGCCCATTGCAGTCTTCCAGGCACCCTGAGCTCAGCTCTCCCTGCCCTGCAGCCACTCTTATAGATACATATTATAAAACTGGCTTTTCACAAATGTAAAAATGGATTTTATATATGTGGTGTTAAAATAACTTTGTTATATAGCTTCTACTTCTGTTGTTAATTAAGGTTAGACATAGTAGTGAAATAGCTGATATAATTATGCTTGTGCTAAAATGCTTGCTTTGGTTGGGATAACATCCATTTGAGAGGAATAGCAGATTTGTCTTTACAAACCAGCTGTGGGTCTGCTGGTAAATAAAACCAGGACTGAAAGATTACAGAAACAATGGGAAGGATTCCACTGATTGATAAATGGGTTAGGTTTGCTGATAAATGAAATTGGACATTAAAAGATGAAAGAAACAATGGGGGAACCCTTAAATTCTGTAAGAATTAAAAATTAAAAGGGAGGGTTATACATTAGAGGGAAATCTTTGTATCAGGTATTTTGGGGAGTCTGTACATCTCAAGTACCTCAGCCAATGGGGAAAGAGAGAAGGGAAATACAGCTGGGAAACTGGGATAAAAAGGAGGCTGCATCCTCCAAAATTTTGAGAGACCCCAGGGGAATACCCCATGGCCTCTCCCTTTATTCAAATAAGTAAAAGGACTCCTCTGTCTCCTTTCTGGACATAAATCTCTGATGTTTGTGGATTAATTTGAACACAGGAAGAGGACTCCTGTGTTCTCTCTAGATCTGCCAACTATCAGCAACCACTGTCTGAAGGCAGAGTGGACCAGGCCCAAAACTGAAGATGATGATATAAAAAGGACTAAAACCACAACTCAGGAATACTCATGCTCTAAAAAGGCAGATCCAAGGACAAGATATGCTAAACAGTTCTTGGAATATGTAAACTGGTTTGGGGGAAAAGTTTACTATGCATAAGGGTCTATAAATATACAAAAGGTTGATGTAAGGGAAAAGGTATTTAAGGGGTATCCCCAGCTGAGTGCCAAGATGCACCTGGCTGTAATAACCTTTGCTCTATGTTCTTTGTTTCCTATTGTTCTTTTTTAAACTTTTTAAATTTTCACAGTAGACTGAAGGTGTTTTTCACACCCCACACCCCCTGCCTGCTGATACATCTTGCCAGCCCAGCCTGGTGCTCCCCAAGCCATGCTGGGGCACCATGATCACCAAACCCACCCCTGTGGGTTTGTGCAGCAGAGCCTCTGTCAATGCTGTAGTTGTTCTTTGTTTGCTTTATTATACACACCAGTGAAGAACTGTTATTCCTATTCCCATATCATTGCCTGAGAGCCCCTTAATTTCACAATTCTAATAATTCAGAGGAAGGGGGTTTACATTTTCCATTCCAAGGAGGGTCCTGCCTTCCTTAGCAGACACCTGTCTTTCAAACCAAGACAAGGTAAAAAATCAGCTCTTTCCAAGGAGTTTCCAATATGGAGCTGAGACCCAATGGATGTTCCTGCCCCAGCATTGAGTCAGATGCTTACAGGGATCCAGGATGATGTGCAGACCACCAGCCAGGGGTCTTCCCAACTTGGATTATTGGGAATGTGGATCAGCAGGGCTTTTCTAACTTGGATTATTGGGAATGCTCTCCCTGGGCACCTGCAGCTCTCTGCAGCAAGGATTCTCTGATGGGGGAGGAAGCTGGAGCAGTGCATGAAGCTCCTCCTGCAGCAGGGGCACTTGCAGGGCTTCCCTTAGCGGTGCCTCCACTGGTGTTTTTTCAAGACTGAGCTGGTCCTGAACCTCTGCCCACACTCCGGGCACTCGTGGGACCTCTCCCCGGTGTGGATGCGCCGGTGCCTGGTGAGGTGGGAATTGTGCTTGAAGCCCTTCCTGCAGACAGGGCCCTCCCTGTATGGTCCTAGTTGAACCCAGTTGTCCCTTCTGTAGTCCCAGTCACTACCCATATGATCCCAGTCCCTCCCAGCATGGTCCCACTCACTACCAGTTGCCCCCAGCGTGGTCCTGGTTGCTCCCAGTGTGGTTCCAGTCCCCCCAGTATGGTTCCAGACACTCCCAGTATATCCCAGTTGCCCCCAGCAGGTCTGCAGTCATTTCCAGCCACTGCCAGTGGCCCCAGTAAGGTGTTAGTTATCCCAGTATGATCCCCCAGTTATGCCCAGTATATCCCAGTTGCCTCCAGCATGCAACCAGTCCTTCCCAGTTCCTCCAGTTTGCTTGCAACATCAAGGAGGAGGGAGGGAAGGGCGGGGATGGAAGAGGAGAAGGAGGAGGGGTTAGAAGGGAGGAGGAGGGGGGATGGTAGAGGAGGGGGAGGAAGAGGAGGGACAAAGGAGCATCAAGGAAAGAAGAGAACCACGCGGTCGACCCTTCCCTGAATTCGCGGCCCCCACCCGTGGGATCATTGACCCACCCCCACCCCGCAGGTAAACCTGGAGAGGGAGCTCAGCTGAGATATCCCGGGGGGTCCCTGGGTTGGGTTTTTCTGGGGGGATGTTTGGAGAATGAAGAAGTCCAAGGCTGAGCGGAAAAGGCCCCTTGGGGGGACATCGCGGGGGTGGCGATGGCGGCTGCCGGCAGAGGCAGCCTGGAGGAGCAGAGCCCTGTGTCCCCCAGGAGCCCAAAGTGGGGAGCCCAGAGAGGGGGGAGCGCCGCCATTGGTGGGAGCCTCAAGAGCCTGGAGAGGGGCAGGGGGGACTCCTTGGAGCCGCTGCAGCCCAGAGCAGAGAATGAGGGGAGAAGGGAGCCCGGGAGCCCAAACAGCCCCGGCATCCCGAAATGGGGAGAGAGAAAAAGGGGGAGCTTTTGGCATTGCTGGGACTGCCAGCAGCCTAGGCAGGGCAGGCACCGAGGAGAAGGGGCACCCCCAATCCAAGCGTTACTCCAGCAGCTTGGACAGGGGGGAACCCCCGAACACCAGAGGAGAGGGTGCAGGGTCAGGGAACTCCTGGGAGGCTTTTTCAGGGCTGAATCTTGGTGTTTGGGAGGGTTTTCTGAATCCCAGGTGTCCGGTGACTTTTAGAGATGGACTTGGGCAGAGGGAGCTTCAAACTCAATGTGCTCATCCCTCGTTTTCCCCAAACCAGGATTTCTCATTGCCAACCCCCGGGAGGCTGCGAGGAAGAGGAAGATGCCCCAGGACACTGAGGCAGGTGAGGAGGAAGTCATTGCCCCTTTCCCCTCTGTGCTGCTCCATCTCCCAGCCCAGCACGACCCCGGCTGCAGCTCAGCCCTTGGGGGATCTCCTTGCCCTTGCCTGTGGCACGGAGGCAAATCCCATCCTGTCCTTGTTCTTCCTTCCCCAGAGCAGGAGCTGAGCATGGAGAGCAGGGAGAACAAATGCCCGTGGCAGAACCTGGTGGCAGAGGCCATTTTGAGCGGCTCCACGGTGCAGGAAGCCAACGGGGAGGAAAAGCCCCAGAGATGCCGCACGAGGAGGGGCTGCAAACGCAGCTGGCAGGGATCTGAGGGGGAAAGAGCCAGCCTGGGCAGGGAAGGCGGCCAGAGTTGGAACCAGAGCTCGGAGCTGGTGCTCCATGAGCAGGTTCATGATGGGGAGAAACCCCACATGTGCGTGGAGGGTGGGAAGAGCTTCAGGTGGAACTCCGTGCTGATCCTGCACCAGAGGACCCACACTGGGGAACGGCCCTACGAGAGTGATCTGTGCAGGAAGAGGTTTCAGACCAGCTCTGATCTCCTCAAGCACCAGCGCACGCACACAGAGGAGAGGCCCTTCCACTGCCCCGACTGCGGGAAGGGGCTTCAGGCAATATATCTGTCTTGTCAGGCACCGACGCATCCATACTGGGGAGAGGCCCCACGAGTGTGAGGAATGTGGGAAGAGCTTCAGCCAGAGCTCCAACCTGATCAGGCACCAGAGGACCCACACTGGGGGACGGCCCCATCAGTGTGGGGAGTGTGGGATGAACTTCAGGGAGAGCTCCACCCTGGTCCAGCACTGGCACATCCACACTGGGGAACGGCCCTATGAATGTGGGGAATGTGGGAAGAGCTTCTCACAGAGCTCCCACCTGATCTGCCACCAAAAGCTCCACAGTGGGGAGAGGCTCTATGAGTTTGATAAATGCAGGAAGAGGTTTCTGACCAGCTCCCATCTCCTCCGGCACAATCAGATTCACACAGAGGAGAGGCACTTCCAATGCCCCGACTGTGGGAATGGATTCAAGCACAACTCCACCCTCGTCACCCACTGGCGCATCCACACTGGGCAGAGGTCCTACGAGTGTCCCCAGTGTGGGAAGAGCTTCTGCAGCAGCTCTAACTTGACCCAACACCAACGGAGGCACCACTAAGGGAAGCCCTGCGAGTGCAGGAAGAGCTTTGTGCTCTGCTCCAGCTCCATCCCCTACTGGACAAGGCACTTTGGGCACAGCCCGGGTCACTCACATTCCCTGTGATCCATGTTGGGAACACACCTGTCTGGTTTTCCTTTTGGTTCAACCTTAATTTTTTTCTCTTCTCCTTGTTTTTCCACTCTAGAAGCCAAGAGGGATCAATCTGTCACTTCAAAACCACTCAAATCCCACTGAAAATAACTGAATTTTAACCCAAAAGGGCTCAATTCCACCTCAGATTGCTTGTTCCCTCCTCAAAAATCTCATTCCCATGCCAAACTCTCCATTGCACAGCTGCCAGGGTGAGATGGAGTTGGAAGGAGATTGGTAGAATTGGGATCTCAATTTGGAGCAATGCGATGGGGATTGTGTGGGGCGGGCTGGGTGTGTGGGGTGTATTTGATAGCAAATAAAACTTTCAGACTGTATGGTTTCTGTCCCATTCATTTTCAGTCAGTTCTGTTTGCAGAGTGCTGCCTTCTCAGCTGATTCAATTTCTATAAAAGTCCCCTTTTTAAAATCACGTAACCCAAACAATCCAAAAACCAATATCCACATAAAACCACCCACACACAATTTTTTTTAAAAATCATTTTAATTTTTCAAGAGTACATAAGGATGTTATTGAAGTTTAATTGTTTGGTTAAAATGTTTGAGAAATTATAGTGGTGTTTGGTTTTGTGTTTAGTGTATTTGTAATATAAATTGGTTTACCAAGGTGTGTTAGATTGCATGTTAGTTTTTTTAGATATTTTTTATCTCAACTGTATTAGTCGTTGAGTTAAAACTTTTAAAAGTTATTTCTTGGTACATAATTTATTTATATTTATTGGTCATGTTATAGTAATAGTTATTCTTGTTTTGGATTGAATCATTATTGGAGTATTGTAAGTAAGAGTTGAAATTACTATATTTCATTTTCATTATAATTATTTCATTTTAATAATTATCTTTTTCTTTATTATTTCATCCTAATGTTTTAAGATGATAGGAAGGAAGTTCAAGGGCAGGAACATTTTTTCCTGGCTGGGAACTGGAATTCCAGACCCTGGGAGTGTGTACAGGACCACACAGACTGGGATCAAATATGGGCTGGGATCACCTGGACTGGGATCACGTGGATCAGAACCCTTCAGACTGGGATAGCCTGCAATGGGATCAAATATGGACTGGGACTGTATGGACTGGGACCACACAGACTGGGCTGGGATCCTAGGGAGTGGGACCATATGGATCAGGATGACACAGACCGGGAGCAAATATGGGCTGGGTCCATTTGTTTAAGCAATATTGTTCTATAGTTTTTATTTCTGTTGTTATTTATGCTCAGTGGAATAGCTGCTTGTGTTAAACTTCTTGCTTGGATGGGATAACATCCAGTGCACACAGGATGAGGATGCCTGTACAGATCTGCCAACTATTAGCACTCCCCGTCTGAAGGCAGAGTTCACCAAGGCCCAAAAACTGGAGGTGATAAAGAGAAGGAGCCAAAACCACAGCCAAGAAACACACATGCTCTGAAAATGCAGACCCAAGAAGGCGCCATGTAAAATCATTCCTGGAATATGTAAAGTAGTTTATGGATATGCATGAGGGTCTATGAATATGCAAGAGGCTGAAGGGGAAGGGTATTTCAGGGGGATCCCCGAAGGTAACAGGGTGCTCCTGGCTGAGTGCCAAGATGCACCCGGCCGTGATAACCTTTGTTCCATGGTCCTGGTCTCCCATTGTCTTTTATTAAACCTTTTACATTTTCACAGGAGAGTGAATGCTTTTTTCACAAATGGAATCTCAAGGACACAAGGGTCAGTGGTTAAGGCAAGGCTCTGCTTTGACCAAGTGGGGCCTCATGGGACACAGGTGCCACTGGGACATTGCCAGGTCTGGTAGGAACAAGGCTTCATTATTGCACAGCAAGGCCTCAGGGCGCTCAGGAGAGCAACGTGACAATGACATCTTGGGGAACCAAGTGTCACCTGCAAACACAACGGGGCCTCATGGCAGCCAGGGGACACTTGGATATTGCCAGGGCAGGTGGAACTCAGTGTCCATTGTGACACAGCACAGCCTCATGGAACTCAGCAGAGCATTGGGACAGCCTGGAATCTCATGGAGGCAAAGTTCTGCTTTGGCAAAGTGGGGCCCAAAGGACACAGGTGCCAGCGGGACATTGCTCTTGTGGAACCCAGTGTCCACAGTGACACAGCAGAACCTCATGGAAACATGGGAACCACTGTGACACAGTGGAATCTCATGGAAGAAAGTGGCAGCTGTGAATGCAGCATGGCCTCACAGAACCCAGGGGCAATGGGGACTGTGCTGTGGGTCGTGGGAGCAAGGGGCCGTTGTGACACAGCGGGGCCTCCTGGAACCCAGGAGAACATTGTTGGCCCATGGATTCTCATGGAAGCACCGCCCCTTTGTGAAAAAGGGCAGTGTCACAATGGTCTCCTGGGTTCCATGAGTCCTCACTGTGTTTAGAATTGACCCTTGATTCCCCAAGATTCCATAGCATCCCTCTGCTCTCCTGTGATTTGAGGCTGTGCTGTGTCACAATGGACACTTGCTTCCACCGAGGCTGGAGATGTCCCTGTGGCACTGGGCTTCCATGAGGCCACGCTTTGTCACAATGGGGCCTTGGTTCCATGAGATTCCATTGTCCCACAATGGTCTCCTGGGTGCCACGAAGCCTGCCTTTGCCACAGTGGAACTTTGCTTGCAGGAGCCTTGGCAATGTCCCAGTGGCACATAGGTTCCATGAGACCCTGCCGTGTCACAATGGGGCCTTGGTTCCATCAGGTTCCATTGTGTCACAATGCCCTCCCAGGTCCCATGAGGCCTTGGTCTGCCACAGTGGTGTCATGTTCCTACAAGGCCTGTACAATGTCCCAGTGCCACCTGTGTCCCATGAGGCGCACCTTGATCAAAGCAGAGCCTTGCTCCCATGAGATTCCACTGTGCCACAATGTTCTGCTTGGTTTCATGAGAACCTGATGTGCTGACAATTGATCCTTGGATCCCAGAGATTCCATTGTATCACAGGGTGTCCTCGGTTCCATGAGGCCCAGCTTTGTCACAACTGGACCTTGGTTCCATGTGATTCCATTGTATCGCAGCGGTGTCCTTGGTTCCATGAGGCCCTGCTGGGTCACAGTAGAGCCTTTGTGACATTCGTTTCCATGGTGCCACAATGGTCTCCAGCATTTCATGAAGCCACGCAGCAAAAGAGTGGACCCTTGAATCCATGAGTTCCCATTCCATCACAATAGTCTCTTGGATTCCATGAGACCATGCTGTAAAACAGTGGAGCCTTGGGACCATGAGTTTCAATTCCATCAGGATGATCTCTTGCATTCCATGAGGCCCTGCTGTGTCACTAAGGAGCCTTTGTTCCATGTGTTCCCATTGGGACACAATGGTCTCCATGAGGCTAAACCCTGAAACTCTGGGCACTTGGTTCCATGGTGTCACCATGGTCTCCTGGGTCCTGTAACAATTCACACTTGGTTCCATAAGATTCCACGATCTCCTTTAGCCTTCAGTTACATTTTAAAAGTCACAATTACAACACTTCATTAGCATACTCAGATTTGCATAAAGCTGCGTCACGGCTTTACAACCCTGAGTGGCTTCAGCACCCGTCACTCTTCTGGTGGCCTGCCCCGCAGAGCCCTGGCAGCGCCTCAGCTGGCCAGTCGGGAGCACAGACCCGCAGGCAGCAGGGGCTGCCCCGAGCAAACAGCCCAGCTGCCTCGGGCGGGCGCTGTGGGCACTTCAGACACTGCTCTGCTGGCCCTGCCTGGCGTGGCAGCTACAGGAGCAGCACCCATGGCCCTGCCCAGCCCGGGCCGCCCGATGGTGGCTGCTCCTTGTGCGAGGCCCCAGGGAGCCACACGGGCGGCCTCGGCCTGGACATGGCCCCGCAGCCTCAGCTGCCCCTGCCGGCTTGGAGCATCTCCCCAGCACCCACAGGCACTGCTGGGGCCAGCCCTAAACAGCACGTGTGGGACACGATTGGTGCCAGAACGCTCAGCAGGGAATCCCAGAGTCATCGAGGTGGGAAGAGACCCTGACGCTCACCCAGTGCCACTGGCACTCTGGCAGCACCATCATCACCGCAAAACTACATCCCCAAGGGCCACATCCGCACAAGTCCTCAATGCCTCAGAGACAGCAACTCCACTGCCTCCCTGGGCAACTTCTTCCAATGCCTCACCCCTCTGTCAGAGAAAAATTCCTTCTGATATTGAATCCGAACCTCCCCTGGTGCCATCAAAGGCCATTTCCTCTCATCTTGAAAGGATTCCACGCTGGTCCTTTGGGATTATATCCCTGAAGAATGGGCACAGGTGGGAGGTGTTGCTCCATGGATGTGACTACAGGACTTTGACTCATACCATTCTTCCAAAACAAAATCAATTTGAGTTTAAGAAATAGTAGTACTTAAAAAAAAATTCAAAAAACTTACACAAAAAGTATTTTAAAAAATTAAAAAAAAAAACCGAATAGGAATAAGAAGATGAAGAAGAAGAAATAGTAGTACTAAATTTAGTAAGAATAATAAGAATGAGAATAGGAATACGAAGATGAAGAGGAAGATGAAAAACTAGTAATTAATAAAAGAATATTAAAAAAATAAGAACGACATAGAAAGTAAGCATAACAAGTGAATCAGATTAATTAGAAGGAGAATAAGAATATTTTAAAGAAGAAAAAATAACAGTAGTAGCAATTAAGAAGAAGAAAGGGGAGGAAGAAGAGAAAGAATAAGAAATAATAATAAGATGAAGAATATTAAATCAAAATTCACATCTACACCACTTCTAGAATCCAAGAATGCAGGAACGGACCTTAAAAAGTATCTACTTCCAACTGATCATCTTCTGAGCTCTCTCTCTCCAAGACCTCTTTCAAACTTCTATCTCCCTAGCTCCCATTTCTTCTTCACTAAAATCCATGAACAAAACAATCTGGTTTTGTTCTCCTATGTTCTCTTTTGTGCCTTCACTGGGGCAGAGGCACCTCTCCCTCATGGCACCTTAAGCCTGGATGGAACCATGGGCAGGTTCTTTCCAGCCACAAGCATTCCAGGATTCTGTCAGGGACTCCCTGCCCTTCTTCCCTCTGCTCCCAGCTGCAGAATGTGCAGCAAAGCCGCCTTTGCTGTCTGCTCAGGGAGCCCAGCCAGGTGCTGGAGCCTGACCCTGCCCTGCACAGCTCCCTTGGCAGGCACGGCAGGAGCAGCACCCCGGCAGCCTCAGCAATCGCCCTCTGACATCTCTGGCACTCACTGCCATGGGCTGCAATTCCAGCTGCCAGCAAGGAAAAGATGCTCCTGCCCTTCAAGGCCAAATTCTGAAGGGGCCAACACACAAGTGCAGCAAGATCTTACAAAGACATTTCACTGCCAGCCTCCAGAACTTCATCCAGGGCTGTTTGAGCACCCGAGTTGGGAAGGAAAAAAAAAAAATCAGGGGAAGGTCTTTGGCTGGGAGCTGCCACAGGTAAAGAGAGACCGTGTGGAAGGGAAAAGGAGCAGACCAATGAAGGCAAGAGAGAAAGCAGGACACAAATGGCAACCAGCTGAGAAGGTGGCACTGAAAACCAAACTTGAACTTATGGAATAGCAATGGGACAGAAAGGAAGAATTCTGAAACTTTGTTTACTCTGCTTCTCTGAGCAACCTGTGAAGCCAGGACTTCACCACCCTCACAGGGAAGAAGCATTTTCTAGATCAAACCTGAATTTCATCCCTTTTACTCTGAGCCCAGTAAATCACAATGAACTCAATTGTGGTCATTATCATCAAGTGCCCAAGCTCTTTATTCCAGCACATCTAGCAAGCACCAGGCAGGACAGCACGGGAACCCAACTCACAGCTGAGGGACTCAGAACATCTAAACACCAGCAGGGCACATTGCTCATTTTGGCTACAATAGACAGCATGGAAAAGGATTGGTAATGACAGCCTCCTCATCACCCCAATCTCTTCTCTCTTTTAAACTTTCTCTGAAATTACCAAAACAGCTCTTAAAATTCCTTTTTTTTTTTTTTTTTTTTTGTCAATCCCAGATCTTTTGAGAGCAGACTTAGGAAGAGAGCACATTAATCTTGTTACTCAGACATGGCTTGTTGTCCATCTTTCCCTACTCAATGACAGCAATAGATCTTGAGAATAACCAGGTATCCTGAGGAATTTTTCCGGCAACAAGTTATTTTCCTATCATGGTGCATCTGTAATTGTATTACTTATTAAAAGACCACTATAAATACAGTACAGCACCTTGCAATTACTCCCCCTTCTATATGTAAACATCAAAGTCTTCCAGGTCTGAACAACAGGAAAACCCTGTGTCACCCTTTAGGGATATAAACATTTTTAGGGTTTGGACACATGCCAGGATAGCCACTGTAAGAGCTAGATGGCCTGGAAAACCAACTGATGTAACAGTATTTTCTGGTGAGAGGTAAATCCTGCTGCTGCTGCCCCAGGAATTTATTTTCATTTGAAAAACATCAAGAAAGGCCAAGAGTGTTGAAACACACAGAGCCTGGGGGAGGCATCAGGGTATTTATTGTAGCAACTTCTCCATGTCAAGAACCCTCTGCCAGGCTCAACTTGAGAGATATTCTCCGACAATATCCAACCATCAGCTTCTTTTGGGTAGGGTGAGGAACAGCCATCAGCCCACGCCAGCACTGGAAATATTTCAATGCACCGGAGCAGCAGTGCCTGCAGGGGAGAGACTCTTTGTCTCTGGGCTCTCTGTGGCACTTTCTGCTGCAAGGCCATTCCCCTCTGGAGCCCAGCCCCAGCAGCCACACACTGCCCACAGGGGCTGGGGACACAGGCACAGCCTGGGGCTTCTCCCCGCTGGCCAGCCCTGCTGGAATGGGCATGGGCAAGGCCAAGAGCCAGCCAGGTGCTGGTTCTGGAGGTGCTGGGAGCAGCCAGGGAGGCAGCACCAAACAGACCCCTCTGAAGGTCTCCTCTGGTCCCGCAATCCCCACCCTCAACCCATTTTCCCATCCAAATCCCCTTTTCTCACTGAAATCTCCTTTTTCCACCCCAAATCCTTCTTTGTACATCCCAAATCCTTCTTCTTTCACCCCAAACCCTCTTTTCCACTCCAGATTCCTTTTCCCACTCAAATCCACCTTCTTTCACACAAAAAATCTCCTTTTTCCATTCTAGATCCTTCTTCTTCCACCCCAAATTTCCTCACTCCAAATCCTTCTTCTTTCACCCCAAATCCCCTTCTACCACACCAGATTCCCACTGCAAATGCTCTTTCACAACCCCCAGGGATTTTGGGGTTCCTGAGGTGTTTTTGGGGTTTTTCCCAACATTTTACCCAGGGTCTCTCTGCAGATATTGCACCTGGAGCTGCCCCAAACAAACCCCACTGTGCCCCCAGGGTTGCAGTGGGTTTGGGGGGATATGGAGACTGGGGGGTCATGACCCCAAATTTGGGGGACTGGGGGGGTTTGATCCTACAGTTTGGGAGTTGAGGGGGTTTAACATCTCGGGGTTAAGGATTTGGAGGTTTTGGACCCCAGACTGAGGTTTAGAGATGTTTGGCCCCAGAATTTGGGATTTTGGGGTTTTTGACCCTGGGATTTGTCAGTCAGGGTGTTTGACCTCCAAATGTTGGGATAAGGGCAGTTGGACACCCCAGATGTTTCAAAGCCCAGGATTTGGGGTCAGGGGGTTTTCATGCCAAAGTTTGGGAACTGGGGGAATTCACCCCAGGATTTGGGGGGATTTAACCCCACAGTTGGGGGATCAGGGGGATTTGACACCCCAGAGTTTGGGATCAGGGGTCTTTGACCCCAAAGTTTGGGGATTGGAGGGTTTGACTCCAGACTTTGGGGGTGAGGAGGGTTGGACACCCCAGATATTTCAAACCCCAGGAGTTGGGGACTGGGGGTTTTACCCTAACTTTGGGGGTTGGGGGTGTTTGACACCTCAGGATTTGGGATTTAGGGGATGTTTGACCCCAGACTTTGGGAACGGGGCGGTGTTGGACAGCTCAAATGTTTCAAACCCCAGGAGTTGGCTTCGGGGGGATTTAACTCCAATGTTTGGAAATTGGGGAGTGTTTGACACCCCAGGATCTGAGATTTGGGGGATTTGATACTAAAACTTTGGAGTTGGGGGGGGGGGTAGTGTTGAGATCCCAGAGTCTGGGTTTGGAGGTGTTTGTTTCCCCCAGTCTTTCAACCCCCAGGATTTGGGGTTGGGGGGAGTTGACTCCAGGATTTGGGGTGCTTGCTCCCAATGTTTGATTCCCCGGGTTTGGTGTCAGGGTTGAGATCAGAGCCATTCCCTGGAAACAGCGGCGGGATCAGGATTGGTAGCGGGATCGGGAATGAGATTAGGATTAGGATTAGGATTAGGATCAGCATCAGGATTGGGAACACTATCAGGGGGCTACTCTGCCCTAATCCTGGACCCCAATACCAGGGAGAGGCCCTGCCCCAGTCCCAGAATGGACCCATCCCCATAATCCCGGACCCCTCCCCAGTGCCAGCCCCTCCCCAGCCGCTGAACGGACACTCCCTCAATCCCAGCCCACCCCGATCCAGACTGGAGCCATCCCCAGAGCCTCCTCCATTGCCGGCTCAGACCCTTCAATCCCTTTTAGGGGCGTCTCCTCCTGCTCCCCGCCCATTTCTGGGGCTTCCAAAGGGCCTCGTGGACCCTCCCCATTTTGGGGGTGTTGGGGTGGCCCCAGGGCCACCCCGAGGGCCCAGGGGGGATTGAAAGCCCTAAATCGGAGGGGGTCCTGAGGGTGCCAAGTTCCGCCCGTCCCTACCCCAAAACAGATCCTGGCCAATCAGAGTGCAGGGGCTCCAAATTAAACCCAAGGTGGGTCGGAACCCCCAAAGGGAACAGGAGGGGCCTGGAACCCCCCAAAAACAAGCATGGGGGAAGGGATAGGGGGTTGGGAGAATGATGGGGAAGGGATGGGAGCGTGGGGGGAAAGAGGGGGATGGGACTCCCAAACAGGATCAAGCCAAGTTGATGTGGCCACCTTCAGATGTGGATGGCAGACAAAGGTAGCCAAAGCTTTTTCCCAGTCCATGTGACCCCAGTCTGTGCAATGCCAGTCCATAAAATCTCAACCCAATTTATCCCAGTCCTGATCTGTATGGTCCCATTCCATATGGTCCCAGCCTATATTTGATCCCAGTCCAGTTGATCCCAGTCTGTGTGGTCCTGATCAATATGGTCCCAGTCTCTGCAGCTCCAATGCAAAGGATCCCAATCCATATTTGATCCCAGTCCATAATTGATCCCAGTCTGTGTGGTCCTGCACACACACCCAGGGTCTGGAATTCCAGTTTCCCACCAGGAAAAAATGTTCCTGTCCTTGAACTTCCTTCCTATCCTCTCAGAAAAATGCAATGAAATTATAAACAAAAAAATTAAATTGAAATTAAATAAATTATAATAAAAATGAAATCTAAAAATCTCAAGTCTTCTTTACAATACTCCAAAAATGATTCAACCCAAACCAACAACTATTACTATAATATTACCAATGCATATAAAAAACCAAATTATATACCAAGAAATACCTTTTGAAAGTTTTAACTCAATAACTAATATACTTTAGATAAAAAATATCTAAAATACTAACATACAATCTAACACACCTTAGTAAACCAATTCATATTACAAATATACTAAACACAAAACCAAACACCACTATAATTTCTCATACATTTTAAACAAAAAATTAAACTTTAATAACATCTTTAAGTACTCTTGAAAAATTAAAATCCTTCTTAAAAAATTGTGTGTGGGTGGTTTTATTTGGATATTGGTTTCTGGATTGTTTGGGTTAGATGATTTTAAAAATGGGATTTTTATAGTAATTGAATCAGCTGAGAAGGTGGCACTCTGCAAACAGAACTGACTGAAAATTAATGGGACACAATTGATTAACTCTGAAAGTTTTATTTGCTATCATATACATCCCACTCAGCCAGCCCCACACAATCCCCATCCCATTGCTTGACATTGGGATCCCACTTCTCCCAATCTCCTCCCAACTCCATCTGATCCTGGTGAGATGGGGAATTGAGTGAGTTTGGCCTGGGACTGAGATTTTTGAGGAGGGAACAAGCAATTTAAGGTAGGATTGAGCCCTTTTGGGTTAAAAAAATTGGGTTAAAAGTTACTTTCAGTGGGACTTGTGTGGTTTTGAGGTGACAGATGTATCCATATTGGCTTTTGGAGTACAGAGAGATGGAGAAGAGAAAAAAATTAAGGCCAAATGAATAGACAAGCAGCCAGGTGTGTTCCCAACATGGATCACAGGGAATGTGAGTGACTAGGGCTGTGCCCAAAGTGCCTCCTCCAGTGGGGGATGGAGCTGGAGCAGCGCACGAAGCTCCTCCTGCACTCAGGGCACTCGCAGGGCTTCCTTTACCGGTGCCTTTGTTGGTGTTGGGTCAAGTGAGAGCTGCTTGACAAGCTCTTCCCACACTGGGGACACTTGTAGGGCCTCTTGCCAGTGTGGATGTGCCGGTGGGTGACGAGGATGGAGTTGTGCTTGAATCTCGTCCCGCAGTTGGGACACTGGAAGGGCCTCTCCTCTCTGTGAATCCGATAGTAGTGGAGGATATCTGACTTGATTCGAAACCCCTTCCCACACTTGGAACACTCGTAGGGCCGTTACGCAGTGTGGAGCTTTTGGTGGCGGAGCAGGTGAGAGCTCAGGCTGAAGCTCTTCCCACACTCCCCACACTTGTAGGGCCTCTTCCCAGTGTGGGTCCTCTGGTGCCTGATCAGGTTGGACCTCAGGCTGAAGCTCCTCCCACACTCCACGCACATGTGAGGCTTCTCCCCATCATGGAGCTGCTCATGAAGCACCAGCTCCGAGCTCTGGCTTCATCTCCGGCTGCCTTCCCAGCCCAGGCTGGCTCTTTCCCCCTCAGATCCCCGCCAGCTGCGTTTGCAGCCCCTCCTCGTGCGGCATCTCCGGGGCTTTTCCTCCCCGTTGGCATCCTGCACCGTGGAGCCACTCAAAACGGCCTCTTGCACCAGGTTCTGCCGCAGGCATTTGTCCTTCCTGCTCTCCATGCTCAGCTCCTGCTCTGGGAGAGGAAGAACAAGGACAGGATGGGATTTGCCTCCGTGCCACAGGCAAGAGCAAGGAGATCCCCCCAGGGCTGAGCTGCAGCCGGGGCCGTGCTGGGCTGGGAGAGGGAGCAGCACAGAGGGGAAAGGGGCAATGACTTCCTCCTCACCTGCCTCAGTGTCCCGGGGCATCTTCCTCTTCTTCGCAACCTCCCGGGGGTTGGCAATGGGAAATCCTGGTTTGGGGAAAACAAGGGATGAGCACGTTTCTAGGAGCATCGGGCAGTAGGACAGTCGGGACGGACGGAGACGAGAGACCTCTGAAGGCAGGTCGTGAACTTGCGGTTTATTGCAAAGGGCCTGGGTACAGGGCCCTGCTTGGAGCTGCCAGCCACAGCTCGGAGCAGGGCCGAGAAAAGAGAGGGGTAGAGAGGATGAGAGGGTAAGAGCGTAAGAGGGTAAGGTTCCCGTTACAATGCAATAAATCTTTTTCTGTGTTGAATATTCTATTTCTCACTAACTAATATAGGGCAAGATACGAATCCTATAGCATTTACATACAGCCTACAAGATTCATTACATCACCATACTATGTTACATTTAACACCTAAAAACTACTCTTTGGACCCCTTCTGCTGAGCTAGTAGGGTCTGCTCTGACCCTTGGACCTGTCTGCAAGCAGAGAGAATTGTTTCATCAAAAGGGGATTACCTTCAGTCAGGCCACACCATTGTTTTCCAGTTGTTCACTAACTAAGGTATCTCAAATCTTGCTTTCATTTCAACCTTGCTTTTACTTTCTATATTCTCAAAATCTTTTGCCAGACAATCATATTTATAAGGCTTCCGTGTTTCATCTTACCCAACACAGGTTCAGTTTGAATGTCCCTCTGCCCAAGTCCCTCTCTACAAGTCACCGGCCGTGTGGGCTCCAGAAAAACCCCTAAACAACAAGATTCAGCCCTGAAAAAGCCTCCCAGGAGTTCCCCGACCCTGCACCCTCCCCTCTGGTGTTCGGGTGATCCCCCCTGTACCGGCTGCTGGGGTCACACTTGGATTGGGGGTCCCCCCTCTCATCAGTGCCCACCCTGCCCAGGCTGCTGGCAGTCCCAGCAATGCCAAAAGCTCCCCCTTTTTCTCTCTCCCCATTCCGGGATGCCGCGGCTGTTTGGGCTCCCGGGCTCCCTTCTCCCCTCGTTCTCTGCTCTGGGCTGCAGCAGCTCCAAGGAGTCCCCCCTGCCCCTCTCCAGGCACTTGAGGCTCCCGCCCATGGCGGCGCTCCCCCCTCTCTGGGCTCCCCACTTTGGGCTCCTGGGGGACACAGGGCTCTGCTCCTCCAGGCTGCCTCTGCCGGCAGCTGCCACCGGCACCTCCCGATGTCCCCCTGAGGGGCCTTTTCCGCTCAGCCTTGGACTTCTTCATTCTCCAAACATCCCCCAAAAACTCTGGGATATCCAGGCCGGGCTCCCCCTCGCCACTCACCTGCGCAATGTGGGGGGTGATTATCCCGCAGGTGGGGGCTGCAACTTCAGGCAGGGCTCAACTGCGTGGTTCTGTCTGCTCAGCCTTGATCCGCCTTTGTCCCTCCTCTTCCTCCTGCTCCTCCTCTTCCATCCCCCCTCCTCCTCCTCCTCCTCTGTCTTATCTCCACCTCCTTCTCCGCCTTCATTCCGCCCCTTCCATCCCTCTCCCTCCTCCTCCCCCCATACCACGCCTCCTTCTCCTCCTTCCATCGTTGCTGTCTCTCTGCCTTCATCCCTTGTCATGGTTTGGGCCTGGCACAGAGCCAGTGCCCCCATGAGAGTACCTTCTCCCTGGTGTCTGCTATGAAATGTGACCAGGAATAAGCAAAGCAGGCTCCAGTTTAAACATAAAGAAAACTTTATTACCTAAACTATAAGAAAAGAAGAAAAAACCTATAAGGGAAAAAAATTGAAAACCTTACAAAAAAGCACTTTCCTCCTCCCCACCACCCAAAAATTTCCCAATCCAATACATTCCCCCAAATCACCAACTGCCCAGTCTGGCACTACCCTTTAGGATATTCAAACTTCAGTCCATGAAGAGGAGAGGAGTCCTTCTTGCACCATAGGCTTCCCCTGGAAACACGCTGAAACTTCGTGTGCTTCCATGTCACTCGGCACTGCCCAGAAAGTCCTTTTGCTGCTTGTGACATCTTCCTTCCATGCCCAGTGCTCTCACCACTGTGCATGGACCAGAGCTGCTTTTAGGGTTGTCTTTTAAGGATGCCTTGTCTCACTCCAAAAAGGCACAGTCTCTGCTTTGGGACATCTGTCCCCCTCATTTTTTTCCAACCCCCTGGGGCCGAGGGGTCCCCACAATGAACCCTCCTGATTCTGAGGCACTGCCTCCCCCTAAGCGCACTCTCTGTGTCACAGGAATAAAACTGAGTCTATGGCTACACAAGAAAAGTCCAGCCAAAAGGCCACTCCCATCATCCCTCCCCACTCAGCCAGGCTTCTTCACATCCTTCGGGCCAGGTCCTTGTCTCATCTCATCTCTTATCTCCCTTCTTATTCAGCTCCGAGGAGGATCAGCATTTTTGAGAGGCCCCAATCATGAAAGAAAAAGGGTTAAACATTTCAGTCTCTGCCTGTTCCAAAGCTCCGGCACTCCCACACTCACTGCTGCTCCGGCCGGGCACCTCCTCCCTCGCTGCATTCCCCCCCCTTTCTCCTCCTGGGCCGGCTGCTATCACATTCGACGTCGCCAGCTCTCCCTCTCTCTCTCCTGGGGTGGGGGGGGGGAGGGGGGGGGTGGCTGCCCGATGTCTCTTGGTGCTCCTCCACCCTTCCATCCTCCAGGGCCTCCTCACCCCCCATCTCTGTCCAGGCCCAGGCCTACCACATGGCAGCCCCTCCCCCGCCCAGCAGCAGCAGCTGGATGAGGGAGGGCGATCCGTCCTCTCTGCCTCGAAGTCCCAAAAGAGCCTCCCGGCGCCGAAGCTCTGCTTTTAACCCCTGTGTGTTCTCAGAGGTGTGTCCAAACCCCATTGGCTACACCAGGTGCGCATATCAAAATCCAAGCACCCATTGGTTTGACCACAGCATCCCAGAATTCCCACTTCTTCCTGGTCAAACCACCACATCCCTCCTCTTCCATCTCCCCTCCCCCTCCTCCTCCCCCTTGACCCCGCCTCCTCCTCCCCCTTCCTCCCTGCTCTTCCCTCCCTCCTCCTCCTCCCCCAGCAGCAGCCACATCCTTGGTGCCCCGTTCCCGCAGCCCTCGCAGCCCACAGCAGGAGCAGGGATGGAGCCGGGACAGGTCAGGATGGGCAGCGCAGGGCTCTCAGCTGCTCCTAGCCACTGCAGGTGGGGGGAACCCGGCCTGGGCCAAAGGAGAGGCAAACTGGGCAAACTGGGGGCTGCACATCCAAACTGGGCCTTGCTGGGGACCCTGCCTGGCCAGTGCCAGCCCTTGGGACTCCTCTCAGCATATCTGCCAGGGGGGAACTCACACAGGGCTGGGGGATCCCAGCAGTGGCAACGCTGCCAGGGACTGGGCTGTACTGGGATTGTACTGGGAGTGACTGGGGCTGTAAGGGCTTTGTACTCACATCATACTTTGATCATACTGGGAGTGACTGGGACTGTACTGGGCTTGTGCTGACGTCATACTGGGATCATACTGGGAGTGACTGGGACAGTACTAAGTTTCTATTGACATTATACTGGTATCATGCTGGGACTATACTGGGTTCTTTCTGACATCATTGTGGGAGCATACTGCCATGCCAGGAGAGACTCTGATTGCACTGATGGGCACTGGGATCATACTGGGATCATGGTAAAAGTGATTAGGAGCTGGCGGGGGGCAGTTGAGACCAAGTTAGAGGCAAGTGGGATATACTGGGAGGGACTGAGATGGTGCTGAGAGTGAATGGGAGCAGCTGTGAGCAACTGCGATCATGGTGGGAGCAAGTGGGAGTGACTGGATGCATGCTGCGGGTGACTGGAAACAACTGGGCTTATACTGAGATGAACTGGGATCATGCTGGAGCTTACTGGGATCATACTGGCAGTGAGTGCCACTACACTGAAGCTGACTGGGAGTGCTTGGGAGCAAATGGGATCATACTGGAGAATACTGGGAGTGCCTGGGAACATGCTGAAAGGAACTGAGTTGTACTGGTAGGTACTGGGAAGGACTGGAAGGGAAGAGAGGGTGAAAGATAGCAACTGGAACCATGTGGAGCACAACTGCTTCATACTGGCAGGGACTGAGAGCACACTGGGGCCATATTTGGATCATACTGGGAGGGACTGGACTAATACTGGGAGTATCTGAGAGTGACTGGGAACACACCCTGCACATCATCCCCCATACTGGGCCTGACTGGGAGTAACTGGGAGCACGCTGGCAGCAAATGGCATCATACTGGGACTGACTGGGCCGATCTAGGAAGCAACTGGAACCATGCTGGAGGCAGCTGGGACCATACTGGGAGAGACTGGAAGCAACTGGGATCATACTGGGACCACACTGGGAGGGCTGGAAAGTGATTGGGATCAAACTGGAGCTAACTGGGATCATAAAGGGGTTGAAAGAGAGTAACTGGGATCACACTTTGGGCTACTGGGAGCAGCTGAGAGAAACTGGGATGATGCTGCAAGCAAACTGGAGGAACTGAGACGGACTGGATGCATGCTGGAGGAAACTGGGGTATACTGTGAATGACTGGAGGATCATACTGGGATAAGTGACACCTTACTGCGGCCACTGGCAGTGGCTGGAAATGACTACAGACATGCTGGGGGCAACTGGGATGTACTGGGAGTGTCTGTATCCATACTGGAGGGATTGGAACCACACTGGGATATACTGGGACCATGCTGGGGAGAACTGGGACCACACTGGGGGCAACTGGGACCATGCTGGGGAGAACTGGGACCACACTGGGGGCAACTGGGAGTTAGTGGGACCATGCTGGAAGGGACTGGGATCATATGGGGAGTGACTGGGACTAGAGCAGGGGCAACTGGGTCCAACTGGGACCATACTGGGAGTGTCTGTAACCATAGGGGAGTGATGGAAGCACACTGGGAACAGCTGGGCCCATGCTGGGAATAACTGGGATCACACTGGGGGCACTGGCATCAGACTGGGAGTGACTGGGATCATACTGGGAGTGGCTACAATCATACTGGGATCAGAGTGGGTGTGATTGGGCTCTGACTGGGGGCTACTGGGAGCTACCAGACCCATGCTGGGACCAATTCAGGACATAATGAGAGGAAGTGGGAGCAACTGGGATAAAACTGGGGGCAAGTGAACCATGCTGAGGTAACTGGGAGTGCCTGGCAATGACTACGAGAATGTTCAGGGCAAGTGGGATATACTGGGAGTGTCTGAGACCATACAGGTGGTGACTGGGACCAAACTGGGAGCGACTAGGAATGTGCTGAGGGAACTGGGAGAACTGGGAACACGCAGGATGAAAGTGGCAGGAACTAGGAGCAACTGGGACCTTGCTGGGAGCAAATTGCAGCCTCCCTCCTCCTCCTTCCCCATTCCCGAAGGCCGAACTGTGAGGGGAAAGGGGGCAAGGAAAGAGCGGGAACAGTGAGGGGAAAGGGGCGGGGCCAATGGGACGCACGCTCATAAAAGGGCCCGGTTTGGTTTAAAATCACCCAAAAGTGCCTCAAATGCAGCTGAAATCCAGCAGGTTTGTCTAAAATCAGCCAAATGGGATTAAAATTATCCAAAGGGGTCTAAACTCCAACCAAAGGGGCCTAAAATTGCCCAAACTGGGTGACACCTCCCTCAAAATGGCCTAAAATCATCCTTAAGTCTCCAAAATGGGCTTCAAATCCACCCTGAAAGTACCTGCTTTGGCCTAAAATCTCCCGAAGGAGCTTAAAATCCATCCGGTTTTTGCCAAAAATCACCTAAATTGACCTAAAATCACCCAAATGTGCCTGAAACTGCGGGGGAACGGGTAGATATAAATCCAATTGTGTCAGGAACCCACGTCTTAAAAAGGAACCCACTAGGCTGCGGCAAAATATCCAAATATGGATAACATTGTAACCAGACCAGTGAAGAGATTTTTGCTTTTATTTCCAGCACATCAGTCTCAAAATACAAAATGGAGACATGACAGCTCACTGATCCACACAAAAAATGTCTCCCCCAGCAGGGCTCATACAGCAATACATAAAATCATCTCAGTCTAGAATTCAGCCAATCAGACACAGAAAACACGTATTGACAAGCATTCTATCCAATCTTATAAAACATACGTAATCGTAGCTAAAACAAAGACTAGTGCATAAGAGACAAAGAACAAAGTTCTATTCATGCTAACCTCTAAAGATATACATTAAAAAACCTTGTTGCCATCCTAAAGCCAATTCTACAGAGGCCTATTGTTGTTTGTCACATCTACTGCTTGGGAAACTTTTCTACTTGCATGGGAAACTTTTCTGCTTGCATGGGAAACTTTTCTACATTGCTAACAAAACTCCAATCTAAGGCCTACATACTTCTTTTAACCATTTCTTAAAAATCCTTTTACCTTATGGATTCCAACAGAAACGAACAAAAGAGGACCTCAAATCACCCTGACTTGGTTTGACCTAAAATTACACAAAGAAGCAAAATCCTACTCAAATGGGCCCAAAATCACAAAAAAGAGACCTAAAATCACTGACACAAAATTAAATTCACCCACATGGGCCTCAAATCACCGAAAGGGATCTAAAATCCCCCCTCAAACCCACCAGATTCAACCTCAAATCATCCAAAGGGGCCTAAAATCCACCCTGCAAGGCTGGGAATGCCTGTCAGGGATCTGAGCCCACCCTAAACCTGCCCAGGGTGGCCCAAAATGCCCCCAAGGGGCCGAGGCTGAGGCCGAGCCCAGGATGGGGGATGGGCTCTGGGCTTGCTCCGGGCCCTCCGCGTTCGCTCCAGGGAGTTTTGGCCGTGGCCCTGGACAGGCCTGGGTGGGACTGGGACGGACCACGGAGGGCTGAGCAGGGCTGCGGCATTTGGGGCTTTGGGGCTGGGGGAGTTTGTTGGGAGTTCAGGGACAATTATTGGGGTTTTTGGAGAGAAGGATTGGCTTTGGGGGAGTTGCGGAATTTTGGGGGGTTTTGGGGGGTTTTATTGGCACTTTGGGGGGTGTGTTTCTCGAGGATTTTAGGGTTTTTTAAATATTCTTTTGGGTTTTTTTTATATAATTTTAGGGGGGAATGCTGTGGTTTTGTGAGGATTCTTTGGGATTCTCTTAAATTTTGGGGGCTTTTATTGAAATTTCAGGGAGATTTTGGGCAGTTTTATTGGAATTGTGGAGGTATTTTATTGGGATTCTTTGGAGATCTATGTTTTTTAAGGAAATTTTTGGGGTTTTGGGGGGATTTTTGTGGGATTTTAGGGGGTTTTGTAGTCTTTTTTGGGTGTTGTGAGGATTTCTTTGGGTCTTCTGGGGGATTTTGTGGGGCTTCATGTGGTTTTGGGTACATTTTTAGGGGATTTCTGGGGCTTAATTTGGATTATGGGGGAGGCTGTTGGGATTTCAAGAGAGTTTGTGGGCTTTTATTAGGATTTTAGGGTGTTCTAATTTTGTGAGATTTAATTGGGATGTTGTGAGTTTTATTTTGACTTTCAGAGGTTTTAAGGAGATTTTGGTGCCTCTCAGTTCTTCCCCACACCCAGGGACAACTCCAAAGCCCCCCCAGACCACAGAAGGCCCCCCAAAATTCCACTAAAACCAACAAAATCACCTAAAAATTAAAATAAGATCCTCCAAAACCCCAGAGAATCCCACAAAATCCAGTGGAACTCAACAAAGTTAAAAAAGACTCCCAAAAATTTCAATAAATCCCCCCAAAAACCAAACCCCTGCAAAACCCCAATAAACTCCCTCAAAATCCCAAACCCCCCAAATGCACAGAACCCCCAAAAAACCCAATAATTCTCCCCAAAAACCCAATAATTTCCCCCTAAACAACAAAATCCCACAAAGCCCAAAAAAAAACCACCCAGAAACCCCCAAAAATCCTCCCAAAATCCCCACAAAAAAGCCCCCCAAAATGCCCCCAAACTCAGTGGGGCCGTTCTGGATCAGGGGGCACTGGCTGGTGGAACAGGAGCCACTTCAGGGGGCCCTTGGAGCTTTTTGAGGAGGGGGCACCATGGGAGACCCAAAAACCAGGGGGAGGGGGGGAGGATACCCCTGCTGTGCCCCCTGCCTCCGAAACCCCAGACCCGGTTCAGGGTGGGCCTGGGACCCCCCGGGACCCCCAAATTTCCCCCAGGACCCCCTGAGAGCCCCCAGACCCTAATCGGGCCCAGCCCAGGACTTCCCTGAGACCCCTCCAGACCCTTCCCAAGACCCCACCCAGGACCCTGCCAGGACCCTCCAGACCCCTCCCCAAACCCAAATCAGGGTCCCCCAACCCCTCCCAAGATCCCCCAGGACCTCTCCCCAAAACCCCTAAACTTCCCCCAGACCGTCTCCCCAAACCCTTCCAGATCCCCCAAAGCCCCTCCCCAAAACCTCTAAAACCCTTCCAGGACACCCTCAGCACCCCCCAGAGCCCTCCCCAAACTCACCCCAGGACCATCCCAACACCCCCAGACTTTCCCAAGACTTTCCTACGACCCCTCTCCAAAACCCCCCCAGACCCTCGCACGACCCCACCGCCCCCCCCCTCGAGACCCCTCTTAGGGGCCATCCGCACCCCCCAGGTCCCCCCACAATGCTCCAGGACCCCTCCTTAGACCCCCCAGACCGCCCCCAAAGCCCACCCACACCCCCCCGGACCCTCCCCCGCCCCCCCCGATCCGCTCTCAGGCCCCTCCCGCTCCTGTCTCGAGCCCGGCGGGTGCCGCCAGCGGCGGGGAAAGCGGAGCCGCTTCTGGCTCGCCTCTGATTGGCTGAGGCGGCGCAGAGGAGGCGGGCGTTGCTGAGGTGAGTCGCGCCGTGATTGTTTGTTTTAGGGACGTGCAGCGCGGCGATTGGTTGGTTCGAGGCGGGGCGCGCCGGTATTGTCTGGGAGCCCGCGCGCGCGCGGCGGCGGTGGGAGATTGTGAGGGGAGAGCGGAGCTGAGGTGGGGCTGGGGGGAAACTGGGGGGGTTTGGGGCAGGTCTGAGGCGAAATTGGGGATTTTTGGGGGCATTGATGGGAAACACGAGGGGGTGCGGTGGGTTTGGGGGGAATGAGGGCGTCGGAGGGGGCTTTAGGGAGCTTGAGGGAACTCTTGAGAGGGTCTGGAGCGTTCTCAGGTGGGTTTAGGGGCGTCTGAGGGGATTTGGGGGGATTGTGAGAGGAACTGGGAGGTTGCGAGTTGATCTGGGGGGGTTTGAGGTGACTCTGGAGAAACGTGGGAGAGTGTGAGGGGATTTCATACGGTTTGGCTGGGATTGAGGGGTCTGACGGGGATTTGGGGCAGTCTGATGGATTTGAGGAGATCTCAGGTGGGTCTGGGGTGAATTTTGCGTGAAAATGGGGGGGTCTGAGTGTCCTGGGGAGGTTTTTGGGGTCCAGGGTCGTTCTGGGCCAACCCTGGAGAGCTCTGGAGGGTTTGAGGTTCCTGGAGGGGTCCTGGGGGTGATTTGGGGTTCCCGGGGGGTCCCAGGCCCACCCTGAACTGGGTTCTGGGGGTTTCGGGGGGAGGGGGCACAGCAGGAGTTCCCCCCCCCCCCCCCCCCCGTTTTTTGGGGGGTCTCCCATGGTGCCCCCTCCCCAAAATGCTCTTAGGGCCCCTGAAGTGGCTCCTGTTCCACTGGCCAGTGCCCCCTTATCCAGGACAGCCCCACTAAGTCTGGGGGATTCAGGGGGGATTTGTGGGGATTTTGGGGTTTTGAGAGGGGTTTTTGGGGATTTGGGATGGCTTTTTTGGGCTTTGGTGGATTTTATTGTTAATTTAGGAGGAATTATTGGAGATTTTGGGGGAGTATTGGGTTTTTTTGGGAGTTACGTGATTTGAGGGGTTTTGGATTTTGGGGGATTTTATTGGGGTTGTGAGGGTTTTCTTGGGAGAAGATGAAATTTTGATGATTGAAATTTTGGTGAGTTACACAGGGAATTTGGGAGATTCTCTGGGGTTTTTGGAGGCGTTCTTGTAGTTTTTGGGGATTTTGTGGGGTTTTAGTGGAATTTTACGGGGCCTTTGGAGCATTCCCTGGGTGTGGGAAGGGCAGAGAGGCACCAAAATCTCCTTAAAACCTTCTGAAGTCCCAATAAAACCCACTAAATCCCAATTATATCTCTCAAAATCTCATTAGCACACCCTAGAATCCCAATAAAAGCCCACAAAATCCTTTGAAATCCCAATCACCCCTAAAATTCTGATTAAACTCTGAAAATCCCCCAAAAATGTCCTCAAAACCACAAAAAATCCCACAAAATCTCCCCCAAGATCCAAAGAAATCCTGGCCACACCCAAAAAAACCCACAAAACCCACCAAATCCCACCAAAATTCCTCAAAACCCCCAAATCCCCAATGAATCACACTAAATGCCACAATTCCAAAAAAAATGCCCCAAAATCTCCTAAAAAGCCCAATAAAACCCCCAGAATTTCTGAGAATCCAAAAAAAATCCAAACAAAATCCCAGTAAAACTTCCAGAATTCAAAAAGACACAAAAATTTTAATAAACCCCCAAACACCCCCAGAAAAACTCCCCTCTAAATGCCAATAAAATCCCCCAAAATCCAAACCCCCCAAAATCCACAAAACCAGCCACTCCCAGTCAATCCCAGTATGATTCCAGTCACTCTCAATGAGATCCCAGTGTAACCCAGTATGGAATCAGCTGCTCTCACTGTGATCCCAGTGTGATCCCAGTTGCTCCCAGCATAATTCCAGATGTTTCCAGTTCCTCCCATTATGATCCCAGTTGCTCCAAGAATAGTCCCAGTCCCTCCCAGCAGGGTCCCAGTAGTGCCCAGTTGCCTCCAGTGTAGATTCAGTTTCCACCAGCATCATCCCAGTTGCTCCCAGCACGATCCCAGCTGTTCCCAGTGTGGTTCCAGTCCCCCCAGTATGGTTAGAGACACTCCCAGTATGTTTTAGTTACCTCACAATGATCCCAGTCTTTCCCAGTTACTTCCAGTTTCCTCTAGCATAATCCCAGTTTCCATCTGTTGCTCAAAGGGTGGCCCCAGTTGCTCCCAGTATGATCCCAGATGCCCCAGTTTTAGTCTCAGTCCTCTCAGCATGGTTCCAGAACATTCCAGCCGATCCCAGTTGCTCCCAGTGTGTCACATTTTCCTCCCAACATGGCCCCAGTAGCTCCCAGTAACCCGCAGTCAGGTTCCATTCACGCCCAGTATAATCACAGTATGAGTGAAGCCACTCCAGTATGATCCCATTCACTTGCAGTCTAATCCCAGTTGCTCCCAGTTGCTCCCAGTCACTCCCAGTCTGATGCCAGTGCCCCCAGTGTGATCCCAGTTATTCCCAGCATGGGCCCAGCTGTTCCCAGTGTGCTTCCATCACTCCCCTGTGGTTACAGACACTCCCAGTATGGTCCCAGTTGGACCCAGTTGCCCCTGCTCTAGTCCCAGTCACTCCCCATATGATCCCAGTCCCTCCCAGCATGGTCCCACTCACTCCCAGTTGCCCCCAGTGTGGTCCCAGTTCTCCCCAGCATGGTCCCAGTTGCCCCCAGTGTGGTCCCAGTTCTCCCCAGCATGGTCCCAGTTGTTCCCAATGTGGTTCCAGTCCCTCCAGTAGGGTTACAGGCACTTCCAGTATATCCCAGTTGCCCCCAGCATGTCTGTAGTCATTTAAAGGCACTGCCAGTGGCCCCAGTAAGGTGTCACTTATCCCAGTATGATCCCCCAGTCATTCCCAGTATATCCCAGTTGCCTCCAGCATGCATCCAGTCCTTCCCAGTTCCTCCAGTTTGCTTGCAGCATCATCCCAGTTTCCCTCAGCTGCTCCCAGTAGCCCAAAGTGTGATCCCAGTTGCTCCCTTTCAACCTCAGTATGATCCCAGTAAGCTCCAGTTTGATCCCAGTCACAGGCCAGCCCTCCCAGTATGATCCCAGTTGCTCCCAGTATGGCCCCAGCTGCCTCCAGCACAGTTCCAGTTGCTTCCTGCATCAACCCAGTCAGTCCCAGTGTGATGCCATTTGCTGCCAGCGTGCTCCCAGTTACTCCCAGTCAGGCCCAGTATGGGGGATGATGTGCAGGGTGTGTTCCCAGTCACTCCCTGACACTCCCTGTGTTAGTCCAGTCCCTCCCAGTATGACCTAAAAAATGAGCCTAGTGTGCTCTCAGTCCCTGCCAGTATGAAGCAGTTGTGCTCCACATGGTTCCAGTTGCTGTCTTTCACTGTCGCTTTTGTTCCAGTCATTCCCAGTATGTCCCAGTGTAGCCCAGTTCCCTCCAGCATGTTCCCAGTCATTCCCAGTTCCTTCTAGCAGAATCCCATTTGCTCCCAAGCACTCCCAGTCAGCCTCAGTGTAGTGGCAGTCACTGCCAGTATGATCCCAGTTGATTCCATTATAAGCGCAGTTGTTTCCAATCACCTCCAGCATGTTCCCAGTCCCTCCCAGTATCTTCCAGTGTAGCCCAGTTCCCTCCAGCATGTTCTCAGTGACTCCTGGTATCTCCCAGTTGGGTTTTTGGGGGGATGTTTGGTGAATGAAGCAGTCCAAGGCTGAGCGGAAAAGGCCCCTTGGGGGGACATCGGGGGGTGCCGGTGGCGGATGCCGGCAGAGGCAGCCTGGAGGAGCAGAGCCCTGTGTGCCCCAGGAGCCCAAAGTGGGGAGCCCAGAGAGGGGGGAGCGCCGCCATGGGCGGGAGCCTCAAGAGCCTGGAGAGGGGCAGGGAGGACTCCTTGGAGCCGCTGCAGCCCAGAGCAGAGAATGAGGGGAGAAGGGAGCCCGGGAGCCCAAACAGCCCTGGCATCCCGAAATGGGGAGAGAGAAAAAGGGGGAGCTTTTGGCATTGCTGGGACTGCCAGCAGCCTAGGCAGGGTGGGCACTGACGAGAGGGGGGACCCCCAATCCAAGTGTGACCCCAGCAGCCGGTACAGGGGGGATCACCTGAACACCAGAGGGGAGGGTGCAGGGTCGGGGAACTCCTGGGAGGCTTTTTCAGGGCTGAATCTTGGTGTTTGGGAGGGTTTTCTGAAGCCCAGTGGCCAGTGACTTGTATAGATGGACTTGGGCAGAGGGACCTTCAAACTCAACATGCTCATCCCTTGTTGCCTTCAATCCAGGATTTCCCATTGCCAACCCCCGGGAGGCTGCGAGGAAGAGGAAGATGCCCCAGGACACAGAGGCAGGTGAGGAGGAAGTCATTGCCCCTTTCCCCTCTGTGCTGCTCCCTCTCCCAGCCCATCACAGCCCTGGCTGCAGCTCAGCCCTGGGGGGATCTCCTTGCCCTTGCCTGTGGCATGGAGGCAAATCCCATCCTGTCCTTGTCCTTCCTTCCCCAGAGCAGGAGCTGAGCATGGAGAGCAGGGAGAACAAATGCCCGTGGCAGAACCTGGTGGCAGAGGCCATTTTGAGCGGCTCCACGGTGCAGGAAGCCAACGGGGAGGAAAAGCCCCGGAGATGCCGCACGAGGAGGGGCTGCAAACGCAGCTGGCAGGGATCTGAGGGGGAAAGAGCCAGCCAGGGCTGGGAAGGCAGCCGGAGATGAAGCCAGAGCTCGGAGCTGGTGCTTCATGAGCAGCTCCATGATGGGGAGAAGCCCCACACATGCGTGGAGTGTGGGAAGAGCTTCAGGTGGAGCTCTGGTCTGATCAAGCACCAGAGGACCCACACTGGGGAACGGCCCTACGTATGTGCTCAATGTAGGAAGAGGTTTAAGACCAGCTCCAATCTCCTCAATCACCAGCGCCCACACACAGAGGAGAGGCCCTTCCGCTGCCCTGACTGCAGGCAGGGCTTCAGACACAACTCCCATCTTGTTGTGCACTGACACATCCACACTGGGGAGAGGCCCCACGAGTGTGAGGAATGTGGGAAGAGCTTCAGCCAGAGCTCCCATGTGATCCACCACCTTATGACCCTGTGAGAGTCCATCCGAAAAATCCTTCATTTTTTGCCTCACAATTGTCATGAGAAAAGACCACCGAAAGGTTAAAAACCGTTGAGCCAGCTGGGAAAGAAAGTCTCATGCTTATTCAGTGTCTCATGCTTATTCAGAACATGCCATGCTGAACTCAAAAGGGGCATGCTGCCCTTTTCTGAACAATGGATCTGGACTTTCTTCCAACCTCCTGACTTGACTGGACTGAGCTCTGGGGTGGCTCCCCCCTCCAAGAGAAGACCCCTCTTGCCTGCCTTCAACCACTGTGACAGACAAACAGAGATGCGAATCCCCTCATCAAGGAATCAAGACAAGACAAGGAACCCCCCTGGCACCTTATTGGCACCCCCCTGGTACCCGCTTGGCACCCCCCTGGCAACCTCTTTCCAGAGACTGGGACTGAACCCCCTCCTAGCTCAGGGAGAGGGGAAAAACTGCCCAGAGTAAACGTACCTGCGACCATTCGGCCATGAAAACAATGGAATAACCTCCCCCCCTCCTCATGTTCCTATTCTTTTCCTCTCTATGGAAACCTAATTTTGGCCATCCTTCCCCCAACCAAGAACAGTATATTTTGGGGTTCGGTTTGACCGTCCGTTGAGATCTCCCCGAGACGTACGCTGGTGAGCTTTGACGGCAGGACCCCTGAAGACATCAGGTTTCGGTAGCTATAGCCCCTCCCTAACCTTCTTTCCTCCTTCTTTCCCTTGTCTTACCCTTCTCTTCCCCAGATTCCCTAACCAAACGCATATTCAGCTGTGGTTATCATCAATAAAACTGCATTTTGTTGATTTGTTACTGCAAAACCCCTGTGCCTTTGTTGGTTATTTTTTTTTGCACCAAAAATCATTCATCACCCATTCATTTCGGGCGGACCCTGACAAAATTGGTGTCACAGACAGGATTCTGGTAGCCAGTGAGATTTTGCAGGTACTGTATGGTCTGTAATCTCCCGCAGACTGCACACGCCAAAGCCAAATCTCATGCCAAAGCCAAATCTCATGCTCGATGGAGCACTCAGGCTCCGGAATTGACACAAAAGATTTTTTGGTGCAAAAGCAGGGGAAACTGTTACTGTCATTACTGTTACTGATCTGATACCAGCACGGACACTGACACTGATACTGCTCCTAATCCTGATATTGATATTGGAATTGATGCTGTTACTGTTATACTTGAGTTGAATCTGAACCTGTTACTGTTGTTACTGCTGTATTTGTGTACCTGGACTGTCTAAAGGGGAAGGGACAGACTTGAAGTAATTAAGCAGTGCCTTTTAGACAGATATTGTCCCTTCACCTACACAGGGAGCAAGGGGCGGCCCAGTAAAGGCTGAGTGGCTTTTTCCCTGTTCTAGGTTTCTGGTCCCCTCACAAAGAAAACATTTGTGTGTGAGTGTGTGTATCAGGATTGGCTGGAAAGGAAGGGACAACCTGAAGCAATTAAAACAGTGCCTTCCAGACAGATTTTGGTTTCTTCAGCTATCTAGGGAGAGGAAGTGGAACAAAAAGTCTGTATGATTGTGTAACTTGAGTTCACAAATCAGCTCGCTGGTATAGTCCTAGTCCCTTCACACAAAAATGAATGAAAATTTCAATCCTAAAGCAAAAGCTGATTTTTACTCGTTGCTTGCTAAACACAATGCAAAACCATCATCTGGTGGAGAAACTTGGGCAGAGAACAATTGGTTTCATTTGGAAAATGTCATTGATAGAATATGTTTTCTGCAACATGAATCAAAATTCAAAATGGGTAAAAATAAAAACATTCTTTGCTCAGTCCTTGGAGCATGTCTTACTGCAGCCATAGAAAACTGCTGTAAATTGAGAAGTGAAGAAATTATAATTATAGACTCTCTTCAAAATTTAGTTGAAATTTTGCAAAAACAGTTAAATGAGGACAGAAATGAAACTTACATGCTGCGAGCTGCCCTTAGGGAAGAACAAACCAAAAACATACAAAATCAACTCCTCTACAGAGGAGGAAGAAAAAGTAACATCTTGCATTAAAAAAATTTATCCTTACAAAGAACTCGAGGCAGCAAAACAAAACTATTCTTACAAAGAATCTGAAACAGTTAATTGTGGGGAAAATTACTGTCCTCATTTGAGACCTTTTATTAAAACTGAATATAATTATATTAATGATGAAGACATGGATCCCCACATAACAACCAAACACCATTCAGCGCTACCGAATTAGCTAAATTGAAAAAGGAATTCGGTCGCCTCCCCCATGAATCAGAAACGGAATATGTGTTCCGTGTGTCCCTTACTGGCAGAGACCTGATTAAGTTAACTGAACAAGAAGCCAGTGGATACTGGGGACATGGTGTTTTCCTAGCAACATGAGATAAGCGTGACTCCTGGTCTCTAACACAACATGGAGACTATTGGGCTGGGGGAATAAATCCCTTGGAAAGGGGTGATCCCCTGGCAATTGTCAGTACCCCCGACAAGATCCTGGAAAGTGTACATAAAGCTGCATGTTCACAAATGATTCATGAGAAAAAATTAATTCCTGGTTTTGAATCCCCTATGCAACTGCCTGTGAAGCCTGAAATTATGACCCCTTTAATTCGTGGGCTTCCAGAAACATTGAAATCAACAGCAATCACTATTCAAAAAACAATTATGGCTTTAAGCCCAATAGATAGACTGGATAGATTTCTTAACAACTCCACTGATCAGTCTGAGTCCACCAACACTGCACCATCACCCTATACACCAACACAGACCACCACCACACCATCTGATACACCTAGTAGCAGCCGTAAGATTTGGACATGGAGTGAGGTAGCAGTTGATTTAATAAATTATTGTAGACAGTATGGGCCTGTAAAAACCCTGGAAGAAAAATCAGAAAAAACAAAAGGTGTCCAGTTTATGGGAACCCCTAACACTGAAAACACAGAACCAGGAAAACAAATTTCCAACAGACAATGCTGGTGGATGCTGGGAATAAAAAAAGGGGTCCCCCAGGACATAATGGATGGTTTACCACTTGAAAAATTGCAGAAAATCATAACTAACTAGAATTTTAGGAGATCAAACACCCAGCATAGTGCACCGATCCCCCTCCCTCACCAGAAACTAACAAACACTCCTACCAGTACACAGTTCAGTACACACAGTACATCACAGTCTCTCCCACAGAACATAGGCAATGAGCCAAAGTTAACCCTTCTCCAGTTTCTCCCTCGGAATCTGGGCAGTAAGGCTGTGTCTCAGCCTCTCCCACAGAACACAGCCAGCGAGCCAAAATTAACTCTTTCTCAGCTTCTTTCACAGAACTTGGACAGTGAAACCCTGGCTGCGTGTCTCCTGAAAAGCACCAGCAGTAAGCCGGAAGTAACTCTTTCGCAACTTCTTTCACAGAGCCGAAGCAACATAACTGCCCACCTGCCCATAACCCAAAACACAAACAGTGAATCTTCACCAACAGAGCTTTCGGGAAACTAATATCTCCACCGCTTACACATGAGCGAAGGGGTGGAGGTTGGGTTTACTTGTGAATGCTCACAAAAAATAAATCAGGAAACATGTTAATTACAGCAATTATGGGCCCCAAAAAAGTTCTGGTAAACCTACATTGTTGATACGGGAGCCCAGATCTCTGCATTAACACACAGAGACGCCCAGAAGTGTGGAGTTGTTCCAACAAAAAGGCAATGCTGCGTTCTTAATGCTTTAGGAACCATAGAACCCATGAATGTTGTATTAGTCAAAGTAACACTCCCTGGAGAGGAAAATCAATTGGTTGTCAAAATGGTAATTGGGGACATCCCGAATGCTAGGGATGGATGTCCTCTCAGGAAGACAGTGGGAAGACACTGAAGGTTTCCTGTGGTCTTTTGGCTCTCTGCCACTTAACATTAGGCTGCTTCAGACCCCACCTGCACTGCCTTACAGTAAAACAATCAATGTGAAATAGTATCCCTTGCCTTCTGGAGCTAGAGAAGGCATCAAACTGGTTATTCAGGAATTGCGTGATCAAGGAATAATAATTAACACACACTCCCCATACAATTCACCCATGTGGCCAGTCCGAAAGCCTAACGGGAAGTGGAGGCTTACGGTTGATTACCGTAGGCTGAATGCCAACACTGACCCTCTGACTGCAGCAGTGCCAAATTTAGCTGAATTAATAACATCAATACAAGAAAAAGCTCACACAATCATGGCAACCATAGATGTCAAAGACATGTTCTTCATGATACCTATACAGCCAGCGGACATGGACTGCTTTGCATTCACATGGGAGGGACAACAGTACACATTCAGCAGACTCTCTCAGGGATACAAACACTCTCCAACACTAGCACACCATGCTTTAGCTAAGGATTAGAAAAAATACCTAAACCTGACACTATATCTGTGTACCAATACATTGATGACATTTTGGTAGGAGGAGAGGAAATTAAAGAGGTGGGGGATATCCAGCAGAATATAATCTCTCATCTGGAGAGCCTTGATTTAAAGATCCCCTCAGAGAAAATCCAAAAGCCTTCTCAGGAAGTAAAATTCCTGGGAATTTGGTGGCGATCTGGTAGCATGTGCATCCCACCTGACACTTTAACTTCCCTAGAGCACATGAAAATGCCTGAAAACAAAAAAGACCTCCAGCAAGCCTTAGGACTGTTAGTATTCTGGAGGAAACATATCCCAGATTTCTCAATCATTGCTAGGCCCCTTTACAATTTACTAAGAAAAGGAGTCAAATGGGATTGGACTCCTTCTCAGGAGGAAGCACGGCAATTACTGATTTTTGAAGCCACTGCACATCAGGCATTGGGGCCCATTCACCCTAAAGACCCTTTGCAAGTGGAATGGGGATTTGCCTCCTCAGGGCTATCAATACACATCTGGCAGTGAGGTCCTGAGGGTCCAACAAGGCCTGTCAGCTTCTTTTCCCGTGGTTTTAAAGATGCTGAGAGAAGATACACTACCTGGGAAAAAGGATTGTTTGTTGTTAGCTTAGCTCTCATTGAAGTAGAAAAAATCACGTGGCAGCAAGCTATCATCTTGAGAGGTCCCTTCAAGGTAATTAAAGGTGTCACAAATGGGACCCCTCCACCTGACGGCATAGCCCAAAAGTCGTCAGTCAGGAAATGGTATGTTCAAATAGAGTATTACTGCAATACCTTTTCTGTCACAGAAGGTGCTGCAAAATTCTTGGCAATACAAGACACTGAGAGCCTGGATAGTAGCCAAGACAAACCGGCTTCTGTAATAAAAATAGCACCATCCTTCTCACCTGAAATAGCAGCAAATTGTTGGTTTACAGATGCTTCCTCAAAGCAGGAAGGAAAAATTTAGAAATACAAGGCGGATGCCTTGCATATTTCATCTGGTGAAAAGGTCATCACAGAAGGGGAGGGCAGCGCTCAGGTAGGAGAACTCATAGCCCTCTGGAGTGTTTTCCAGCCTGAGGCACAAAACACTTCTCCTGTTTACATCTATACTGATTCCTATGCAGTATACAAAGGCTGCACTGAGTGGCTCCCTTTCTGGCAACAGAATGGCTGGGAAGTTAACACAATCCCAGTGTGGCAGAAAGATAAATGGAAAGAAATCCTAGAAATTGCCAGTAAAGGAAACTTTCTGGTTGGTTGGGTAGCTTCTCATCAAACTGATGGGAATCAATCAGGTGAATGTAACAACAGAGTTGATTAACTAGCAAGGCTTAGCCCCCTGAAAAAGGAAACTATCTCAGAGGATTGGAATCAACTGTTAGAATGCTTACATGTAAAAAGGCAGCACACAGGTGCAAAAGATCCGTATCAGGAAGCACATGTCCACAGCTGGCCGGTTACCAGGGAAACGTGTAAAACATGCATATCGGCCTGCGAACAGTGCCGCAAGCGACTGGAAAGGCATCCTTTAGAAGATGACCCTCTGCATTTGAGGAAAGGTAAAGGCTTGTGGGATGCATGGCAGGTAGATTATATTGGTCCTTTTAAGAAGTCAGGAGGTAAACATTTTGTGTTAGTAGGAGTGGAAATTGTATCTGGGTTGGTACAAGCCGATGCTTTTAAAAGGGCCACAGGTGATAACACAGTTAAACCTTTGCGGGGGTGGTTTGGAACTTTTCCAAAGCTGCAAGAAATCCAGTCTAACAATGGGTCTCACTTTACTGCCAAGGTGGTACAGGATTGGGCCAGAGCCGAAGGCATAAAGTGGACTTTTCATACTCCTTACTACCCTCAGACTAATGGGATCATGGAAAGGGCAAATGGCCTTTTAAAGCGGTTCCTTAAGCCCCAGAAAGCAAACTGGGACTGCTGGTTGTGGGAGGCTGTTAAAGGGGTAAATAGCACGTGGGGGGTGAATGGCTGCCCCAAAGTCACTGCTTTTTACCCCACACCTCCAAGCATCATCCCTTCGCTGGAAGGTCCTGACAATGCAAACAATCCATCACATTACCCTGGACAACCTGTCTTAGTGGACCTCCCCTCGGTGGGCAAAGTACCACTTGTGCTGAAAACCCCTCTGAATAAATATGCGTGGGTAGCCTCTGACGCTCTTGGAAAAGAGCACCGCATACACACACGCTGGATAATCCCCTCATTTTAAACTCCTTTCTGCCTCTCAGTGGCAGGATTTTTTGTTGTTCTTGCTTTTACAGGTGAACCCTGAGGGACATGAGAATCGTCTGAAAACATGATAACCTTGCTAATACTTTTCTGCATTTTACCTCAATTTCATGGACAACCCCCTGGTGAGCAGCTGTGGCCTGAAGCCATCGTTCAGCACACCAATGCCCTTGGAACTTATCCCCAAGGGCTGTTACCTGAGCCTGGCAACCCTAGTGCAGCATGACTCCAAGGTGTACCGCCCGAATGAGTGGAGGTGGGACAAGAATGAGTTGATGAGAACCCTGACGGGAACGGTTGGTGAGTCAATTGTGGTAACATGCAGAAAGGTGGAAGGAACCTTCCATGAAAAGGCCACCTCCATCATAATTGCTGGAAATTTTATGGAAGCAGGTGGAAAGAATCATCTGGACATCCCCTCAGCAAAATTGTGTCCCACAAAGAAATGGGGGTGTTCCAAAATAGAAAGTCCCATTACTCTGTGTTGCCGCCAGGAACATGTTGGTAGTTATGTTTCTAGTACCAAAATCACCAATGTTGCAATTACAAAAGATTGTAATGATGAATCATTTGATTGCTGGTACAGTTTTGCCTTGATCAAACCCATTTATGTGACATGTCATTGGGAGAATGACACAGCTAGTCTGTTAGGACTAAGAGGCTTGGTTTACACATTTAAGATAAATACTGTACCAAAACCCACACCGAGTGCTGTAATTACACTCTCTCAGACCCAAAGTGTGAACCTTTTTTCTAACGTCACACCCCAATTGGCAGAGGCAGCAGGGAACTCCTTCGAGTGGCCCTGGTCTCAAGCCTTCCTACAATCCACCAGATCTATGGGAGATGTCACGGGTCTGAACTTGCTAATAGTGGTTACACATGAGGATAAATTGTACACTAGACAAGAATGGGAAAGATGCAAAACCTGGCAGGTTCAAGGAATAGTGGGTGAACTAATTAGTGTTGGGTGTTGAATGCTTAATGGGTCTAATTACAGCAAAGCAATGTCAATCAGTGCTTCCACAGATCGGGAAAACAAACAGAAGCAAATCTGTATGCATCCAAGTGTACGGGATTGCTGGCACAGCTTCACATTAATCGACACTACAGAAGTAATTTGTCTCTGGGCCAAGGATACTCAAGGCCTTTCTTTTAAATTTGTAATAAATGCTGAAACCACTGTTACCACTGTTACCACTGTTACCACTTCACCCATACCACCGGTCATACTCATCCCGATAATTTTCATGATTGGACCTTATGTGATCAGGAAAACTGGCCAACAACAAATATCGTTCAATCCAGCATGGTCTCTCAAACAGGTCAAATTACTAATGCAGAACAATGTTTCAGATATACAGCCAGCCTGTTCTCCGTTCCTACAAACCTCTTTTGAAGGCTGGACCACTTGGCTTTGGAAACGAAGCTCTTTTAAGGGAACACCAAGGGATGTGACCGGTGTTGTGGGTACAGGATTGGGAATTCTGAATAGCATTGATTCTGAAGTACTAATGAACAAATTGGCTGCTACAACTAGAGACCTGACCAGATTGCAGCAACCACTGAGGTCATCTCTGTCAGCCTTGGGGACGCACCAGTGGCTGCTGTCAAACATTTTGCCAAATTGGGAAAGAGTGAATGTGAATGATCACAAATTGGTAACTGATGCACTTAGTGCTACACAGAACAATGTTTCCTTAGCCCTCAGCTGTATCCAGGCACAATTGTGGATGCAATCAGTCTCTGCTGCAATTATAAGAGAGGGCAAGGAAAGCACCTTCCCCACAGAAATTCGGAAGATAATCTCGGACAGTGCCACTGAATTTGAAAGGGAATTCCAATCCTGGTGGAACCTGGTGAACTTTACCTATGACCCGATTTCAAACACAGCCACTGCTTAACCATACACAATGCCTCTGTACATTTGGTCTTCCCTGTTATTGCATTAGGATTAAACCATGACGGAGCTGTTCTCTATCCTACTGAACATAGGGGATGGGCCCGTCAGGTTAATGACAAATGGCAAACTGTTAATCTGGAAACTTGTATTGCCCGAGAACAGCAAGGGTTTATCTGTGAAAGCAATGCAATTGTAGCTCAGGACATCTGTTTGGACACAGAGCAGAACATCTGTCATTTCGAGATTCGTCCACATGAGGATACCCAGACAGTTCTTATATACATAGGCAATGGCTGTGCATGCTTTAGAACAACATGTGATTCTGTCTTTGTAGAAGATGTTGTGGTAGATGCAAAGAATCATTCAAATTTTTGTGCTTGTAACTTTACTAAGATAGTAGGACGCGATTTCTCTTATGAAGCTCCAGTTACTTCTCACCACCTACTGCAATCCAACTATACACTGATCCAGAAGCTGATGCCCACTCCTATCGGAATGAACCTCACCCTTGTGAGACAACTGTTGCTCCATCAGGACCTGGTTGACATCCTCGAGAAAATCAAGGAGAGCGGACAGAAGACTCTGGTGACTGTTCATCACAACGTGAGACAAATACACCGGGTTATGGAGAGGGTAAAGCAGGATGCTGAGCATAGGTGGTGGGATAGTCTCTTTGGGTGTTCACCTACTGCCACAGGTGTTCTGAACAGTGTGCGCCATCCAATTGTTGTTCTTTTGATCCTAGTTACGCTTGGCTTTATCTTGTCAGCAGCTGTATTCATTCTGAATTGGAACATGATGAAAAAGCTTAAGAGATTGTCAACTGTAGTTAATGCACACCGCTTAGCTGATGTACTATATACAATAGATGTCCCCAAAACACTTGATACGAAACAGTTATGAATCAAGCATATGTGCTTTAGAACAACTTCTTAATCATCAAGTATGATTTACAGAAAGTTACTTTAAGTTTTAGAAAATAATTTTAAAAGACAATGATTATATTATGATTTGTTTGTTGCTTTGATTATTTGTGATTTGTTTTAATCATTTTGAAATTGTTAAACAAATGATATTGCTTTAACTGATTAATACTTTTGAAATTGTTAAAATTAATCATAATTTTTTTAAATTGTTATAACAAATAACCACATGTGAAATTGTTATGATGATTAATATTAATTATGTTTATGTTTGTTGGTTCCCCTTTCCCCTCCTTCTTTCTTTTCCTTCTCTTCCCCTTTTATCCCCTCTCCCCTGTCATCCCTACTTTTCCGGGGTTATGCTACCGACGTGCAATGAGTTTCGAAGACACTCTAGAGCTCTGCTGATGAAGATTCCTCAAGACAATCGTGAGTCACGGGATCGTGTGGAAGTCCATCCGAAAATCCTTCAATTTTTGCCTCACAATTGTCATGAGAAAAAGACCACCGAAGGGTTAAAAACTGTCGAGCCAGTTGGGAAAGAAAGTCTCCTGCTTATCTAGTGTGTTCACAGGTGGTGTTTGCAGAACATGCCATGCTGTACTCGAAGGGGGCATGCTGCCCTTTTCTGGACAATTGAACTGGACTTTCTTCCAAACTTCAGGCCTGGCTGGACTGAGCTCTGGGGTGGCTCCCCGCCCCTCCATGAGAAGACCCCTCTTGCCTGTCTTCAACCACCGTGACGGACCAACAGAGATGAGAATCCCCTCTTTAAGGAACCAAGAAGCCCTCTGGCACCCTATTGGCACCCCCATGGTACCCTATTGGCACCCCCCTGGCAACCTCCTTCCAGAGACTGGGACTGTAGCCCCTCCCAACTTGGGGAGGGGGGAAAACCTGCCCAGAGTAAACGTACCTGTGAGCATTCGGCCATGAAAACAATGGAACAGTCTCACCCCCTCCTCCTGTTCCCATTCTTCTCACCTCCATGGAAACCTAATTTTGGCCACCCTTCCCCCAACCAAGAACAGTATATCTTGGGGTTCAGTTCGACTGCCTCTTTGAGATATCCCCAAGACGTGTACCAGCGAGTTTTGGCGGCGGGACCCCGAAGACATCATGTTTTGGTAGCTATACCCCATTCCCTAACCTTCTTTCCTCCCTTTTTCCCTTGTCCTACCCTTCTCTTCGCCGGATCCCCTAACCAAACGCATATTTAGCTGTGGCGCTAATCAATAAAATTGCATCTTGTTGATTTGTTACTGCAAAACCCTTGTGCCTTTGTTGGTAATTTTTGCACCCAAAAATCATTCGTCACCCGTTCATTTCGGGCGGACCTTCACAATGTCCCTGGTGTAAAACGGGGCTCTCAAGCAACTGCGCATCTGCAAGATGATAAACAATTGTCTTGGTTTGAAGAGAGAGGTGTCTGCTAATGAAGGCAGAGAGCTTCTCTGAAATGGAAAATGTAAATCCCCTCCCTTCAAATGATTCTACAGCACACTCGTTCCTGTCTGACCCGGAGCCTTTCCGAGGTGTTCTTCCTGCAGCTGAGCTCGAGGCCAGACCACAGGACTTGGTGACCTGTGGCCTTCCCGAGGCTTCTCTTCTGCAGATGTCCTCACAAATTTAGTCATTATCATGGAGCAGAGACCCCTGAAAGCGCCCAAGGTGGCCTGGGGGGAAGACGAGGAAGAAGGCCCTGGAGCAGCCCCAGCACATGAAACCAAAGGGGTGGTGCCATTTGAGCTGCCGCAGGAGGGTGAGTGGCAGAGCTGGACCACAGGGTTGGTGCCTGCAGCCAACCTGGTGCCATTCCATCCCATCCCATTTTATCCCATCCCACCCAATGCCATCCCATTCCCATGGACAGGACAGAAGAGGGCCTGGGCAGACACCCCACAGGGGCCGTGCTCCATCCCCTGGGGCATCCTGGGACTGTCCCTGCCTGGGGAGCGCAGGGCTGGGCTCTGTTCTCCGGCCTCTCCCGCAGCCCCTCATCTCTGGCTGTGCTCGCTCTTTGCCAGGTGCAGCCCTGCAGTGCCCACTGGAGCAGGACCCCGCCCGTGGCCTCTTCCGCAGAACAGCCCAGGTACCTGCAGCCACCCCCACCTGGGCTGGGCCTGCTGGCACCGCGCTTGGAGCATTCCCTGCAACATCCCTGGCTTCTTGCCCTTCTCCTACAGCTGGTTTGCAAATTCATCAAGAAAATTCGGGCGGAAGAGACCAGCACCATGGGCACTGGGCTCAGAGCATATTCGCACATCTTCAAAACCAAGACCAGTGGTGCCCTGCTGGATATGCTCGTAGAGGAGGGCTTTTCCAATCCAAAGCAAGTAAGCAGCCTGTGGCCAGGGTTTGATCCTCCCAGCAATCGCTTGGTCTCCCAAGCCACGCCTGCTGGTCACTGTAACTCTTTGAGGCCGTGGCAGTGTGGTGGGAAGGGAAGCACTTCTGTGGGGAAGCTGGGGACATTCCTCCCTCCGGCAGCTTTCCAAGTCTCCCTGTGCCTTCCTCAGGTTCCTGCCCTGGTCAGGTACATCCACCAGTGGCTCCTGGCCAATCAGTTTGCTGAGCACAGGCTGAACAGGACCCTGCTGGATCTCACTGAAGCACAGCCTGCTGACGTAGTCATGATGCTCCTGTGTGTGGCCCCGTCCTGTGACAGGTATGGGGCCCACCTGCACACAGGGCTCAGGGCTCGCCAGCCCATCAGCCTGTACAGCCTGGCCCAGGTGTCTGACCAAGAGAGAGTTCCAGGGCCCTCTGGCTGCTCCCTTAGCCAGCCCCGGCACGTCAGCCCCCGAGCCTGCTGCCGTGCTCCCTCGCAGCCCCTCAGTGGCCTGGACTGCCTGTGTGCTGTTGGCGAGTAGCAATGGGCACAGGCAGAGCTGGCAGCTGGTTCAGGTCCCCACTGCTGCCCAGGCCACGGTGCTGTGTCTGAGACCCTCCTGAGACACAGCTCTAACCCCACAGAGCTGCCATCACCATGTGGAAGAGCATCATGTGCTCGTCCAGGACTGCAGAGCCAGCGCTGCTGATACTCCTGGATGTGCTGGGGAGCTGGCCAGAGCACAGCACGTGCCCCTCCAATGGGGACAAAATGGGTGTCTTTGTCCTGGCTGTGAGTTTCTGCAACTGGCCTTTGCTGTCCCCAAGGCTGCCTCTCCAGCAACTCTCCATCCTCCTTCCCCCACTGCATCTCCCTGCCTCAGGCTCTGGGTTGAAACCCAGCCCAGGGGCAGCTTCAGGCCCACCAGGCCCCGTGCTCCCCCTGCATCTCTCTGAGCCTCTCCCTGCCCTGCTTGGGCCCGGCCACACGGACACCTGGGCACTGAGCGCTGTCTTGGGGGGCTTTGTCCTTTGCAGGCAACTGTGGTGATGTGGAAGATCCTCCAGATGCCCTGTGTCCCACATATGGTGACAGTCTATTTGCCCTGCCTCTTTCTGCATCTGCTCTCCCAAGTGTTTTTCAGCACTCTGGATATGCCAGATGAGGTGGATGCATTCGTGAAGGGATGCTAGGAGGAATACGGCCTTGCCACCAGCCCAAACAGGTGCTCCATCCCACTCCTCCTGTCCCTGGTACGTCCCTGGGCAGGAGCCAGTGTTCCCAGCATGACCTGGGCTTTGCTGTGCACGCAGGTTTGCAGTGCGGACCCTCAAGTCCCTGCTCTGCCGAATGCAGCACGAGGATGTGGTGGTGGCAATGGAACGCAATTGTGGCTGGGACACGCTGCTGTGTGCTGACACCCACCACTATGCCGTGGGTCTGCTGGCCAGGTGAGACCCCCTTCTCCCCACTGCCTCTGACATTTGTGCTCTGTGCCCAGGGAGCTCCACACGGTCCCCGAGGTCGTGGGCCAGAGGGCCATGTCACCGAGGGATGGCCAAGCAGACTGGAAGAGGCTGGGAGAGGAGGGTGCCCACCAGGAGCTGCCTCCCAAATAGCCCAGGGCCCCTTGCAAGATGCTGGGGAAAGACCAGACCTGTGTGTGTCAGTCCTGGCAGAGGTTTGTCCCCCTGGCCCACAGTCTTGGTTCCTTTTTCTCCTGCCAGGGAGATGTGCTGTGTCTCCACCGCCTTGTGTTCCCGGATCGCTTGCTACCTGCTCCGGCTGTTTAGCACACAGGAGCCACACTGGGAGCTGCCCGCCCTGGCGTTCCTTGTGGAGGTGAGCCTGATGGCCATCACTGTCTGGCTGAGCTGCCTCCCAGCTCTCTGCCCTCTTGGAGCCGTAGCTGCCTGGGATGGTGCCCGCGCCCTGTGCTGCTGCCTGGGCCCAGCCCCATGCGGCTCCGGGCTCCTGCCGGCCGGCTCCCTGTCACTGCCCTGTGCCTTTCAGGTCCTCGAGTGCCTTGAGTGAACGCGGCGTTAACAGAGTCCTGCAAATTTTGTCAATGCAGCTGCAGAGCGAGTGCAGGGAGAGGCGTTGCCTGGTGCTCAGGGCCCTTCTTGAGCTCATTGAGGAGCGCTCCATGGTGAGAAGGGGGCAGCGGCTGAGGCTGAGCTGGGGAATGCAGTCGCTTGGGCTTGGCAGGGCTTTGAGTGCTGGGGCAGCTGCTCCCAGCTCTCCTGCCTCCCAGTTCAGCCGCCCGAGTGCTTTGGGACAGGCCTTTGGCCTCCAGGCCCGGCGGCAGCAGGATGGCATTTCACAAACTTGCATTCACCACAGACCAAAAAAATGTGGAGCCTGACTGAAAGTCTTGTGGACTTGCTGTGGGATGCAGATGGAGAGACAGTTTTCATGACAGTCATGCTACTCAGCTTTATCATCTTGGACAATGACATGCTGATGCCTGGCCCCATCACACTGCAGATGCTTTAGGCACTGCTGCCACTCTTTGACCACGTAAGGCTCACTGCTCCCAGCCACAGCCACTGGGTGCTACCCAGACACTTTATGCCCTGTGGATTTGCAGGCTTGCGCCAAGCTGAGCTCCGTGCAGCTGATGCTGAGGTCTTTTTTTCTTCCTTTCATACAGGACAATTGGCAGGTGCAGCTGATCTCCAAACTGCTCTTACAAACATTGGTGACTCATCCAAAGTTAAAGGCAAAAAAGGCCCTGAAGACACCCCTGTGCCAGAGTCTCCTGCCACTCTTCTTCCACTGCCATGATGAGAATCAGCGTGTGGCAGAGGTGAGGACTCGTAGGCTGCTGCTGTCCCCCTGGCAGGGGGCTCAGCTGCCTCCTGCCCTGGCACCTGCTGGACTCCTGCCTCCTCCAGGCCTTGGCACAGGGACGTGGGTCCTGGGCTGTGGGGCCATCTCCTCATCTCGGCTGCTCTCCAGGCTTCTCAGGAAACGCTGCTTTCTGTGGCTGAGTTACTGAAAAGGAGGGATCTTGAAAGACTGCTGAAGAACAAGAAGGTGTGGAAGTTCGCTGAGTTCCTGGTAAGGAGGGCCTGCAAGCCCCAGCCTCAGGCTGGAGAAGGCCCCTGAGGGTGGTGCTCATTGTTCGGGGCTGGCAGCTGTGCCCCTGCCCGCTGCTGCAGCCAGAGGACACGCGGGCTCTTCTCCAGGCTCCCGTGGGCCCGAGCAGGTGCCCATGGAGCCCCGGCCCAGCGGGGCTGCGGGGCGGTACCACGCCTCCCCGGGCAGCAGCCGGCCCTCTGCCCCCTGCCCTCAGGAGCCCTTGGCCAGCGGCTGCTGGCCGCGCCTCAGAGCTGTGCGGGCAGGGGAGACTGGGGCTGGGAGCAGGCAGCGCCCGGCCCAGGGGCTGAGCCCACGCCAATCCTTCCCTCCTGCCGCTCTCTGCAGCTGGCAGAGGACAGTGTTATGAAATAAAATTTGGTTAATATTTTTTTTTGTGAGAAAAAGTTACCACTACTGCTGGGCTGCTGCCTGTGTTATGGTAATTACGGGTCGTTGTCGTTAATGGTTGTTTTTGTATTAGTAAAAGCCCTGGCTGGGGCGAGTTAATGGCCCTTCTCCTGAGACAGTGAAGGGTGGGGACCTTCCCAAACAGTGAGAAGAGACCTGGAGGGGGGGGTTATGCAAAGTGACTCCAAGGACCAGAATGCTTTGTGGGACCCCCGACTCAAAACCCACAAAGAAACCCCAAAAACAACGAGCCAAATAAGAGTTGAGAGACTGGAGTGATGTCTGGATGTGAGGAGCCGAGTGCTGAGCCTTCAGAGATGTGGAACACCTTCGGAGCCTCTCGCCCTGACGATGGGAGTCGACCCCGGCGGTGAGACCAGGCCGACTGGGAAGGAGGGGCAACATCTGATGGGGACACCACGCCCTAAGGGCTCCCAGGAGGACTGGATCCCCCAGCTCTGCCCCTTGTGGACAGAGCTGTGCATATCCTCCTCCTCTGAGGTGCCCTGGGAGACGACGGGATGCTGCAGACCCGTTGAGCTGCCCAATCCTGAGCTGATCACTTTTAATAAAGGCATTAAAAAGGAGAAGAAGTCTCCTGGACCTGTTTATTTCAGACAGGAGCCGAGCGGCTGAACACCTGCGCCACGCCCAGCGCTACTTGGAGAGCCCACAGGAGCCCCTGCGAGAAGCGGCCGTCAGGTTCATGGGTGAGTCCCGAGCCCGGGCTGCCCTTACCCTCCCCGGCCCAGCCCGCCACAGCTCGGCCCCAGCCCCACCTGCTGCCCCAGCAGCGCCAGCCGGGCCCGGCGCCGTGGAGTCTCGCCTGGCCTGGGCATTGCTGCTGCTGCCCTCTGGCAGCCGTGCCCTGGGGCGGCAGCGTGCGGCAAGGGCCCGGGCTGAGCCCTGCCGGGCCAGCAGCCCGTGTGGCCACAGCGCCGGCAGCGCCGCTGGCAGGGAGCTGTGCCGCTGGCGCCGTGACAGGCTCTGTGTTCACAGGCATGGCCGGGCGGCGCCTGAAGGGGCAGCAGCAAGAGCTGCTGCTGATCTGCACTGGTAAGTGAGGGCAGCGGGCTGACCGTGGGGGCTGCCGGGGGGAGCTGCAAGCCCTGCCCCCTGACCTGGGGGCTGCAGAGGGCTCTGCTCCCGTTGACAGAGCACACGGAGATTTCAGGGCCACGTGGGCCATTGGTGGCCAGCAGCTTCGGGCTGATCCCCTTGCTCCCTGCTCCCTCCTGGCCATGGCAAGAGCCGGCTGGGATGGCCCTTGCAGGGGGCTCTCCTGGGCTCCCCGCAGGTCCGGCTCTGACCGTGCCTCTGTTCCTCTCTCTTGCAGCCCTGGAACGCCTGACAGAGGACACAAGCAGTGCCGTGTCACAGCTGGCGCTTGAAACACTGCATGTCCTCCTGGCAATACAGCATCAACGATATTCCACCATCCAGAGGCTGCACGATCAGCTGCGCAGGGCATGGATCACTCGGCCTCGCCTGTCGGGGCTCGGCTGCCTGCTCTGCCAGATGACTGAGGAGGAGAGCTGATCTGGGAGGCAGTCTTTGCTGGGGCAACCTGTGCCAGGGTTGATTTTCCTTTTCTCTAAGATTTTTCTTTCTTCTTTTCCATTTTTTTTCCATATTGTAAATAAATAAATTTTAGAGTATATAAAATTATATATATTATTATAGATTATAGATTACTGTAAATAATTCTAGAATGTATTATAATACACAGACTGCCAGGAGCTTTTCTTTGCTGCCCAGGCTCTGCAGGGCAAGAGGCAGACAAGGGTGAAAAGGGAGCTTGTGCTCAGCAGCACAGCAGGCTGAGGGGTGGTGAGGCCCTGAAGGGGGAGAAGGGTGCTTGTGCTCAGCCAGCTGCCCAGGCATGCAGTGGGCAATGGGAAATGGCCTGAAGCCCCTTGGCCTTTGGTGGTTCTGCTGAAGCCTTTGTGCTGCCCACAGAGCGGCTGGGCAGGGGCCGGGGCTGCAGGGATCCCTGCCAGAGCGGTGCCTGGAGATGGCCACAAGCCCTGTGCTGGACAGGAAGGGCCATCCGTGTCCTCCTGCCCGTCTGCTGCTGGCTGCAGTGCTGAGGGCTCCCAGGTGCCTCTGGATGGGGCTGCTCTGGAGCTGCTGTGGGGCTGCGGCGCTGCTGCCGGGCAGCTTGGCTGGGCTGGGGCAGAGCCTGAGGGGCTGGGGCACTGGCAAGCCCTGGGCAATGGGCTGTCAGAGGCCACAAGCAGCCCCCTGGCAGCTGCCTGGTTCCTGACAGAGCTGACTTGCAAGAGGGATCCTGGGCACTCTGGAACTAACAGCATCAGTGTTGTTGGAAACCCAAATGCAGGGAAATCTCAGACCTTTGGTCTTGTCAGCAAAGCTTAGAATTAAACACAGGATTTTTGTGGGATCTCAGCACCTCAGGACTGATGTGCAGAGTGACCGAGACCACCTTTGGGGGGCTCGGGAGTCCTGGAATGTTGCCAGAAGTGTCTGGTGGTTGGACTTTGATCCTACACGGGAGACGACACCTGTATGAGGATTGGGAGGATTTCACTGGGGTGAAGGGATAAGTTAATTAGAGTGTGAAACACAGGGTTTAGGATTTCTGTACAGGGGGGTTTAGAGAAGTAAGATGGAGGAATTGGGGCGTATCCTGTCCTTCTTCTTCTTCTTCTTAGCCTCCATCTTCTGTGGTGATGTTGGCACTTTGGGATTGGTTATTACTAAAAGTGCACTGGTCAATAAAGGTAAAAGGTATTGGGGAAAATTGATAAATATTGTATACGTAATTTTGAGTATAAAGATAGGTGACCGCCCCGGGGGCGCGCAGTGTGTACTCATAGCTGACTTGCTGTGCAGACCTCTGTCGGGCCGAGAGAAAATCTTTTAGATAAACAACTAATAAACACTGAAGACCGAGAAAAAACCTGAAGCCTCTTCTCGTCCTTTGGAGCGTGGGCTGCCCAAGGCCACCCCGAACCTTCCCGGGTCATTAAAAGAGCCGAGAAACCAACAGATTTGATCTGAGACCTTGGAAAGGGCTTCCAAACACTAGGTGCTAGAAGCGAGAATGAGGATTTCTAGTTTCTAGCAGAGACATGGGGAGGAACGTTGAAGTGGAGGAAAGTTTAGAGTTTTAGAGTTCAAGATCTAGAAAAAATAAAAGTATTTACAATGGTAAACAAGAAGCTTAGGATGCAGTGCTGTAGGTTTGTGTGTCACAGCATGATTGGCTAAGGAAGCTTACACTGTAGCATGAGTCCATAAGATGAAATATTGAAGGGTTGGCTCCAAAACACAATTATCCTTGTTGGCCGTGTCTTCTTGGCCAAGAAATTCTTCAAAGCTCTTGTAACTACAAGTCTTGCAGCCTTGTGAGCCATGCGGTGGAGATGTGAACCAAACTCACCCTTCCTGTCTATGTAGAAGAGAAGAAAAAGCAATGGCATCATCGAAAAAACTCAGAGGTCCGCTCTCTAGCTTGTTCCAAAGTCCTTCAACTCCCCCAGAGTGGGATTTAGCTACAAATAGATGACAAGGACCCTTAGTGCTACCTCTTTGACTCCACAGCAGCTGCTTTAGAATCTTTCCCATAACCCTGTGTAGTTATGTGCCAGAAATGTCTCATTTGAAGAAACTTTCCCAACTGACTTGCATGGAGGCTTGTCTGAAGAGTATTTGAGGAGAAAGGCTCCCAGCAGAGGTCTGGGCTTTGGCCGAGCTGTGTCGCCTGCTGATTGTGAAGTGTGCCATCAGCTGCAGGGCTTTCTGGGCTAAAAATATCATCAAGTAACTTGGACTTGCTCTTTTTGACCTCTAAAAGCTGGACCAAATTTTGGGGCAATTTTGGAAACCTCATCTATGGGTGGATGGAGCACCTAGGATTTTCCCAATTGCTGGGAATGGTTCTCCAGGTCCCTGGAGTATCCAGGGCCCTGGTAAGTTCCAGCAGCACACATGCCATGGCAATGAGAAGCAAAGGAACCCAGCCCTTTTTGTGCTGCCTGTGTCACTGCAGCGGGGTCATGGGATGGGAACACGCAGCCCTTGTGCTGGAGCTGAGCTGCTCTGCCCAGCACTGGTGGCCGCCATCCAAGCTGGTTTTGCTTGTCCTGGTTCCCTGACAGCTGGGGCCCTGGGCAGAGCCCTGAAAGCCTGGTCTCCCCCCAGGGAAGGAGAAGAAGCCCCTGGAGAAGCTGTACCAGGTGCGATGCTGCTGCTGCTGCTGCTGGAGACAGTGAGGGAGACATCAAGGATGAGAAGCTCTTCCTCAGCCTGGCCACTGGAGGCTGAAGGTGATGGACTTTGATTCTGGCACCTTTTTCAAAGCCAAACTCCCCAGAGAATTTGCAGATGAGTCCCACCTGGGGAAATTCTTCCAGATTTGGGCATGGCCCAGCCTGGCTGGGAACCAAAGGCTCCCCCTTTGCTGGGACAGATGCATCTCATTCTTCAGTCGCTGCCCAGCTGCTTTTGGCAGGGCTGGGAGGATGGGCTGGGGTGGGCACGAAATGGGAGTGGGCTCCTGGTTCTGCCAACAGCCCCCAGCACCCACCGTTCCCCGGGCTGGGGCTGGGGCTGGGGCAGCCAGCCCGACACAAACAAAACCCCCATGGTGGGAGCAGAGGTGGGGCTCCAGAACCTGAGCACAGCTGCTTTGCTGTGCAGGCAAGGAAGGGCTTGGGCTGCTCCACTGCCCTTGTTTGCTTTGGGATCACCGTGATTTTGGGGGGCAGTGCAGGGGGGAAGAGAGAAAGTGTGGGCTTCCCTCACTCATGGCTGGGTTTTTCACTGGCATGCAGGGGTTGGGCCTTTTTCAAGGCCCTGACAGAGATAAGAGTTTTTACTGTTTTTCTTGTTTTCTCTTTTTCAGTCTCATGTCTTTTCAATAATCTGTTGTTTGTTTTTCCAGAGGAAGCGTTCTAGGTGGTCCAGTGTGGATGGGGAAGTGCTTGGGAGCAGCTGTGGTGTGGATGGGCCGTGCCATTGGAGGATGCTGAGGACATGGTTTGGGAGCAGCTTTACTTCAGGGTGGCGTGAGGTGGGTCCCTGTGTGCTTGACAGGGTGGGATCAGAACTTTTGGAAGCTGGCAGCGAGCACAGGAGCATCCTGCTCTGGGCAGCTGCTGAGGGCTGGACGTGCCGTGGCTGGCTGCAGGCTGGGCACATGTGCTGCCCTCCTGCTCTGCTGCCAAAGGCAGCAGGGATGGGCAGCTCTGGGTACAGCTCTGGGCACAGCTGGCATGGCCTGGGCACCACAGGCCTGGGCACAAGGGCACAGGAGCCCTCAGCTGATGGGCGGTTTCTGCTTTCTCTCCTTGCAGCCGGGCTCTGCAGGTGCTGAGGCTGCTCTGGGCTCTGCCAGGGCTCTGCTGGGCTCAGCCCTGGGCCCAGCTGGGCTGGCTCTGCCCTCACATTGCTCTGACAGCTCTGCATCAGACGAGCCCCTTGCGAGCACAGCGCCTGAGCTTTCTGCTTTGGCAGGTGAGTGAGACCCTGCTGCAGGCCCAGAGATTGCAGCTGGGGACACACATCCAATTGGCAAGGACCCAAACTCTCCACAGTCCCAGCTGAATGCCTGGATCTGTACAGGGTGTTTTGTGTGTCCCGTTCTTCCTTCTTGATTGGCTGGAATTGTGCAATTGCACTTTCTACCTCCTCTAGAAGTACCACGAGTGGGCCAAAGCTGGCGAGTGGGCCGTGCTCCTGAGGCAGTGCAGTCTGGAGCTGATGGATGGAGACTTGCCCTTCTGCACTTCCAAACCAGAGCAAAAAGCTGTAGGTGGGACTTAGTTTCTCTTTGAAATCCCTGACGGTTTCAAAAGGAATGTGCAGCTCATTTGCAGGGCGAGAAGGAAGGTCATCTTCTAAGGGATTTGGGCTTTGACAGAGTTTCCATTCCCAGTCCTGCTTGGAGCTGGAAGGGCACAAAGCAATTTCCTCTTGCTTTGACCACAATTTCAAATACCAATGTTGGAAACAAAGCCCAGAATCTTTAAGGAGGTTGCTGAGGTCAGTAAGATGGATCCATGCCATCAGCACATTTACAATGGAAATAACTGAGTTCTCTTTTTCAAAAGATCATTCACTTCTTAATGCAAAGAATGTAACTTTGCATTTATGTTTTGGTTTTTTCACTAACATTATGTAATGTTTTTTCACTAAAACTTGGATTTTATTCTTATCTTTTACAATTAACCTATTTTTTTCCTTTTTCCTTTTTTTCTCCTTTCAATAGAAAACATATCCTACAGAAGGAATGTCCTTTGCTCCTGGTTCCTGTATGGAGCAGCTCCCTTCCTGCTGGCTGAGCTGCTCAGGCAGAGCCTGGCAGCTCCTGGCCCTGCAGGGCTGAGGCTTTTCCCCGTTGCTGGGCACAGACTGATGGAGCAGCACTGCTGAACTCGGGCACACAGAGGGATCAGCAGCAGCTGCCTTTGGCCACCTGAGGCTCCAAGGCCCAAACTCTGAGCAGCCAGGCCTGGAAGACACTGGCAGGATCTGATCCCTGACTCTGGGCAGACAGGACTGCACAAATGACCCCACAGCAGCAGCAGCAGCAGCAGCAGCAGCACATGGAGCTGACTTTGAGCACAGCCCCTGCCCCTCTTGCCTCCCGTGTGCAGCGGTGTCACAGCAGCCTGAGGCACCTGGGAGCCCCCAGTGCCAGCAGGGACTGGAGATGGCAGCCCTGGGCTCCTGGAGGCTGTGCAGGGAACGGAGATGGGCACTCCCTGTCCATGGGGAGCTTCCAGATGGAAAAGGCTGCTGTGCCCAGGCAGCTGCAAGGGCACAGAAAGGAGGCTCTGGAGCACTGGATCTGTGCCAGTGCCACAGTCCTGGGCAGCAGCCAGCGAGCCCTGGGGGAACGGAGGGCACAGCAAGAGGGACAGAACCAGGCAAGGGCAGAGACTGGAGAGAGCCAGGCCTGGGAGCAGGAGCAGCTGCTCCATTGCACTCGTGGAGAAAACTCTTGGCTGGTTCGAAGTGCTGAAAGGCGTGAAGGGCAGAGAGGAGGCCACAGCAAACAATGCTCCTGTTTGCACAGCCTCCCCTCTCCATGTCCCAGAAGGAATTGCATGGACTGTGTTCGTCTCTCTGAGTCGTCTCGTTCAGCATGAGCAGCTCAGCACCAGGAGCTGAAGGAGCTGAAGCCTCAGGCCAGAGGAGCTGGGCAAGAGGGAACTTTTGGAGCAAAGTAATGCTGCTAAAATAGACCCAGCAGAATGCAGTGGATAGAGTCATGGAATCACCGAATCCTTTCTGTTCGAAAAGCCCTCTGAGCTCACCCAGTGCAGCCGCTCACCCAGCAGTGCCAAGCCCAGCACTAAACCACATCCCTGAAGTGCCAACACCTGGACACCAGCCCTGAGTGAGGCCTGGACAGCAGGCCCTGAGCCAAAGGTGGCCTCTGGATGAACCTTCCAAGCAAAGGTTATCTTTGTATCTGCTCCCTGAAGAAATATGCATGGTCATTAGCCCTGTGATAGATGTAGCCACTCACTAGTGAAACATGTCTTGACCTTTGTGTATTTAGAAGCCAGACAAGGCCATGAAATCTGACATCTGGCCTTGTCTGGAGCCTGAAGGATCAAAGTCAGCTCCCTTGGTTCCTCCTTGAGCCGTGGCCAGGCTTTGGGAGGGACCCAAGAGGAGGATGAAAGCAGATGTTGCCACACTAGCAGTGCTGTCAGTTTTTTCATTCAGCACTGTCAGAGCTGGGCCCTCTCCCAACGGGGTTGGAGCCTCTCCTGGGGCTGGAGGCACCTGCAGGAATTCCCAGTGCCCAGGAGTGGCTCTGCAGCCCTTGGCTGTGACAGCTTCCCCAGCTGCTGTGTGGGTCTGGGGGATGGTAAAGGCTGAGGGTAAATGCTGCTGGATCTTTCTTAATCACTGCTGCAATCTTTGGTGGGGATGGTTGGGTGCATTGCTGAGCTGCTCCTTTTGTGATTCTTTGCTGCTCTGAACTGCAGGAAATGACACTGATTCCTTCAGCTGGAGTCTGTGTCTTTGGTGCAGACTTTGCCCACTGGTAAAACAAAACTGGCACAGTCTGGACAGATCCCAACAAAATGTCACTTGTTCAATGTAAATGTGAGGAATCAGTCCCATCAGAAATTCCCAGATGGGAAACCCTTTCCTGGAGTTTCCTGGCTCTGGAGTGGGCTGAGGTCAGAGCCCCGTGTGAGCAGTGGGGCAGTCGGGTAAAAGAAGCTGAACCCCTAGATGGCTTCAAATGCATCCAAAAATTGCAAATGGAAAAGGAAAAGACCTTGTGGGTTTAGGCAGATAAAGATGAATTTGTTGTGAGTACATAGGAAACAGCACCTTCAGAAGGAACAATGATTGTTGGAATGCTCCCACATGGAGCAACAGAAGAAGGTTCTAATCTTGAGCTCAGATGCATTTGTGCAAGTGAAATATTAATATAATAAATAACTACATATATATTTATAGGATAATAAGACCTTAATATATACATTTATCTTTTATATATGTCCATATCTATCTATATCTGTATTTCTCTATCACTATCTACATATAAAATTATCATAATGTGAAGTAGTGCTGACAATGCTAATTTGGTAGCTTTGGCTGCTCAGGGATGTAACACTAAATACCCTACAGAACAGGATTGGCCAGGACCTTAATGTCAGTGGCCAACTTTGTGAGATTGTATACAATGAAAAAGGAGGAAGGGAGGAAATTGGCTATTTTTACAGGGTTTGCTGATACTGTGATGCAGAGTGCTTTGTCTGTTCCTGTGAAAAATACAGTGGTTAAGCCTGCAGGGTTTTTCATGTACCAGACTATGCACAAGCTGCAGGACTGGTTGAACAGGTTTTTAAAAGAGCAGTGTAAAAAATGAGGAGATGGGAACCTTTGCCCATGGAGAACCCATCTCTCAGATGTGCTCCATGCCCTTAACAATGGCCCACGGGGGAAATGGAAACGCCCTGGCTGTGCACGGCTGCCCCCAATTTGCAAATCCAGCCATGGGCAGTGAGACTTGGACTGCCTGGGAAATTGTTCTGGCTGTGATGGCCCCTGGCAGGGCCAGCCCAGAGGCTGCAGGGCTGGGCCTTCATGCATTGGAATTAATGAGGAGAAATTCAAAGCAAATGAGAGCTATCAATACCAAAACAGGAATTCAGATTCCTCCAGGACACTTTGCTTTGGTAACTGCTCCCTTGGAGCTTGGCCTTGCATAGTGTTCCTGTCATGGCAGGAGGAATTGATGCAGAATATCCAGGAGAAATTGCAGTAATTCTGTAAACAATAGTGACCAGGATTGGATTATTCAACCCCATGACAGGGTAGCACAATTACTGATCTTGCAATTTTAAGAACGATTTTGAAAAAGGGAGATCCACCTTCAGTCACCACCATTTGTGGAGATAAAGGGTTTGGATGCAGCAGCCCTAATAATGGAGCCAGAGTGTGGGTCCAGAGGCCAAATGGCCCTCCCGAGGCAGCTGAAGGAACAGCTCCTATGAAAGACAACTCTGAGTCCTGAAACCTGGGCAGGAACAATGGGAATGTGTCCCTGCAGCCAGGGATTCTGTGTGAGAACAAGGAGATTTGACAGGATATTGTTTTACACATCCTGCCAGACCAAATCTCCCTGTTTGCCCCAAAGGCACCTTTGAGAAATGCTCTGACCTACAGGGCTCCATGTGAAGGCTGCTGTGAAACTGAGGGACTTGCACAGGAATTCCATCCAGGAGCCTGGGTGCCCCTCAGGGACTGGGACCTGGCCCCTTCCAGCCAGAGGGGAAAGGGCCCCCCAAGCCTTGTCAGCCACAGACAGCATGGTAAACCTGAACAGCAAAGAGCCTGGAGGCATTATTCTGGAATTGAAAAGGTGCCAGCTCCATGGACAACAGAATTCTTGTTCCTAACTCAAATGAGATTGAGAAAAAAGAATGAAGAACGGTGTCACTAAAGTACTCCTGATGTCTGTAAGGTGTACCTTGATAGTCAGCCAGAATCTTTGTCTGCCACAAACACCTCTGGTGTTTCACCAAGGGATTGGTCATCAAAATGTAATGATGAGTTATGATGGATTGCTGAGCTTATCCTTTTGTAATTCTTTGCAGCTGTGCATGATATAAATTACAATTCCTTCAGTTGGTTTCTGTATCTTTGGTAGTGACCCTGCCCACTGGGGACACAAGGCCCCCTCTTGCCTAAGTGTTCCCTGGGAAGGCAAAAGCCCTCACTCCAAAATTCCCCCCTTCCTCCTTGTTTTCCCCCTTCACACCCTGAGCATGATGTGCTCTGGTCTGGGCTATGCCCGGGGTCAGTTGGGGTCCCCTGTCCTGGCTGTGTCCCCTGCCCAGCTCCCCCGCAGCCCCAGCCCCTCCCCAGCGTGGCTGACGAGGGGCAGGACAGGCCTTGGCTGTGCTGCAGCTCAGCAAGAACAAAACCATCTCTGCGTGCTCAGCCCTGTGCCCAGCACCCGGCCCAGCAGTGTCTCAGTGCCAGGGGCTGTGCCCTCAGTCCCTGCCGGGGGTTTCCATGGCAACTGCCAGGCCAGGTGACCCAGGCGTCCCCCCAGTGCCGGTTGCCATGGAAACAGTGCCCAGCCCTGCCCCTTTCTGTCTGGCTGACCTGGCCTTTGGCCCTGGCAGTGCCGGTGGCTGCTGGTTCCTGGTGCCAGAGCGGCCAGCGCGGCACAGGGCAGGTGGCCATGGCACAGCCCCCAGCAAGGGATCCCCTCTGGCTCTGGGCACTGACACCAGCGCTGAGCAATGGCCCAGGGCAGCTTTTCATGGCCACCAACCATCACAACGGCTCCGGGCATTGGTTGCCATGGCACCAAACCAAGGAACGGGTCTCTGTGGCCATTGCCATGGCACCTGCTCGCACAAACGAGTGTCACTGCAATTGTACCTGGAACAGCCCTGGAATCGCTTTGTCCCAGGGTTGCCATGGAGCTGAGGGCAGCAGCAGCTGGTGCTCTGCAAGGGCCCTGGGGGAGATGGGAAGGAGCAGCAGAGCAGGGGCTGATCCATCCCCAGTGTGCTGCACAGCCCAGGGCAGCGTCCCAGAGTGTCCTCATGGAGCTGCCAACAACATCCCCCCTCTGCAGCCCTGGCCTCTCCCCCAGCTCACACAGGTGCCCCATCCTTGCAGGCACAGACGTGGCAGCACTGGCTCAGCAGCCCCTGTTTGCATTGCACACAGCAGGGGGAGCACCCCCATGCTGTTGGTGTGGGGACATGAACCTGAGGGAGCACAAATGCCATCAGCCCCTGGGGCCAGCAAGGGCTGGGGGATGGCAGGGAAACCACCCAGGTTTGTCCTGGCCTCTGCAGGCAGCCTGAAAGTTTGTTCCCATCAGCTGGGAGTGCCCTGCGAGTGCCATCCTGTGGGTGCCCTGTGATGGCACTCAGGGTGATCTGTTCCATAACCTTGCTGGGCACCCAGCTCAGGCTGACAGGCCTGGAGGTCCCCAGATCCTCCTTCCAGCCCTTCTTGGGGATGGGCTCACACTGGCACCTCCAGTCCTCTGGGAGCTCCCTGCTGAGCCAGCACTGATGGTAAATGATGGAGCGCAGCCTGGGGAGCTCATCTACAGCTCCCTCATTGCCCTTGGATGGATCCTGTCTGATCCCATTCACCTGTGAGCATCTGAGTGGCTCAGCAGGTCACCCACTGCTTCCTCCTGGATTCCAGGGGCTGTTCTGCTCCCTGTGCCCATCTACCAGCTCAGGAGAACACTTTTCCTGAGGATATCCTCCCCTAATACTGAAAATTGAAACAAACTAGGGGTAAAGTAGCTCAGCCTTTTCCTTATCTTGTGTTACTATATTCTCCTCTGCAACCAATAAAGAGTAGAGGTTCTCCTACTCCTCCTTTTTGCTATTACTTTTTTATAAAAACATTTTTATTCTTTTTGCAGAACCCTCCAGGTCAAGTTTTAATAGAGTTTTCAACTCTCAGCTTTTCTTTCTGTATGACCCAGCAACATCCTTAAAGACTTCCTGAGTTGCTGGTCCTTTTTCCAACCCTGAGTCTCCAGAAAAGCTCCATGGGCAGCCAGGCCAGTCATTTTCCTCACTAGCTCATCTTCTGCCGCACTGGGACAGGCTGCTTCTTCCCCCTTATGATTACTTTCTTAAAATGTGTCCATCCTTCCTGGATCCCTTTGTTGTTAAGGGCTGTTTCCCTTAAAGCAATCAGTACCTGATTAGGTATTCCCCAAATCTGCAGCCTAAACAGGCCAAAGTCTGCCCTTCCTATTTCCAGTGCAGAAGTTTTGTTACTGCCCCTCCCTCTTTCACAGAACATTGAACACTTCATTATTTCATGGTCACTTTGCCCCAGGCAGCCTCCGAGCCCCACATCTGCCACCAGCCCTTTTCTTTTTGCGAACAGCAGCAGACAGAGCTTTCCTTGGCAGTGGGAGTGCTACGAAAAATTTAGTAAAACAGAAAATTCCTTAACCCCAATGTAGCATTAAGAAGCAGCATTCTTTATTCAGCTGGATGCATGGGGGAGAGCTCCTCCCAACGCTGTGCATGCTGAGTACAGGAAAGTTTCTGTTTATATTCTGTATTTTGCATACATATTCATTGATTGTCCTGGACTAAAAATACATATGATAATCATTTCCCCAAAATCATTAATATATTTCCCCTCCCCTTTACCCATGCATTCTCCTGTCCTGGGGGTCTCCCTGGTGGTCCCTGGTGGTCGTGGACCCCAATGTTCCCGTGGGCCTGGCTGAGCTGGCAGGACACTGAGGCTGCTGAACTTCCAGTTCCCCTTCTCACACAATGGGCATTGTGTGGCTTCCACAGGCCTGGGGTTGTGGAGAACAAGCTCCAGGTGTGAGCTCACCTGGTGAAGACAATTTATCATCTGGTACCGTGTGGTCACAGAGTGGGCTATGACATCACAGAGTGGGTTAGGTGAGGTCATCGAACAGCCATGGCATCATAGTCTGCCTTTGTGACAACAGAGACCAGCTGTGTGACATTGGAGAATGGGCTGTGACATCCCAGAGCAGGCTGTGACATCACAGAGGGGCTGTGTGACATCCCAGCAGGGCTGTGTCAGGTCACTGGGTTGGTCATTCTGCCCCAGCTCCCCCTCACAGTTTCTCCCAACAAGTCCAATGCTGTCCATGCCCAGCAGGGTCCCTGTCCCCCGGGATCCCCCTGGCCCACCTGGAGCCACAGCCTCCACCAAAGGATGTTCCACAGGATCCACCCCAGAGCCTGACATGGGGACAAGGGGCCAGGGCTGTGTGACCAGGACAGCAAGGACTGGGATTATCCAGGTCACTGTGGCCTGGTTTGGGTTGCCCAGGGCAGGAAAGATGTCTGGAAGCTGGAGCAGGGTCTGGGAAGGGCCTCCAAGGTGGGGCTGGAGCCCCTGGGCTGTGAGCAGAGGCTGAGGGAGCTGGGCTGGTCCAGCCCATAGCAGGGAAGGCTGAGGGGCTCCTCATGCCAGCCTGGCAGTGCCAGCAAGGAGGGGATGGCGAACACAGAGCCAGGCTCTTCACAGGGGGCTGGGGGGAGACAAAAGCCAATGGGTGGAAGGGGAAAGAGGGGAGATCAGCCAGGGCATGAGCAGATGAAATGAGTCAGGCTGCTTTCAGCATTTCCTCAACACCAAGAGCAGCCTGACCTCCCTTCTCCATCCACCACTGATAGATTTGCAAATCAGGAATTGTTTGAGCTGTTCTGTCCTCAGTCCAGGACAAGAATCCTGATAAAAGAACTCAATTGTGTTTATATCTATCACAGAACCACATTAGTCAAAAATTAATTTTAGTATGCCAATCAGTTGTGAACAGTGGACTCATCAGACATGCTGGGACATTGCACATAGCTCAGAGAAGAGTTTGTAATTGTGTAATTGTTATTTTAATGGTGTAATTTTTACTGAGTTATATCCTGTTCAACTGTGGTCTGTTGGCTAGGTCACGTGTGGGTTGGAGGGAGCTCAGATTTGCACAAGGCTGCTCTGAGTGCCAGCCTTGGATGGGGAAAATGGTGGGGTGGGGGTAGGGACAGAGTCTGATTCATTGTCAGCCATGAAAGGTTTTGATTTTCATATCCATTCAAACTGCACGAGGAGGTACTTGGATTCAATATCAATTGGAGATTGCACATTTCAATGAATTACTAGTAAAAAAAAATTACAGGACCTAAAAATATATTTTCTTGCTGTTTTTTTAAATTCAGGGTATTCACATTGAATTGGCTTCTGAAATCTGACTAATTAACCACTCGTTTGATTTGAACAAATTATTAATTAAATCAAATTATTCCCAGAGGCTTGGCTTGTTTAGCTGTTCTGAATGTCAATGAGCCCTGGGACACGGAATTCCTGCACTGAAGAGCTGAAGGCTGAACAAGCCTCTGGAGCAGGAAAATTCAGCAGCAGCCTCCAAGGTGCTGAGGATGTCAGCAGCCCCCACTGAGGCCATCCCTGCCCAGAGACCGTGGGGGAATGGGCAGACAAGGAGAGCGTCCCTGGGGCTGGGGCAGCACAACTCAGAGGCACCAGCGGCTCCAGCTGGGAAATGGAGTGTGGAATGTGGCTGGGAAAGCCCTGCCTGGGCTGTGCCAAGCAGGACACACAAGCCCTGACTTCCATCCAGTAGAAAACTCTGTCAAGGAGATATTTAAAAGGAATTACAATTGTTTCTGTATTCTGAATTGGACTTCCTGGAGAAATCCCAACAAGAGATACTCAAGAGCTCAAAACAACAAAACAGTCTTTACTGGGAACTTTAGAAAATCACAGAAACTTTGGCAAAATCTTTAATATGACATTCAATGAAAAAGAAACACTTCTCATTACATTGACTTGGCCCATTCAACTTCATGAACTCTAAGCCTATTCAATTTTAAGTTAATCAAAATTTGCAAGAAGAGGAAATTAGAAGAAGACACAGAAAGAGAGAAAGAAACAAAAAAATATTAGAGAAGCACACACACAGCTGCCAGTCCCTGGAGTCCAGCTATGTTCAGATGGAAATTCCAAGAAGAGGTAGAGTCAAGATGTGTGCCTGCCTTGTGGTCAGCCTTCAATACCCTTGGTCTTCCTGGCCCTTCCCCCAGGTGGGCCTTGGGCTCATTTGGTCCCTCAGGAGCTGGGCTGGGGGCTCCAGAGGTGGCTGTGGAGCATTGCCTGTGCTGTGCCAGGGACTGGCAGCCATTGCTGGGCTGGGATAGAGGCTCAGGGGGGATTGGGGTTCCAGGGCAGGACAAGGCTGGACCTGCCCCTTCCTCCCCACACACAAAATGTTTCCAGCCAACAATCTCCTCCAGTCTGTCACAACAGGGAATGCTGGAAGTGAAATCCCAATTCTAGCCATGGGCACCTGGCGGAGAAGGACAGTTCTTTTCCATAGGAAGGAAAGCACAGAGCCCCAGTGTTTAGAAGGCAGGTGAGAGCCTCACTAGGCCAAGGCCAATCAGACTGGAATGGCAGATTTTGTCTGGGAGCAGTCTTTGGATTTAGGGAATTTTGGAGGTGGAAGCTCGATCTCAGCCATGGGCACCTGGAGAATCAGGACATTTTTTTTCCCATAGGAAAGAGAGTACGGAGCCTTCCCCACTGTTTTGGGGACAGATGAGAGCTGACCCTTGTGAAACCACTGCCAGCCAGACTTGTCCTGGCAACATTCCTATTGGAACAATACCTGGACATAAGGAAATTTGGAGGTAAAATCCCAGTTTTGGCCATGGATGCTTGGAGAAGAAGGAAGAGTTCTTTTTCTATAGGAAGGAAAGCACGGAGCCCCAGTGTTTTATTAGCAGAAGAGACAACTGAATTCTTGATGATCTTGGCACCAAGGGGCACTGCATTCCATGAGCCCTTGCAGTGTCACAATGGTGCCAAGGATTCCATGAGCCCTTGCAGTGTCACAATGGTGCCAAGGATTCCATGAGGCCTTGCAGTGTCACAATGGTGCCAAGGATTCCATGAGGCCTTGCAGTGTCACAATGGTGCCAAGGATTCCATCAGCCCTTGCAGTATCACAATGGTCTCCGTGGTTCCCCAGGCCCCACAGTGTCATGTGACTCTTCTATTCCATGAGCCCTGCAATGTCACAATGGACCTTTGGGCACAGGGTTTTGCAGTGTCACAATGGTCTTGTTTGGTTCCCAATCGTCACAATGGACCACTGATGACAGGAGGCCCTGCAATGTCACAATGGAGCCTTGATTTCATGGGGCCTCTCAGTGTCACAATGATCCCTACATTCCATGGGGCCACAGAGCTGGCATTGCACACATGGAATAGAGGTGTGTGGCTCCATGGAATGTAGGGATCATTGTGACACTGGCGGAGGGGGACCCGGGGGGACAGGAGACCCCACTGTGCATGAACAGGGTTGGATTTCTCTGGAGTAAACTGTGAGGGGGGGCTGGGCAGGATTGACGTCCTCAGTGACTTCACACAGCTCCTTTAATGTCACATAGCCCCCTTGTGATGTCACACAGCTCCTGTGATGTCATACATCACCTGTGATGTCACACAGCTCCTGTGATGTCACACAGCTAACTCAGTTACCCTGTAACGTCATACAGCAGTGCTGTGATGTCATAAAAGACTGTGATGTCACAGTCTGTTCTGTGATGTCACAGCCTGGTCCATGATGTTACACAGCCACCCAGTGAAGTCACAACCCACTCTCTGATGCCACAGAGCCACACTCTATGATGGCAGAGTCTGCTCTATGGTCTCACATCCTACTATGTGATGACACATGCAGCTCTGTGATCTCATAGAACACTCAAGAACTCAGTTATATTGAAACCCTGAAGTCTCTTGGACTTTGAAGAGATCCCTGTCAGGGACACAAGTGAGAAAGTGTCCCCAAGTTCCAGCTAGAGCAGAACACTGGAGGCAGTGATGACAGCTGGGGACAAGCAAGGCAAAGGTGTCTCTGGTGCTAAGCAAAGCTTGATGTGTTTGAGGAATGCAAAGGGCCAAGGCCTGGGCCCCAGCCCCTGGCCAGGCAGATCCTGTCCCTCCCTCCCTCTGGGAAGGCTCAGGGCTCTTCCCGGGATGGGCACTGGCATGTGGGGATGTGCAGTGCCAAGGGCAGGAGCATGGGGCGGCCCCTGCCAGGCTGCTGAGCAGGGACAAGGAGGCAATGAGGCCCCAGCCCTGCAAGGGTCACTTGTCTCCTGCTCCTGCCTCAGGCCCAGGCCCAGCAGCCATGGCCAAAGTGCTGCCCAAGTTGGCTCTGGCAGGGCTGTCTCTCAGCTGCTGCCCATCCCTGTGCCCTGTGCAGCCCAGGCTGTCCCACGGTGTCCCTGCCCTGCGCCTCTGTCCCTGCAGGCTGTCGGCATCCCCCAGCTGCCCCACCTGGCTGGGCCCTTCCTTTGCTGGCAGCTCTGCCTCCTGCCTGCCTCTGCCTGCCCACACAGAGCCTGGGGCTGCTCCAGGCTCTGGCAGGGAAATTCCTTTCTGCTGCTGCCCAGGCTGGACCTCCCCAGCTGCCCTTGCTGCCATTATTTCCTTCTCATGCTTATATCCTCCAGGAAGAAAAGCTCCAGCCTCTCTGAAACCACCGTTCAGCCCCTGCCAGGCTGCTCCTGTTCTGTCCTCAGTCTCCACCCCTCTGAGCCCAGAGCCTGCAGCCTGCACCTGCTGGTTATTAATGAGGCCTCAAAACCCCATCTTGGGAGGTTTTTGGGTCCCCTCCAAGGTCTGTGAAAATGGGAAAATAGAGGTCAAAGCTATTTTCAGGCAAATCTTGCAGTGGCAGAACACGGTCAATATCTCTAATGTGAATGAGGCGGGATTTACATTTGTTAGAAGGAGGAAAAAATTTGCAATGATGAGAGTGGAACAAAACTGAAACTGTTTCTCCAGAGAAGTGGATGTGCCATCCCAGGAATTGTCCAGGAGCAGGAACTTTGTGCAACCTGACATAGTGAAACCCCATCCCCTACCCAAGGATGGAATTCCTGTTGTGTGGGTTCTCTGATGTGCTGGGTGAACTCACAAGGCTTCTGGTCAGAATGTCAGCTGAGGGCAGCCAGGCTGCTGCAGCAATTCAGAGGCGTGTCCCTAATAATTTTAATAACCAGATGATAACAACCCACTGAAACTTGAACAGAACTCGTTCACATTTAAGCAGTTAAGCAATCACTATAGGAAAAAAAAAAATGTATAGACCAGTACATTTAGAAAATGTTGCATTTCTTCATTGCAAAAAAAAAGCACAATCAGTAGAGCATATATTGTTCATCCACTCAGCTGGGCAAACCACTGAACTGCTGCACCAGAAGACGGGCCCTATCCCATCCTATATTTCCCTTTGCCATTCTCTCTCAGAGTGCAGATGACACAAAACCAAAAAGCTCAACTTGAGTCAATCTTTACCTTCAAAGGAAATTCAGGAACCTTTGGCAGAGGCCAATGCTCTGCACGTTGATGAAATCTTCAAAGAGGCCAATGCTCTGCAGGTGTAAGAACTTTGCAGAGACCAATGCTCTGCACCTTTAGGAATTCTCTGCGCAAGCCAATGCTCCGCGAGCACTTCCCTTGGCGAATCGCCCAGGGAAGCCGCCTGCAGGAGCCCAGGCTGCGCACACCCAGCCAGGGCCGCGTTCTCGGGCAGCTGAGGCCGCGCCGCTGTCACAGACGCCGCCGCCGCGTTCGCGGTTCCAAGGCACCCGCGGCCCCGCAGCCGCCGCCGTTTCCCGGATCCTGCCCCTCCCGGCTCCGGACGCTCCCCAAGATGCTGCCGGGGCTCGGGGGCTTCGTCTGCCCGGGCTGGGGCTGGGCCTCCCCTGCGGGACAAGGTGGGGGGGGGGGACACGACCCCCGGGGGCGTGTGTGAGTCCCCAATGTGCCCCCAAGCCGGGGTCACCCCCTTTTCTCTGCCCAGAGCTCCTGAGCCAGCTCCTGCTGCCCCCCGGGAGGGGCTTTGGGGAGCCCCCCGGGGACCCCCTTGAATGCCCATTCCTGGGCACTGGGACCCCCCGCATCTCCTTCCACAGCTGCAGGACCCCCTGCACCCCCTTATCCTGCCCCCACACCCCCTGCACCCCCTTTCCCGGGTATCCTCCTCTGGCAGCCCCTGGATCCCCCGTTTCCGTGAGCCCGGGGACCCCCGGACCCCATTCCCGGCCAGCCCGGGGCACCTCACCCCCAGGCCTCCCTTTGCCCGGCGACCGGTGACGCCACCAAAGACTCGAGCCGCCATTGGCGGGCAGCAAAGAGCGGCGCCAATGGCGGGGCCGGAGGCGGCTCAGGGGGCGGGGCCGCAGCAGAGCAGCGCGATGGCTCCAGCGCTGGGGCTGGGGGCGCTCCTGGGCCCCGGGGGGCGGCGAGAGCTGAGGGAGACCCCGGCACCGGGACTCTGTGATCGCCCGTTCCGGAGCACCAAGGGGCCCCTGAACGCCCAGTCCTTGGCGCCGCCATCCCCCCGCACCCCCATTCCCGGGCATGGGTTCCACCCTGCGCCCCCTTATCCAGCACCAACAACCCGCACCCCCTTCCCGGCCATCCCCCCTCTCCCAGCCCCCGGAGCCCCATTTTCCTTCACCCAGAGACCCCCTGACCCCTATTCCTCCCTTTGGGAATGTGGAGCAGCGCGATGGGGGTTCCCCTCCCCGCCTCACCATGCCGTGCTTTCCAGAGCCGGAATCCAGCGGGAATCTCACCCTGGTGCTCCCTGGGTCTGTCCGCGCTGCCATCGGCGTTGTTCTCCTCATCGGATTCGGCGTCTGGAGGCTCCAATCCGCTTCCCCCCAAACCCTTCCTGGGGTTCACCCTCCCAAGACTTCTGGGGGTCCCCCATGTCCCACCCAGCCCCCCCCAAACTCCTCCTGGGTCCCCCATAAGCCGCACATGGGGATTCCTGGGAGTTCCCCTGTGGTCCCCCATTCCCAGGATTTTGGGGGGTCCCCCCCGACCTGTCCGTGCCCCCCAGATTTCTTCCACAGCCCCACTGTGATGGTGGGGCTGGGGGCTGAGTGCTGGTGCCCATTGCCTGCAGCAGATCCAGCGCCGAGGGGAGTTTGGGGGTCCCTTTGCATTTGGGGTCCCCTGGGGGTTGGGGTGACCCCCCGGGCCCCCAGGATCCCCCTGAACACGCTGATGCTGCCTGTGCTCAGTGAGGGGGTTCATTCCCAGCACGGGGTCCCAGCTCTGTCACCAGCATTGCCTAGGTACCCCAAAACCTCCTGGGACCCCCAAACCCCCTGGAACACCCCAAAATCATCCCTGGGCTCTCCAAAAGCTCCCCAACACCACAAAACCCCATACAGATCCCCCCAAACCCTCCCAGGACATCAAAATTCCCACAGGAGGTCCCCCAACATCCCTCCAGATCCCCCTGAGAAGGTTCATACCTGGCACGGGATCCCCATCTCTGTCACTGGCAGGTACCCCAAAACAGCCTTGGGTTCCCCCTGGCATCGCCTAATCCCCCCTTTGGATGCCCAAAACCCCCTCCTTGGGAACCCCCAAAAATCCACCATGACCCCCCAAAATCCCCGGTATACACAAAACCTCCCCAGGAACCCCTCACAACAGTTTATACCCAGCACTGAGTCCCCATTGCCATCACCCAGGGACTCTCAAACCCTCCCGGGACCCCCAAACCCCCTTGGGACCCCCAACATTCCCAGGATCTCCAACTCCCTCTCCCAGGCTCCACTGTCGGAATCAATGGGAGCAGTGTTGCCCTTTCTAGGAGACTTATAGTGGGACCCGACCATAGTGGGGCCCTTAAAGCGGTGATGGTAGAGAGAACCCCAAAAATCCACCCTGGGAGGCAAAACATCCCCTACAGGGGCTTGGAGTGGGGGCCCCATAAAAATGCCAATTAAAGCTGTCATGATCCCCCCTTGAAAGGGGCTTGTGTGGCTGCGGCCCCACAAACACCCTAAAATGGAAAGGAAAAAACACCCTTGGAGTGTTGGGATCCCCCCCGAAAAACCCGCAAAAGATAAAACCTCCACTTCAAAGGGGCCTGGAGACCCTTAAAGGGCCTCGAGGAGGGACAAGATCCCCTCCTTTGCTGGGGCCTCTCCCAGCCAGGAACTCTCCCGTTCGCTGCCCTCGGGGCAGCCCCTGAGTCTGTCCAAACACGGCAACTTCGCCGTGCTGAGCCCAGATCCAGAGTCCTGACTCCTGCACAGGGCACAGCAAATCCCCCGCTCGCTGCTGTGCACTGTCCCTGCTGAGGCTCAGACACTGCCGGGCACATTCCCTGCCTGCAGGATTCGTGCCCGACCCGAGCACTGCACTGATGGCTCCAGCATTGCTTTCCAACAAAACCAGGGCAAGGCAAACTGGGTGTAGCTCATGGTATTTTGCAGTGTCTAAAACTCGCTAAGTCACCAATCTGAGAGGTGAGATGCATTTGGAGTTCATGGCATGGAGAAGCAGTGCAACATGGAAAGGGGGAGCATAGGAATAAATAGAGGAAAACATCTCAGATTGTTCCTTTCCATTTTCATTTCACCTCTGGAAAGCTGTTTCAATTCCCCAGGAATCTTCTCCACAGTCCTGTCTGCCCTTTTCAAGAACCTTTCCTGGAGAACAAGGTCACAAGATGTGACCCCAACTGCAGCTTCTCTTGGCTTTCCACACTGTGAGTGAAGCACGACTTCTGCAGCAAAGCAAGACTAATGTTTGGATTCCTTGGCAACTTGTTCTTACTTTTTCCTTGTGGGCTGGGCAGTTGTGCCATTGCTGAGTTTTTCATTGTGCCTGTTCTAACTCAAAACAACAGGAGGTTTTGTTGGGGACTTGCTGGGGAATGCAAGCCTGATCGAATGCAGAGAGAATCTCCAGGACACTCTGGGAGCTCCCTGGGCTGGGCTCGGGTTCCCGCTGGGACTCTGCAGAGGGCTGGGCTCCAAGTGGGATCAGCAGCAGTGCAAAATACCTCTGGGCATCTCCAATTTCTGCTGCTCCAAGGAAGCAATGAAGGCAGTCAAGTTCTGTTTTTTCATTCTCCTGGTGGATTTTTCCATTTGATTTGCCACTCCAGAGGCAATTTCTGTGATGGTCTGTGTAGGTAGATCCTATTTCAACAGCACCAGCAGCAGGGTGGTGTTTGAGTGCTGCAAATGTGATCTGTGAGGCTTTCATTCCCCTCGACTTAATACTCAAGGACTTGTGAGCATTTCAGTCTCTGCTAATCATGATGCCTGTGAGAAAAACACTGAGTTCACCATCACAAAAGCACAGTGGGCAGCAGTGATTGAAAGAGGGAAGTGCAGTTGTACTGATAAAATTCAGGTGGCAAGCACAAGAGGGCCAAGAGCAGCCGTGATCTCCAATTCCCAAGGCAAAGGCACCAGCAGCCTCCTGCTGTCAGCTCAGGGTGAGTAAAAGAGCGCTGAAAACCGCACTGGAACCCGATCCTTTCTTCCTCTGAGAGCTGGCTCAGGGCAGCACAGGTGGACCCTGAGCAGTCAGGGCTGTGTGTGGGTGCTGGTTGCTCTGCTCCAGAATTAAGCTGGAAAAAGCCCTTGGGAGCCAAGGCAGGGGCAGGGGGGAAGGGGCCGGCGCCGCTGCTGCTCCTGGCCGGGAGCCCCGGCTGGGCCGGGCCAGCGCCCCCTGTGCTGCCATTGCTGCTGTGAAGAGGCAGAATCTGTGGAAGTTCAGCGAGTGTCTGGTAAGAACACCCTGCGAGCTCCAGCCTCAGCCCGGAGAAGCCCCCCGGGGGCGGTGCTCAGTGTGCGGGGCTGGCAGCTGTGCCCCGGCCCGGTGCTGCACGCAGAGGCCGCGCGGGCTCTTCTCCAGGCTCCCGTGCGCCCGAGTCTTGGCTCCTTTATCTCCTGCCAGGGAGATGTGCTGTGTCTCCATCCCCTTGTGTTCCCGGATCGCTCGCTACCTGCTCCGGCTGCTCAGCACACAGGAGCCACGCTGGGAGCTGCCCGCCCTGGCGTTCCTTGCGGAGGTGAGCCTGATGGCCAGCGCTGCCTGGCTGAGCTGCCTCCCAGCTCTCTGCCCTCTCGGAGCCACAGCTGCCCGGCACGGTGCCCGCGCCCTGTGCTGCTTTCAAGGTCTCTAGAGGCGCCTCCAGCTTTGGCTGCTGCCGGGCCGTGCAAGGGCAGGCCCTGGAGGAAAAGCTGCAGCCACACAGCCCCGCCAAGGGCTGAGCCCTGCTGAGCCCTGCACAGCAATTACCTTCTGAGCCTGTGCCCGTGCCCATGCCTGTGTTTGGCTTGGCCTTCTGTCCTGCAGCAGGGGCTGCCAATCGGCCTCTGCTTCGTTGGGAAAACACCTCCTTCTGTCCTGCCTTTTGGCCCATCACTTGAGAAACAAAAAGTACACCTTAACAGATGGAAAAATTCTTCATTACTTTGATGGCATGTTCAGGACATCATGCTTATGCAAAATCGGGTGTAATCAAAAAATCATCTGGTCTTTTTCAGCTGGGCCAGTGCCCACCCTCCTCCAAACAGCTGCCAGTGCTGAGCAGAAGTTGTGAGTGGATCGTGCAGGGCGAGGGCACACACGTGCATGGCTCTGTCCTGGAACCTGCAGCGATGCCCCCCTGGCCAAGCTTTGGGATCTGAGCTGGCAGCTGTCCCAGGAAAAAGGCCTTGACATACCCTCACCATCTCCCAGAGGCTCAATCCTGAATGTGGGCTGGGAAGCCAGATCACCTTTAGCAACAGGCTCAGCTGCAAAGAAAGGCAGGACACAACAGCTCCAATGGCACTGCTGAAGATTCTCCTTCAGGCCCGAGTGGCAGTGAGGGCACCTGGATGATTGGTGCCCTCCAAGGCATTCCCTTGTCTCTGCCTTCCGCTCAGGAGCAGGGCCAGGGGGACCTCCTGCCTGCAGTGGCCCCACACTGGGATGGAAGGAGCCCCTTGCGGGGCAGTCGGGGCAGAAAGGATTCCCTGGAGCTGCCAGCAGCTCCAAACCCAGCCCCAGGCAAGGCCAGGGCTTGGCAGTGGCAGCAGGAGCAGCTCAGGCTCCCTAGGGGCAGCAAAGGAGCTGAGAAAGGCTCAGCCCCGGGGCACAGCCCTGGGCCCAGCCCCTTCCCTCTCTGCTCTTCTCTGTGGCTGCACAGAGCACACAGAAGGACACAGTGCCATTGCACAAGGGAGGAGGATGGACAGCCAAATGCCCCTTCCTCCCACTGAAAGCGATCCTGTGGGATCCCTCAGGGCTCCAGAAGGGAGCAGAGCAAGGTTTCCAGAACTGATCAACCTTCAGAGGAACTTAAGGGAACTGGCTCATGAGTAAGCTCTTGCCACACCGACACGGATTATTCTGTAAGGAAAGGTACATTCAAAACATGCCTCCAACATCTGGCAAGGTCTTCAAAGTACCATTCACCAGCATTTCCAACTAATCCAAGTCATGATCCCAGTCGAGAAGGGAGCACAGATGCAACAGAACCATTTCCATGGTGTGCTGGGATCACCTTCTGCCTTGGGGAATTGGGCACTGCAAGGGGGTGGGGTAAGGCTGTGGGAGCCTGTGGCTCCTGGTCACTCTCCATGCTCTTTGCAGGTGCTGTGCAACATGCCTGGAGGGGCAGCTGGAGCAGCCCAGGGCCCTGGGGCTCTCTCCCTCCCACACAGGAAACCCTCACTAAATGCTTGGGCAAATCTGCAGTGCCACAGCTGTCACTCCCAACCTCCGTCCCTCCCTCCTGCTTGCCCACCTGCCCATGGAACAGCTCCCACAGCCCACGGGCACATAGCCAGGCCCTCTCAGGACACACTGGAGCCTTGCTCTCCCCCTCTGCCCTTTCCCCACCACGGGCACCACTGGCAGCCGCTCCCAGGTTTCGGGACGTGTCTCCCACAGAGGGAGCCCAGCAGGACAGCTCAGTCCCTGACAGGAGGGTGGAACCAGGTGGGGCTCTGCTCCCATGGGAACAGGGACAGGACAAGAGGAAATTGTCTCAATTTGCACCAGGAGAGGTTTAGATTGGAAATTAGGGAACATTTCTTCTTGGAAAAGGTTGTAGAGCATTGGAACATGTTGCCCAGGGCACTGGTAGAATCACCATCCCTGGAAGAGCTCAAAAGACATGTTGATGCGGGACTTGGGATGTGGTTTAGTGGTGAACATAGTGATGGTGGTGGCTGATGGTTGGAATTGATTTTTTTGAAGGTCTTTCCCAACTTTAAGGATTCTCTGATTCCATGATTCTAAACAACCCAGTGATAACATAATCTAATCTCTCTTGGTGTACATGACTTGGTTCACTCTCTGATGTTTTCTCCACATCCATGCGCCAATGCATCTTCCAGCACATGGAAGGAAAAAACCAGGTGTGAAGACTGGAGAAGGAAAATGAGCCCACATCACTTCCCTGGGAAGAGAAGAGAAGATCCGACAACTTCCAGAGGGGAGGAGAAACAGAAAAAAATGTTTGAGATGCTGAAGTAGTGGCAGAGGTACCAGGGAGAAGAAATAAGAAGTGAGAGAAATGGTGGCTATGAACTGCAGGGCAGGCAGAGGACACCAGTGACCCAAACAGTTTGGCACCTCCTGGCCATTAGGCAGCTGACCCCAAAAGTTCATCCCTGCTCAAAGGGCATGCACAGCCTCGCCCACCCAGTACAGGTGCAGGAACAGCATGAGGAAATGGGAGGGGAGTGTCATGAACAACCTAAATACTGTCATGCATTTCCAGCAGGTTTTGCAGCCTGTACTGAGCATCTCAGTCTTGTCTGCACGGTTCCCAGACACCAAAACCATTAGATCAGAGGGAGCTGATTTAATCAGTTGTTAAAATTTCAATTTGAAGTCAAGTCTTTTGAATGATAAGGACCATTTAAATTGTGCCGCTCAGAAGGCAGAAGACTGGGCTGAAGCCAGAGCTTTGAGGAGCAGCCAGATAGGGACAGGTAGAGCCAGGGAATGATAACATGGCATCCACCTCAGTTTGGGAAGAATCATTTGCCCAGCAGGAGCCCAGCTCCACAGCAACATGCCTGGAAACTCTGCATCATAAATAGCAGGGAGCTCATTCATACAGCAAAAGATTTCCTGGCCTTATTTACCCTTCCACATTTGCTGCAGCTCTCCATTTCAAAAGCCATGTGAGTACTCTGGACTGGAAGGCTTGTCCTTCCCCTGCTCCTGGCTCTGCACCAAGATGTTCCCTGTTCTGCTGCTGACCAATGCATCTCCTGGCTCCCTACCACTGAAGGAAAAGAAATCTATTTACAAGACACAAACAGCTTTGTGTAAATCACAGCCATGGGCTGCCAATTGTGTGCTCTCCCAGCCCAGCAGTGCCTCCTTCCCCCAGCACAGAGTGCTGCACTAGTGCAGCTCCAGGCGCTTGTTGCTATTAGGTCATGTCACCAGGGACTGGAAAGCATCGGACTATGCTCTGTGTCTTAAAAATCCAGATGTGCGATGATTATCTCATGATAGCCATCATAGATCCTGTGGTAATGCTATTTCTAATCATTTAGCCTGCAGGAGTTCTTAGGCTGGGATGAGCCCATGCTCCGAGCTGGAGCAAACTGTGTGCTCAGGTCTACTGTGTGAAACAATCACTGTGGTCCTAGTGCTGCCTCCTCCCTGAAAAGATGGAGCTGTTACATTCTCCTGAGTCCACATGGTAGAACCAGGTAATTTCTAGTTGGGAGGATGTACAGCAATGCTCAAACCACTAATATCACTAAATATAGTTGCATGAAATTAAAGAATACCCTTACTTTCAATTACACTCCCCTTTTTTACCACCTGATTACATGATAATATGTTGTTACAGTTCTTTCCCTACATCTCTTCTTTCTATATGTGGACCATCTCAGGGCTGCAGCAGGAGTGGAAGCACCCAGGCAAATGACTCATCTCCCTCAGGCCAGATGTGGATTTTGACCCAGCAAACCAGAGCAACATTGACATAAAGGTGGAGTTTTGTGTCATTCAGGGAACAAAACATCACAGCAAATGACTGCCTGGAGTTTGGTGTGTTTCCTAGAAGACTTGCAAAGTAAGTAGGAAGGAAATATCCTTACTGTTTATCACAAAAGGTCAAGTGTACAAACACCTGCAGCTGCAGACATCACAAAGATGCTGTGTTTACAGCAGGCACTGCCCCATTCTGATTCTGGGAGTCTCTAGCCCCAAAGAGAGCTCGTTGAGGCTGGGGGAGATTTCAAGAGACAGCAGGAGGCTCCCTTTTTCTCTATGCTCCCCTTTTCTTTATGCTTCTTAAAAATCCCTCCCCTCTTCCCACTAACTGTGCAGGCACTGTTGGATGCAGCTTCCTGCAGCAGATTTCTTCTTGCTGTGACAGTGCCAAGCTCGCAGGGCCCTGCAGGAGGGACCTCTGTGAGCAGTGGGATTTACACTCTTTAACAGCAGACATGTCCCAGTCAAGCGGTCAAGCTGGGCAAGGACTGTCCTTCTCGGACGGCCCGGCCAGCTATCCAGCAGCGCTCGCAGCAGGGCAGCACTGTCCCGATCCCCGTGGCTGGGGAGAGCGCCTGAGGCAAACGCCCTGTGCTGTGACAGCAGCCACACCTTGCGGCGGGACGTGGCACGGCTTATGGCTGTGGCTGCAGCCAGCAGAAAAAAGAGAGCGCTGTCCAGCTGTGGGGAATCCAGGTTCACTGGGTCCCAGGGGAATCGACAGCCGGACAGGGAAAGGGAGAGACGCTTGCAACAGCTTCTAAGGAGGGAGAGAGACAGGGGAGGAGTCGACCCTCTGGCGAATAGAGTTTCAGAGGGGAGCGGGATACAAAAGATTGACTTAGGGAGAACCCCAATGGAGATAACTTGAGGGTGGGGCCCTGGTCCCTGAACCAATCACTCAACGCTCTGGCTGGAAGTTTCTAGAGAGAAGGGTGCGAGCGCCGAGTGACGGACAGGGCACCGGGGAGGGATTTGAGAAAGGATACACTAGTGTCCAAGGCAACTGGGAAGGAGTTGGGATAACTGGCAGCACAAGGGAAGGAGAAGATAACCAGCGCAGAACCATTACATGATAGCGGGAACAGAAAGTCCAACTTCTACAGAAACAACACAACATCCCGGGACAGTCCTGGCACTGCAAACATGTTTTCCCTCTGCAGTTTGCAGTAACAGTCAAGGAGCATCCAAACTCTTGCAAAGCAAAGCTTGTTTAAAGGATGGGTTTAGTGCCGGTGAGCTTCCAAGGACTCCTCCTTTGAAGCAGCCTATGCAGGGGGACTCTGAAGTGTCCCTGTACCCTCCGAGTTTCAGACAGAGCTGGGAAAACATGTAACCCTCTGCTACCCCCTCCCCAAGAGCAGACAAGATGCCGTCCCCCTTGCCCAGAGCTGGGGGAGGGAAAGGAGGCTGGAATGGCAGTGATGGGTGGGTTTGTGGCCGTCCCATTTCCAGCAGTCTCTGCCTTCTCCACTGGCCTCGCGGGTGCTCTGCAGCTTCTCCCCGTGAGAATACCCTCTGCCCCTGTGCAGAATTCAGGAGTAATGCACAGTCTCTCCCCTTCCCAGAAATCAGGCTGTGTGAGTCTGATTGCATATGTGGACATGCCAAGTTTTAGCCCAAAGAGAGTTTTATAGCTGACTTACAACCCCCTGAAATAATTTTATTATGGAAGCAGTGACATACCTTGATAGTAATGCACACGCACCACTCCAGTGCCGGGGGTTTATGGGGCGTTTATGAGGTGTGTGTGCAGGAGGTGACATCCCCAGCACACGCAGAGCTGGCAGTACCTGGCTGGAACCCTTCCAGCGAGGGGCTGGTGGCCCCAGGGTGTCTGGCAGCACTGTGGAGGTGGCTCCTCACACAGCAGATCTGGGAAAGGGACAAGGACATGAGTTCAAATAGCTCACGGCAATGGTTGGCAGGAGCTCCTGAGAAATTCTTCTCCTTAGTTCTGATGGGCAACAACAAAACAAATTTGGTGGTGCAGCTATTGATCATCTTCAGGTGAGCTCAAAGCAGAACTCTTCCTCCAACCCCTGCTGGAGATCATCTGCTCTGTAGTGCGGCCCACTGGTCTCAGAGCCTTGTTGCAGTGTGTTTCTGCGGCCACGGGCCATGAAATGAGATGTCCTGGCTGGTGCAGTTGTGTTTGGGGGAGCTGGGACACCTCTGAACAGCCAGGATACCCAGGAGCATCACTGGGGACCAAGTATTAATTAGTATGTAAAATTTCATCTGCAGTCATCTTGCATTACTGCTGTTAAGAGGACAAATCTTCCATTGCCCTGTCATTTCTGAGTGTGCAGAGTCATGGCTAAAGCTGGGCTGGAGACAAGAAAGAGAAGTTTTGGCCAATTGGCCACTAATTCATGTGTGAGTGGTATTCAGCACCCAATTGGCTTTGCAGAACCAGTAAAGGTGAGAGGCTATTGTAAACCTTAAAAAACATGTTTGTGCTACAGCACTTGATTCCAAAATTGTCCTAGAAAAGAACAAATACACCTTTGTAAAAAACATTGTGTGGTTTCTATTGCCCATCCCTCTACTGTGTCAGAAGCTGCCTGGAGAGCAATACTTGTTCAGCTGATGTTCTGAAGGGATTGATTCAGAAGCTATGACAAAAATGCAGAATGAGCAAAACACCAGCTTCGGTTTATAGAGTCAGGCATCACAAAAGCTGGAAAGAATCTCCAAGGCAAGTGAGTCCAGTCTTTGACCTGATATCTGCACTTAGCTGATCCGCAGTGATCTCTGTGATGCCATTTTTAGTGAGTTCACCTATGGAGTTTATGGGGTGAGCACAGGAAACAGAGCCCAGATTTGACACATGAACAAAATATGTGGGACTTCCAACTCCCCACAGACCTCGGGTCACCTGTGCAGCTGCTCAGCTCTTGCCTGGCACCAGCTGCTGTGAGCACCACAGAGACACAGGATTTTAGCCTCCAAAGACCTCTGTGGTTTGACTCCCTCGTCTGTGTGTCACAGGGCCCAGAAGATCAGCTCTCTGCTGCAGGGAGCTGGCAATTCATCTATTTAGCACTTTCCTGGCAGTGCAAGAGGTAAGAATGGGAGAGGTGGACAGCAAAGTACAGCTTCATCGTTTCTGGTAAGATCAGATGAAAATACTGAGGAGTCATTTTAACGTGAGAATAGGGAATAGTCTTAATATTCAATATGATTAATTTACAACAAATTCTAAGTAGATTAGCTGTACGTACACCATGTTTTTTTCCCCGGATGATCATTTATCCACATAACATTGCAAACCAATAATTAGAGCAGCATTCCCTGTGCTCTGATAATACTCTCTGGTGTTCCCAGGCTCAGGCTGCTCAAGTGAACGATGCATGGGCTGTGCAGCGGCTGAGCGAGGCTGTAACAGCATCGTGGAGTCACGAAGCATCATGCAGGAAAGCCTGGGGCTCCTGAGCCAATGGAGTTTCAGGGCAAAACTTGTAGTAAGCTGGTGTTTTCTTGCTTCCAGTCTTTTCCTCCTGGCTCTTAAATAGTGGCCAGAGGCTGAGGTTGGTTGTGGCCTGGCTTATCTGCAGTTCCAAAGCAATGCATCACTCTGCAGTCCTGTGAGGGAAGCCTTTGGTATCTTTCCAGTCTTTAGTTTTCCTCAATTATTCATCTGAGGGTTGCTTAATTGCTGAGTCTCCTACTTTTAGATAATATGGGGAGGCGTGAAGGAATGCTGTTCAGACACAAACTGGTCCCTTCTCAGCTTCAAAGGGCAAATAGAAATTCTCTCCCTGTTCTGTCTCTCGGGCTGCGGTGACACCGATGGCTCTTGCTGAGCTCTTGCCAAGGCTGTAGCCAGGGCACAGCCCTTTCCCATCTCCTCCCGGGCAGCAGGAGCACTCTGGGACTGGTTGTGAGAGCTGTGTCCTGAGAGGAGTGCAGGCAATGCGTGCAGGAGGAACCTGTGGTGGATTCTGTGCGTCGTATTTCAGCAGACATTGACTGCAGCCTGCTGCAGAGTGAGACAGTCCCTGGTGTCTGTGTAACCAGGTACTTGGTCAGATGTTGAGAAGAAATTCCTCCCTGTGAGGGTGGGCAGGCCCTGGCACAGGGTGCCCAGAGCAGCTGTGGCTGCCCCTGGATCCCTGGCGGTGCCCAAGGCCAGGCTGGACACTGGGGCTTGGAGCAGCCTGGGACGGTGGGAGGTGTCCCTGCCATGGCAGGGGTGGCACTGGGTGGGCTTTGAGGTCCCTCCAGCCCAAACCAGTCTGGGATTCTGTGATTCTTCTGTCTTTATTTTCACTTGTGAATTGATTCCAAGTCTACAGTGGTTTCAATGCCTGAAACCACTCACTGGGGCTGCTCCGTCCCTGTGTGCACCTGGAGGAGGAGATGGTGAGCACGCACCTTACAGTCCTTCTGCCCTTTCTCCCAAAACTGTAAACACCAGGCTTTTCTCAAGTTTTCTGTTTTCATTCCACTCTCACCCCTCAAAGTCTTGCCTATTTGTCAGTCCTTGAATAAGTCCCATTTCTCTTTGGCATGGTGGGAATGTGCAGGATTTCTGCTGGGTGCCTTGATGCCTATAGGTTTTGGGGTCAATGAGCTTATGCAGAGCTGTGCTCATGCTGGAAGGTAAACCTTGTCTTTAAAGAGTCTGGAAGAGCACTAAGGAGGATTTTAAGTTCCTCACAGCAGAAGCTGTGTCCACTTGGCACCTACAGCCATTCCAAGGCAGACTGTGAAGTCTCCAGAACAGTTTGATGATGCAGTGTTAAAACAACTTTCTGCCAGTGCTGGTAAACTGCCATGGCTTGGCTGAACTACCTATAGCTAAAGAACCACATGGGAATTTGCATTTTCAGAGGGAATTTCCCCGTGAAGTTTGAATGCGCATTTTTAGTGACAGCAGCCTATTCAACACTGCCTTGGCTCACCTGAAGCACTCTTGGCTTTCACCGAGTGTCCATGTTCACATTGTGGCTGTTGAATGATCAGAGCAGCTGCTCCTTGTTTTCCAAGAAACTGTTCTGAATTCTCCACTAAATGCTAAGCAGAGCTCTCTTGTGCTGCCATTTTTGGTGAGGTTTCAAATGGTTTATTTTTGTGCTATGATGAATTTTGATAATTGCTGTAAGTATGCTATTAGTCAAAATGAGGGAGAAAGAAATGCAATTATTAAACTAGACTGCTGTGACTGGAATCTACAGCTGATACATTAAAGCCCAACTGTCATGCTTAATAAATAACTCAACCCGCGGGCAATACTGGAAGAGAAAATTAACATTAATAATGAGATAACTGATCATTATTTCTTTCTCCTCCTACCATTCGAAAAATATGTTGCAGTATATCAATAAAACAATAATTTTACATCATATCCACTGCGTGCTTTCAGCAGTGCTTTGCTATCTCCTGCTTTCCCAACACCACTTTTATGGAATTAATGCTTTTTTCCAAGTTTCCTTTGCTGCCTCGGGCTGTGTAAGGCCTGAGAGAGCCAGTACAGGCTGCAAATGTTACTCAAAATGCCCTGTTTGCACCTGAACCCAAGAGGAATGATCCACATCCCCACTGACAGGTACGTATTTGTGAGGACTTTCTGAGCACTCTGAAGCTTCTGATTCAGCTTCTCACTCAGCACAGCTCCTCCTCCTGCTGCAGCCGAAATCTTGGCACTGTGGTAGAGTAAATGCCCCTCAGGCCCAGTGGGTTGGGAGACAGTTCTCTGCGCAGTAAGGCACCTGCCCACCCTGAAAGGTGTGCTGATATCACCTGGAAAGGCCCACCTTTGGTGGAGAAGCTTCATGACCAAGCTTTTCCCCAAATTATTTCAGAAAATGGTGTCTTTCAGTGATAAATGTTTTTGCAGAGGATGGATAGGTTCTGCTTAAGCTGTGCCCTCAGTCACATGTGGGGGCAGCGTCACAGGCTGTGCCACCCAACAAAGCCCAGCAGGCCGGGAGCAGAGCCCGGGGGCAGCAGGAAGCTGAGAGAAGGCCCTGCTCTAGAACTGAGGGAGTTCCACCAGAAGCAAACAAAGACGGTAACTTGAAGGGATTCCCACTGTGCTCAGTTTGTCTGAGAAGACTAAGATGTGAGCTTGTCAAAAATCCCAGGAAATATCTGGGAAAGGGTTTTATCTATGTTGGTTGTGACTAGGTACAAAGCTGCTGCGGGAAAAGAGCCTCTGCAGCAGGCTGGCTGGCTGAAGGGGTCTTACTTCTTCCTAGAATAAAGATTACCACTGAAATGCAATTTTATTTTTTATTGTAAAAGGGGGAAATATTTTCCAGAACTCTAAAACTAGTTTCAAAAATAGAGATGTGTTGTGGAAACATAAACGAAACATTTGGGGATTTCTCTCTACAAAAGATATTTCTAAATATTTCTAAGAATGAAAAGTGAAGACAAAATGTGGTCACTTGTTCTCTCAATTCTAAAACTACTTACAAAAATCTTTCAACACTATAGTAATTGGGAAGATATATTTGGGGATGTCTCTCTACAGAAAATATATTTTGAAATATTTCTACTAATTTCTAATTTCTAAAACTGAAAAACTAAGCAAATGGGGTTTCTTTTTCTTGGGGGCCCCATGCTGCTGCCTGCCCCCTGGGCTCCCCCAGCCCTCGGGACCCCGCCGCTGGTCACAGCAGCCCCTGCCTGGCTCCTGCCTGCCCACACCATGGGCATCCACGGCTGCTCCTGGCCATGGAGCTCAGCCAGTGCTGCTGCCAGCTGGGCTTTGCTGCTGCTGCCACCCAAACACTGGGGTGACGGCACCTTCCCTGTAGTGCAACTAAAGAAAGGGCCATCACCCAGACTGGCAGTGAGCGGGGATAACTTCAGTGTTTTTTAGAGGGCAGGACAAGCGGGTTCAGGGGCAGAGGAAACAACATGTTAGTCTCAGAAGGGGCTGTAGGGTGCTGGGCTGCTCCTGGGGTCTATAGAAGAAGTCGGGACGGGACAGAAGAGGATTAAAAAGGAGATGGAAGTAGCTTGGGGATATACATGGAGAGAGGAGGTGTCAGTGGGATCTCCAGGAGAATAGGAGATTTCCTTGTCGATGGCTGTTCTGCAGTCTTCTTCTCAGAACTCTGGACAAGGATGCCCAGGCCCTTCTAACTGCTGGAGGAGCTGCTCCTGCTGTTTGGGTGTGAGGTGCAGCCACCATCTTACAACTCTTCTCCAGAGGTGGAACTGTGGAAAGAGGAGGTGGCTGAGGCCCCAGCTGCCAGTGGCACACAGGGACCCTCCTGCACAGCAGGGCCCAGAGCTGGCAAGGCTCCCCAGCATGGCTGGAGCTGCTGGCGCAGCTTGGCCCAGCTGCACAGCTGTCCCTCAAGGCCCCGGCCAGCAGGGCACGGCTCTGGGCAGGCTCCCTGGCCAGGAGCGGGCCCCAGAGCGCCTCTGCCTTTCAAGGGCAATCTCGTCCCTGCTCTTTCTCCTCCCCACCATGCTTTGCCTCTGCCCTGTGCCCCAGGGGCTGCTCTTGGCCAGGCAGCCTCAGTGGGAGCCAGCACTGGCTGCAGCCCCCGTGGGCCCCCCAGAACAAGGCCCAGCAATTAGGAGGCCAATGAAAGCTCTGGGCAGCGGCAGAACCCTCAGCAGAGTTCTTTGGACAATCAAGGACTGGCCACACCTACACTGCAGCCTCAGTGGCAATGTTTGCTATGTACAGTAGACTTTCAAAAGAAGCTGTTTGAGGGAAAGATGAACTAAACACTCACCCATTTATCTTCCAGCAAGTCCATATTTGGATACAGCACAAGATGAAGATCAGCTCCAAGAGAAGCAGGCCTGCCAGTAACCCTAACCAGAAGCCTGTTCCCTTACAGAAACCCTTTCCAAGGCCCTTCTGGGCATCAGGAACATGTGCTGTGGTTCCAGCTGCATCTGTGGGAGCAATGGGGAATGTCAGCCCGTGCTGTGCTGCACTGCTGAGCTGGCAGCACGGTGGATGCGGGCAGGACGTTCTCCGTTTCCCCCAGAGCTGGGGCCTGCAGGCACCTTGCTGCCCCTTGGCACAGGCTGTGCCACCCAACAAAGCCCCGCAGCCTGGGAGGAGAGCCCGGGGGCAGTGCAGCTTCTTGGGCAGTCACTGCTTGGAGGGACACGGGCCAAAGCCATCCCTGAGCAGCCACTGCCAGCCCTGGCCCTCCCTGCCCCGTGACAGCTCCCCGAGCCCCAGGGCACAGAGTCAGGCCCTGTCAGGACCCAGTGCAGCCCCTGCCCAGTCAGGAGCCAAGGCTGGCTCGGGCCCTGGGCTCGCGGCAGGGCTCCCGCTCGGGGCTGCTCCTGTGCCTTGGGCCTCTGGGCACTCAGGGCCAGCTCTGGAGCAGCTGCAGCGGGAGGGACGTTGGTGCACGAGTCCCCTTTCCCCGGGGCTGTGAACGAGCTTTGGCTGCTGCTGGGCCGTGCAAGGGCAGGCCCCAGTGGAAGAGCTGCAGCCACGCAGCCCTGCCAAGGGCTGAGCCCTGCTGAGCCCGGCACTGCAATTACCTTCTGAGCCTGTGCCCATGCCCATGCCTGTGTTTGGCTTGGCCTTCCATCCTGCAGCAGGGGCTGCCAATCGGCCTCTGCTTCTTTGGGGAAACACCTCCTTCTGTCCTGCCTTTTGGCCCATCACTTGAGAAACAAAAAGCACAACCTAAAAGACGGAACTCTTCTCCATTACTTTGATGCCATTTTCAGGACATCATGCTTATGCAAAAACGGTTGTAATCAACAAATCATCTAGTCTTTTTCAGCTGGGCCAGGGCCCAGCTGCCTTCAAAACCCTGCCAGTGCTGAGCAGAAGTTGTGAGTGGATTGTGCAGGGCGAGGGCACACACAGCCATGGCTCTGTTCTGGCACCTGCCACGATGCCCCCCGGTCGAGCTTTGGGCTCTCAGCTGGCAGCTGTCCCAGGGGAAAGGCCTTGACCTACCATCACCATCTCCCAGAGGCTCAATCCTGAACGTGGGCTGGGAGGCCAGATCACCTTTAGAAACATGCTCAGCTGCAAAGAAAGGCAGGACACAACAGCTCCAATGGCACTGCTGAAGATTCTCCTTCAGGCCCGAGTGGCAGTGAGGGCACCTGGGTGATTGGTGCCCTCCAAGGCATTCCCTGGGCTCTGCCTTCCACTCAGGAGCAGGGCCAGGGGGACCTCCTGCCTGCAGTGGCCCCACACTGGGATGGAAGCAGCCCCATGTGGGGCAGTCAGGGCAGAAAGGACTCCCTGGAGCTGCCAGCAGCTCCAAACCCAGCCCCAGGCAAGGCCAGGGCTTGGCAGTGGCCACAGAAGCAGCTCAGGCTCCCCGGGGGGTTGGCAAAGGAGCTGAGAAAGGCTCAGCCCTGGGGCACAGCCCTGGGCCCAGCCCCTTCCCTCTCTGCTCTTCTCTGTGGCTGCACAGAGCACCCAGAAGGACACAGTGCCATTGCACACAGGAGGAGAATGGACAGCCAAATGCCCTTTTCTCCCACTGACAGCGATCCTGTGGGATCACTCAGGGCTCCAGAAGGGAGCTGGGCAAGGTTTCCAGAACTGATCAACTTTCAGAGGAACTTAAGGGAACTGGCTCATGAGTAAGCTCTTGCCACACTGACACGGATTAGTCTGTCAGGAAAGGTACATTCAAAACATGCCTACAACATCTGACAAAGTCTTCAAAGCACCTTTCACCAGCATTTCCAACTAATCCAAGTCATGATCCCAGTCGAGAAGGGAGCACAGATGCAACAGAACCATTTCCATGGTGTGCTGGGATCCCCTTCTGCCTTGGGGAATTGGGCACTGCAATGGGGTGGGGTAAGGCTGTGGGAGCCTGTGCTGTGCCTCCAGGTCACTCTCCATGCTCTTTGCAGGTGCTGTGCAACATGCCTGGAGGGGCAGCTGGAGCAGCCCAGGGCCCTGGGGCTCTCTCCCTCCCACACAGGAAACCCTCACTAAATGCTTGGGCAAATCTGCAGTGCCACAGCTGTCGCTCCCCACCTCCGTTCCACACTTCCTGCTTGCCCACCTGCCCATGGAACAGCTCCCACAGCCCACGGGCACATAGCCAGGCCCTCTCAGGACACACTGGAGCCTTGCTCTCCCCCTCTGCCCTTTCCCCACCATGGGCACCACGTGCAGCCGCTCCCAGGTTTCAGGACGTGTCTCCCACGGAGGGAGCCCAGCAGGACAGCTCAGTACCCGAGTGCCCTGAGCCTGCTCGGGACAATTCCTCTGGGCTGTGCCCATCTTGTCTGGGCTGTGCCCGCAGTGCCAAGCAGCGGAGAGGGCAGCTCAAGCCTCAGCAGGGCTCAGGCCCAGAGGCACAGCAATTACCTCGTGTGGCTGTGCCTGGCATCGCCTCCCTTCCTGCAGGAAATGCCACCTTCCATAGAGCCCCTCTGTCCATCCCTTGAGAAAGGAAGAGGCACAGCTGGATCAGATGGAATCATTGCACATCCAGGAGGTGGCCTCTTCAGGAGGCAATACTTCTCCAAAACATGGATAAGGATCCGGAAAATCCTGATCCCCCCAGGCCTTTGGGGCTGGCTATGGCCCTCCCTCCTCGAGGCAGCCACACCTCAGGATGTTACTGGCGACTGGGAAAATTCAGGGGATCCCTGGTGAGTTGGGGCTGTGTGGCAACTGATGCCCAATGCCTTCCTGCAGAGGCTGGGGAGAAGCTGCAGCCAGGCCAGGCTGGGAAACAGCCCTGCAGGGCATGGAAGCAGCAGCAGGGCATCGAAACTGCCATGGATCCCTTCCCACTGTTCCGGGCATGGTGTGTCCAGATGTGCAGCCAGAGCCCTCGGCTGCTGAGCCCCAGGACAAGGCTGAGGGAAATGCTCTCACCCTTCCCTTTGAGCAGTTCTCACAATGTGCTTCAGGATGTTGTTCGGCCCATGGTGGGGAAAGGGCAGAGGGGGAGCGAGGCTGCCATGGATTCCTTCACGCTGTTCCTGGCTCTGCTCTGACATGGGGAACCCTGGCTCACTCTAGGATCTCTCCCAGGTCTATTCCCAGAGCTTCATCCCACAGCTCAGCCCCAAGGGCCAGACAGGTATTAGGAATTTCACAGCCTACCATTGGTGACTCATAGTCAGAATGCACAGGAAAACTCTAGCTGTGTTTCAAAATACCAGATGCTGTGTTGTTTCCTTCCCACTGCAGATTTTCCATTGCCCCAGCCTCAGCCCCTGGCAGCCTGCCAGGATGTTCTCCCCGCGCCGCTTCTGCAATCCCACTCGTCCAGGTCCTCCTGGTTCTGTGGGCAGCTCTTCGGGCCACTGAGGCCCTGTTCCTCCTTTGTTTGTGAGCATGTCCGAGTGAGAGATGATTCAGGGGCTCAGCACCAAGGCCTCCAGCAGCAGTGGTCAGTTCCTGAGCGCGCTCGGGGGCCACAGGCAGCTGCCCATGGCTCTGGCAGGGATGTGAAGGGGAGGCCGTGCAGGGGAGCAGCCCCCAGAGCCCAGCCCTGCCCATGGGGGCCTGCAGCCCGTGGGGATGGAGCAGCAGTTTCTGGGGTGACAGAGCCAGCAGCTGGGCACTGCAGCACACACTGCACACACCTACTGCAGGGATATGTTAGCCATATTGTGTATACATCCACTCCAAATTGAAAAAAATCAGGCTAAGTGTAGCTTAATTTCAGAGGCATTAGGGAAGAATTATTACCACTGCTTTCCTGGCTGAGTTTTGGAACATTATACTTTTTTTTTAATACTTTATAAAAACAATCTCTGAGTCTGGAAAGGGAGTTTTTCAATCACAAGTGTTCTTCCTTCACTCCAGGAGAAGTGTAATTCAGAGTACCAGGGAGATTTTCTCTTAACATATTGCTGAGTTCTCATGCTGCCACTCATTAGGAGAGATGAAATAATTTCTCACTGTTTATGTTTGATTTTTGTTTGGAAACAGTAGGGAAAAAATGTACCCACTGTCAACATTTGGTTCATGTGGATCAGTTATTATTTCAGCTGCCTAAGTTGAGGGTGGAATTCACAGAGGTTATCCCAGGCAGAATCTGGTGCTGATGCTTGTGCCATTGGAGTCTGGAGTGGGCTCTTTCCTAGCACAACTCACCACACTGAGCTGCTGGGCATATCTCGTTTGTTTTCTGGTTTTTACTACTAAGAACAGCCAGCACAATTTATCAGTACCTAAAAGAGATTTGTTGGTTCCTCTGAATCAACTCGAACTGTGGGTTGGAGTTTCTCCAGGTTTCAGCCTGGAGAAAAGGAGGCTCAGGGGGAGCCTCGTGGCTTTCCACAAGTCCCTCACAGGATGGTGGAGCCAGGTGGGGCTCTGCTCCCATGGGAACAGGGACAGGACAAGAGGAAAAGGTCTCAACTTGCACCAGGAGAAGTTTATATTGGAAATTGGGGAACATTTCTTCTTGGAAAAGGTTGTAAAGCATTGGAACACGTTGCCCAGGGCACTGGTAGAATCACATCCCCGGAAGAGCTCAAAAGACATATTGATGTGGGACTTGGGATGTGGTTTAGGTGTGAACATAGTGATGGTGGTGCTTGATGGTTGGAATTGATTTTTGTGAAGGTCTTTTCCAACTTTAGGGATTCTTACATTCCATGATTCTAAACAACCCAATGATAACATAATCTAATCTCTCTTGGTGTAAATGACTTGGTTCACTCTCTGATGTTTTCTCCACATCCACGTTGCAATGCATCTTCCAGCACATGGAAGGAACAAACCAGGTGTGAAGACTGGAGAAGGAAAATGAGCCCACATCACTTCCCTGGGAAGAGAAGATCCGACAATTTTCAGAGGGAAGGAAAAACAGAAAAAAATGTTTGAGAAGCTGAAGTAGTGGCAGAGGTACCAGGGAGAAGAAGTAAGAGGTGAGAGAAATGGTGGCTATGAATTGCAGGGCAGGCAGAGGACACCAGTGACCCAAACAGTTTGGCACCTCCTGGCCATTAGGCAGCTGACCCCAAAAGTTCATCCCTGCTCAAAGGGCATGCACAGCCTCGCCCACCCAGTACAGGTGAAAGAACAGCATGAGGAAATGGGAGGTGAATGTCATAAACAACCTAAATACTGTCATGCATTTCCAGCAGGTTTTGCAGCCTGTACTGAGCATCCCAGTCCTGGTTGCATTGTTCCCAGACACCAACACGGTTAGAGCAGAGGGAGCTGATTTAACAGTTGTTAAAATTTCAATTTGAAGTCAAGTCTTTTGAATGATAAGGACCATTTAAATTGTGCCGCTCAGAAGGCAGAAGACTGGGCTGAAGCCAGAGCTTTGAGGAGCAGCCAGATAGGGACAGGTAGAGCCAGGGAATGATAACATGGCACCCACCTCAGTTTGGGACGAATCATTTGCCCAGCAGGAGCCCAGCTCCACAGCAACATCCCTGGAAACTCTGCATCATAAATAGCAGGGAGTTCATTCACAGAGCAAAAGATTTCCTGGCCTTATTTACCCTTCCACATTTGCTGCAGCTCTCCATTTCAAAAGCCATGTGAGTATCCTGTGCTGGAAGGCTTGTCCTTCCCCTGCTCCTGGCTCTGCACCAAGATGTTCTCTGTTCTGCTGCTGACCAATGCATCTCCTGGCTCCCTACCACTGAAGGAAAAGAAATCTATTTACAAGACACAAACAGCTTTGTGTAAAATCACAGCCATGGGCTGCCAATTGTGTGCTCTCCCAGCCCAGCAGTGCCTCCTTTCCCCAGCACAGAGTGCTGCACTAGTGCAGCTCCAGGCGCTTGTTGCTATTAGGTCATGTCACCAGGGACTGGAAAGCATCAGACTATGCTCTGTGTCTTAAAAATCCAGATGTGCGATGATTATCTCATGATAGCCATCATAGATCCTGTGGTAATGCTATTTCTAATCATTTAGCCTGCAGGAGTTCTTAGGCTGGGATGAGCCCATGCTCCGAGCTGGAGCAAACTGTGTGCTCAGGTCTACTGTGTGAAACAATCACTGTGGTCCTAGTGCTGCCTCCTCCCTGAAAAGATGGAGCTGTTACATTCTCCTGAGTCCACATGGTGGAACCAGGTAATTTCTAGTTGGGAGGATGTACAGCAATGCTCAAACCACTAATATCACTAAATATAGTTGCATGAAATTAAAGAAGAATACCCTTACTTTCAATTACACTCCCCCTTTTTTACCACCTGATTACTTGATAATATGTTGTTACAGTTCTTTCCCTACATCTCTTCTTTCTATATGTGGACCATCTCAGGGCTGCAGCAGGAGTGGAAGCACCCGGGCAAATGACTCATCTCCCTCAGGCCAGAGATGGATTTTGACCCAGCAAACCAGAGCAACATTGACATAAAGGTGGAGTTTTGTGTCATTCTGGGAACAAAACATCACAGCAAATGACTGCCTGGAGTTTGGTGTGTTTCCTAGAAGACTTGCAAAGTAAGTAGGTAGGAAATGTCCTTACTGTTTATCACAAAAGGTCAAGTCTACAAATACCTGCAGCTGCAGACATCAGAAGGATGCTGTGTTTACAGCAGGCACTGCCCCATTCTGCTTCTGGGAGTCTCTAGCCCCAAAGAGAGCTTGTTCATGCTGGGGGAGATTTCAAGAGACAGCAGGAGGCTCCCTTTTTCTCTATGCTCCCCTTTTCTTTATGCTTCTTAAAAATCCCTCCCCTCTTCCCACTAACTGTGCAGGCACTGTTGGATGCAGCTTCCTGCAGCAGATTTCTTCTTGCTGTGACAGTGCCAAGCTCGCAGGGCCCTGCAGGAGGGACCTCTGTGAGCAGTGGGATTTACACTCTTTAACAGCAGACATGTCCCAGTGAAGCGGTCAAGCTGGGCAAGGACTGTCCTTCTCGGACGGCCCGGCCAGCTATCCAGCACAGCTCGCAGCAGGGCAGCACTGTCCCGATCCCCGTGGCTGGGGACAGCGCCTGAGGCAAACGCCCTGTGCTGTGACAGCAGCCACACCTTGCGGCGGGACGTGGCACGGCTTATGGCTGCAGCCAGCAGAAAAAAGAGAGCGCTGTCCAGCTGTGGGGAATCCAGGTTCACTGGGTCCCAGGGGAATCGACAGCCGGACAGGGAAAGGGAGAGACGCTTGCAACAGCTTCTAAGGAGGGAGAGAGACAGGGGAGGAGTCGACCCTCTGGCGAATAGAGTTTCAGAGGGGAGCGGGATACAAAAGATTGACTTAGGGAGAAGCCCAATGGGGATAACTAGAAGGTGGGGCCCTGGTCCCTGAACCAATCACTCAACGCTCTGGCTGGAAGTTTCTAGAGAGAAGGGTGCGAGCGCCGAGTGACGGACAGGGCACCGGGGAGGGATTTGAGAAAGGATACACTAGTGTCCAAGGCAACTGGGAAGGAGTTGGGATAACTGGCAGCACAAGGGAAGGAGAAGATAACCAGCGCAGAACCATTACATGATAGCGGGAACAGAAAGTCCAACTTCTACAGAAACAACACAACATCCCGGGACAGTCCTGGAACTGCAAACATGTTTTCCTTCTGCAGTTTGCAGTAACAGTCAAGGAGCATCCAAACTCTTGCAAAGCAAAGCTTGTTTAAAGGATGGGTTTAGTGCCGGTGAGCTTCCAAGGACTCCTCCTTTGAAGCAGCCTATGCAGGGGGACTCTGAAGTGTCCCTGTACCCTCTTGAGTTTCTCACAGAGCTGGGAAAACATGTGACCCTCCACTACCCATCTCCAAGAGCAGACAAGATGCCGTCCCCCTTTTCCCGGAGCTGGGGGAGGGAAAGGAGGCTGGAATGGCAGTGATGGGTGGGTTTGTGGCCGTCCCATTTCCAGCAGTCTCTGCCTTCCCCCACTGGCCTGGTGGGTGCTCTGCAGCTTCTCCCCGTGAGAATACCCTCTGCCCCTGTGCAGAATTCAGGAGTAATGCACAGTCTCTCCCCTTCGCAGAAATCAGGCTGTGTGAGTGTGTTTGCATATGTGGACATGCCAAGTTTTAGCCCAAAGAGAATTTTATAGGTGACTTACAACCCCCTGAAATAATTTTATTATGGAAGCAGTGACATACCTTGATAGTAATGCACACACACCACTCCAGTGCCGGGATTTATAGGGCATTTACGAGGTGTGTGTGCAGGAGGTGACATCCCCAGCACGCGCAGAGCTGGCAGTACCTGGCTGGAACCCTTCCAGCGAGGGGCTGGTGGCCCCAGAGTGTCTGGCAGCACTGTGGAGGTTGCTCCTCACACAGCAGATCTGGGAAAGGGACAAGGACATGAGTTCAAATAGCTCACGGCAATGGTTGGCAGGAGCTCCTGAGAAATTCTTCTCCTTAGTTCTGATGGGCAACAACAAAACAAATTTGGTGGGTGCAGCTATTGATCATCTTGAGGTGAGCTCAAAGCAGAACTCTTCCTCCAACACCTGCTGGAGATCATCTGCTCTGTAGTGTGGCCCACTGGTCTCAGAGCCTTGTAGCAGTGTGTTTCTGCTGCCACGGGCCATGAAATGAGATGTCCTGGCTGGTGCAGTTGTGTTTGGGGGAGCTGGGACACCTCTGAACAGCCAGGACACTCAGGAGCATCACTGGGGACCAAGTATTAATTAGAATGTAAAATTTCATCTGCAGTCATCTTGCATTACTGCTGTTAAGAGGACAAATCTTCCATTACCCTGTGATTTCTGAGTGTGCAGAGTCTTGGCTAAAGCTGGGCTGGAGACAAGAAAGAGAAGTTTTGGCCAATTGGCCACTAATTCATGTGTGAGTGGTATTCAGCACCCAATTGGCTTTGCAGAACCAGTAAAGGTGAGAGGCTATTGTAAACCTTAAAAAACATGTTTGTGCTACAGCACTTGATTCCAAAATTGTCCTAGAAAAGAACAAATACACCTTTGTGAAAAACATTGTGTGGTTTCTATTGCCCATCCCTCTACTGTGTGAGAAGCTGCCTGGAGAGCAATACTTGTTCAGCTGATGTTCTGAAGGGATTGATTCAGAAGCTATGACAAAAATGCAGAATGAGCGAAAGACCAGCTTCAGTTTATAGAGTCAGGCATCACAAAAGCTGGAAAGAATCTCCAAGGTAAGTGAGTCCAGTCTTTGACCTGATATCTGCACTTAGCTGATCCGCAGGGATCTCTGTGATGCCATTTTTAGTGAGTTCACCTATGGAGTTTATGGGGTGAGCACAGGAAACAGAACCCAGATTTGACACATGAACAAAATATGTGGGATTTCCAACTCCCCACAGACCTCGGGTCACCTGTGCAGCTGCTCAGCTCTTGCCTGGCACCAGCTGCTGTGAGCACCACAGAGACACAGGATTTTAGCCTCCAAAGACCTCTGTGGTTTGACTCCCTCATCTGTGTGTCACAGGGCCCAGAAGATCAGCTCTCTGCTGCAGGGAGCTGGCAATTCCTCTATTTAGCACTTTCCTGGCAGTGCAAGAGGTAATGGGAGAGGTGGACAGCAAAGTACAGCTTCATCATTTCTGGTAAGATCAGATGAAAATACTGAGGAGTCATTTTAACGTGAGAATAGGGCATAGTCTTAATATTCAATATGATTAATTTACAACAAAATCTAAGTAGATTAGCTGTACATACACCATGTTTCTATCCTCGGATGATCATTTATCCACATGACATTGCAAAAAAACAATTAGAGCAGCATTCCCTGTGCTCTGATAATACTCTCTGGTGTTCCCAGGCTCAGGCTGCTCAAATGAACGATGCATGGGCTGTGCAGCAGCTGAGCGTGCTGTAACAGCATCGTGGAGTCACGAAGCATCATGCAGGAAAGCCTGGGGCTCCTGTGCCAATAGAGTTTCAGGGCAAAACTTGTAGTAAGCTGGTGTTTTCTTGCTTACAGTCTTTTCCTCCTGGCTCTTAAATAGTGGCCAGAGGATGAGGTTGGTTGTGGCCTGGTTTATCTGCAGTTCCAAAGCAATGCATCACTCTGCAGTCCTGTGAGGGAAGCCTTTGGTATCTTTCCAGTCTTTAGTTTTCCTCAATTATTCATCTGAGGGTTGCTTAATTGCTGAGTCTCCTACTTTTAGATAATATGGGGAGGCGTGAAGGAATGCTGTTCAGACACAAACTGGTCCCTTCTCAGCTTCAAAGGGCAAATAGAAATTCTCTCCCTGTTCTGTCTCTTGGGCTGCGGTGACACCGATGGCTCTTGCTGAGCTCTTGCCAAGGCTGTAGCCAGGGCACAGCCCTTTCCCATCTGCTCCTGGGCAGCAGGAGCACTCTGGGACTGGTTTTGAGAGCTGTGTCCTGAGAGGAGTGCAGGCAATGCGTGCAGGAGGAACCTGGGGTGGATTCTGTGCATCATATTTCAGCAGACATTGACTACAGCCTGCTGCAGAGTGAGACAGTTCCTGGTGTCTGTGTAACCAGGTACTTGGTCAGATGTTGAGAAGAAATTCCTCCCTGTGAGGGTGGGCAGGCCCTGGCACAGGGTGCCCAGAGCAGCTGTGGCTGCCCCTGGATCCCTGGCGGTGCCCAAGGCCAGGCTGGACACTGGGGCTTGGAGCAGCCTGGGACGGTGGGAGGTGTCCCTGCCATGGCAGGGGTGGCACTGGGTGGGCTTTGAGGTCCCTCCAGCCTAAACCGGTCTGGGATTCTGTGATTCTTCTGTCTTTATTTTCACTTGTGAATTGATTCCAAGTTTACAGTGGTTTCAATGCCTGAAACCACTCACTGGGGCTGCTCCGTCCCTGTGTGCACCTGGAGGAGGAGATGGTGAGCACGCAGCTTACAGTCCTACTGCCCTTTCTCCCAAAACTATAAACACCAGGCTTTTCTCAAGTTTTCTATTTTCATTCCACTCTCACCCCTCAAAGTCTTGCCTATTTGTCAGTCCTTGAATAAGTCCCATTTCTCTCTGGCATGCTGGGAATGTGCAGGATTTCTGCTGGGTGCCTTGATGCCTATAGGTTTTGGGGTAAATGAGCTTCTGCAGAGCAGTGCTCATGCTGGAAGGTAAACCTTGTCTTTAAAGAGTCTGGAAGAGCAGTAAGGAGGATTTTAAGTTCCTCACAGCAGAAGCTGTGTCCACTTGGCACCTACAGCCATTCCAAGGCAGACTGTGAAGTCTCCAGAACAGTTTGATGATGCAGTGTTAAAACAACTTTCTGCCAGTGCTGGTAAACTGCCATGGCTTGGCTGAACTACCTATAGCTAAAGAAGCACATATGAATGTGCATTTTCAGAGGGAATTTCCCGTGAAGTCTGAATGCGCATTTTTAGTGACAGCAGCCTATTCAACACTGCCTTGGCTCACCTGAAGCACTCTTGGCTTTCACTGAGTGTCCATGTTCAGATTGTGGCTGTTGAATTATCAGAGAAGCTGTTCCTTGTTCTCCAAGAAACTGTTCTGAATTCTCCACTAAATGCTAAGCAGAGCTCTCTTGTGCTGCCATTTTTGGTGAGGTTTCAAATGGTTTATTTTTGTGCTATGATGAATTTTGATAATTGCTGTAAGTATGCTATTAGTCAAAACGAGGGAGAAAGAAATCCAATTATTAAACTAGACTGCTGTGACTGGAATCTACAGCTGATACATTAAAGCCCAACTGTCATGCTTAATAAATAACTCAACCCACGGGCAATACTGGAAGAGAAAATTAACATTAATAATGAGATAACTGATCATTATTTCTTTCTCCTCCTACCATTCGAAAAATATGTTGCAGTATATCAATAAAACAATAATTTTACATCATATCCACTGCGTGCTTTCAGCAGTGCTTTGCTATCTCCTGCTTTCCCAACACCACTTTTATGGAATTAATGCTTTTTTCCAAGTTTCCTTTGCTGCCTCGGGCTATGTAAGGCCTGAGAGAGCCAGTACAGGCTGCAAATGTTACTCAAAATGCCCTGTTTGCATCTGAACCCAAGAGGAATGATCCACATCCCCACTGACAGGTACGTATTTGTGAGGACTTTCTGAGCACTCTGAAGCTTCTGATTCAGCTTCTCACTCAGCACAGCTCCTCCTCCTGCTGCAGCCGAAATCTTGGCACTGTGGTAGAGTAAATGCCCCTCAGGCCCAGTGGGTTGGGAGACAGTTCTCTGCGCAGTAAGGCACCTGCCCACCCTGAAAGGTGTGCTGATATCACCTGGAAAGGCCCACCTTTGGTGGAGAAGCTTCATGACCAAGCTTTTCCCCAAATTATTTCAGAAAATGGTGTCTTTCAGTGATAAATGTTTTTGCAGAGGATGGATAGGTTCTGCTTAAGCTGTGCCCTCAGTCACATGTGGGAGCAACGTCACAGACTGTGCCACCCAACAAAGCCCAGCAGGCCGGGAGCAGAGCCCGGGGGCAGCAGGAAGCTGAGAGAAGGCCCTGCTCTAGAACTGAGGGAGTTCCACCAGAAGAAAACAAAGACGGTAACTTGAAGAGATTCCCACTGTGCTCATAGTTTGTCTGAGAAGACTAAGACGTGAGCTTGTCAAAAATCCCAGGAAATATCTGGGAAAGGGTTTTATGTATGTTGGTTGTGACTAGGTACAAAGCTGCTGCGGGAAAAGAGCCTCTGCAGCAGGCTGGCTGGCTGAAGGGGTCTTACTTCTTCCTAGAATAAAGATTACCACTGAAACGCAATTTTATTTTTTATTGTATAAGGGGAAAATATTTTCCAGAACGCTAAAACCAGTTTGAAAAATACAGATGTGTTGGAAACTGGAAAGTTTAACCCCTGGTTAGGAGGGGTGCAAGGGAGGGGCCAGAGGGAGCCGCATTGGGACCTAACCCCAGACCTAGCCTAGGGGTACAAGGTTGGGGCCAGAGGGAGCCCTGTTGGGACCTAACCCCTGGGAAGTGAAAGGTCAAGCCCATGCGTGTGGGTGAGGTTTCCCTCCTTTTCCCGAGTATGTGAGTAAATTCCCCATACTTACCAGTGTGAAAGTGAATGACTGCTTGAGCAGTAAAAGAATATTAAGTGTTGTTTTGCCCATCTGTAGTTTTCGTTTGGATTGGGGCACCTTAAGATTTCAGTTAAGAACCAAATTAGAGTCAGTATGGGAAAGTGTTTGAGTAAAAGAAGATTTGGAGGGGAAGATGAGAAAAAAGAGAAGAATATTCCCCCTGATAGTCCTCTTGGACAGATGCTAGATCAATGGGACACTCAGGAGGCCACAAAAGGCTTAGAAAAAATAAAAATGATTCACTATTGTATGGAAGTCTGGCGTAAGTTAAACCTGCAGGGGGAGTGGCCATGTGTCCTGGGTTGAGTATATGATGCTTCTATACCCAATCGTCTCATTCTGTTTATGTTGAATAATAAGTTTTGTACCTTTAAGAGTGTTCCAGAGAGTGAAGGGGAGGAGAGAAGAAGCGCACAGTTTGTTTTCAGACATTGCACTCCTCCTCCACATTCCTGCTCCTGATTGTGTTGTCTGCGGATGGACAGACAGCAGGACAGAGCTCTTCTTTTGCTTTTTTAGTTAGTTCTAGCTAGCTGAGGCAGAGAAGTTCCCTGGGCTTTTTTTTTTTCCTTTTTCTTTGGACCTCTTGAAACTGCTCGGGACTGAACACCCAGGAGAGCCCTGGCAGCTGCACCAGTGGCCCACTGGGCCGGGCCTGGCCTGCGACAATTCCAGCACTGGAGGGACTGATCAGAGACTGAGTGAGCTGAGCTTCAACCTGGGGTTTTCTCAGTTTGTCATCTCTTTTAGAGTGGCAAGGGCTCTCATTGTTTGATATTGTTTTGGGTTTACTGTTTAATAAACAGTTTTTTTCCACCTTTCTCCGAGGAGGTATTTTTTCCCTCCCAGACCAGTTGGGGGGAGGGGCCGATTGGATCTGCTTTTCCCACCAGAGAAATACCTGAATTGGCACCCAACGTGCGGCTGGAAAAGGTGGAAAAAAGCTCTATTAATTGTGTGTTTGTTGTTGTTAAAGCAGTTAGTAGCCATGCTGCTTGGACCCCTGATGTCTCTGGTTGTGAAAGCCTTAGTGTGGCTCTGGGCTGTAGACCTTTTTGAGGTTTCAATACCTTTCTGGTCACTAGGATTATTGTCCTTAACAAGGAATTTTTATGGTACAGGGGTACAGATTGGAATAGCTGTTGTGCTGGTCTTGGTGATAATGATTTATAAAGCGTTCACAAAGATACTGGCCTCTGTTTATGACATGTATGGTTTATGGTTTCTTCATCCTACCCTGCATCCCAATTCCAGTAGTATGTTTTGGGAATTTATTAGTAACTACACTCAGTCTGTTAGAGGAGGAGCCAAGAATGAGACTTTCCAGCCTTCCCTTTCCCTCTTCTCCTTTGGATCGGTTATGTCACTTTTTGAGAATGTTCAGTTTCCCCTGAATGTTAAAGTGACCATCTTTCTGGTATTTAATCCGATAAGCTTCTTCTATATGGTCTGCAGCTTCTCTAGAATGAGGGCTGAGATATCCAGAGGAGCTGGTGAGACCCCTGACCCAGAAGCAGATGCAGGCGTGAAAAATCCTGAGTGGGGTGGAGAATGGGAAAATATAGGCCAAACCCTGAAGAAATTTTCTGATCCTGTAGACTGGGATTTTCCACGGGAACAAATTCAGAATGCAGCAGAGGTGGGGAAATATCGGAAAGAGAAGTGTCATGACGATTCTAAGGAGAAAAGGCTAATTGCAATAGGCTGGGCCCTGGCCTATGTTTATCACACTTTATTAGATGGTGTAGGGCAGCAGACAGAGGCAGGGGGGCAGGGAGATAAATCAGCTATCCCAGTCACTCAAGCTGTAGCCAACAGCCCAGGCTTGAAGCCAGCAGCCAGACCAGACAGTGAGCCTAAGCCAGCATCTAAACCAGTGGCTGTTGCTACCAGTACTAGAAGTGGGAAACGCACGGAAAAAACTGATCGACCAGTGGATGATGATGATGATGATGGTGATACAGGAGAAGGAACCTCAATGCCTCCTGACATAAAATCAGGAGTCAAAGCAGCAGGTGCAAGATCAGACGCAAATAGTGAGTCTTATTCCCTGAAGGACCTTCGTGGCCTAAGGAAGGATTACACCCGACGACCTGATGAATCCATAATTAGTTGGCTGGTCTGTCTCTGGGATGCTGCAGGCGAGGCTACAATTCTGGATGGCACTGAAGCCAGGCATTTGGGATCCCTGTCACAGGATCCTGTCATAGACCAAGGAATGATGAGCGGGGCTAACCCTCACAGCCTCTGGGAACGGGTCCTAAGAAGTGTAGCAGAAAGATACCTGTGCGCAGACGATCTCTATATGCAGCAAACCCAGTGGAAAACCATAGAACAAGGGATTCAACGCTTGAGGAAAATGGCAGTGGCTGAGATTGTCTTCTCAGATGTTGGAAACACTGTAAATCCAGACTTGGTACCATGCACATCTGCGATGTGGAGAAAACTTGTACGACTTGGGCCACGAGAATACGCTTCTGCTTTAGCAATGATGAAGCAGGATGATGGTGAGGAGACTGTGCTGGATACGGCAAAGAAGCTCCGAGCATATGCAGACACTGTGAATGGCCCAACACATGCCAGAATCGCAGCGGTGGAAACATGTCTTCAAAAATTAGAGGACAAGATGGAGGAGGGTCACAAGAAACTGAGGGAGGAGATTAAAGAGAGCTTTCTCCAAATCTCGACAGTACAGATCAGGGGTTCTGGTACCCAATGCAGATGTTCCCCGGATGGCGAGAGAAGGTACATCCCATGAGCTGAGCTGTGGTTCTACCTGCGTGATTGTGGAGAAGACATGGGGAAATGGCAAAGAAAACCTACCGCTGCTCTGGCACGATGGGTGAGACAACTGAAGATTCAGAGAGGAAGTTCCAAAAGGGAAGCAGCTCCAGTGGCCAGTAACCGAACTGTCACATATGATGATAAGGACAATATTTTTGATCCCCTTGAAGGAACCTCCAAGACCTATGCCCAGGGAAAGAAGGATAACCAGGCTTAGAGGGGCCCTGCCTCTAGCCAGGTAGAGGCCAGGGAAAACCGTGTTTTTTGGACTGTGTGTATTCCTTGGCCTGGCACATCTGAACCACAAGAATACAAAGCTTTGGTTGACACTGGTGCACAATGCACATTAATCCCATCGAGACATGTGGGGACAGAGTCTGTTTCTATTGCTGGTGTGACAGAGGGATCCCAGGATTTCACTTTGGTGGAAGCTGAGGTGAGGCTGACTGGAAATGAGTGGAAGAAACACACTATTGTGACTGGCCCAGAGGCCCCATGCATTTTGGGCATAGACTACCTTCGAAGTGGGTATTTCAAAGACCCAAAGGGACTCAGATGGGCATTTGGAATTGCTGCTGTAGAGACAGAGGGTGTCAAGCAGTTGAACAGCTTTCCTGGACTGTCAGAAAGCCCATCTGCAGTAGGTCTCCTGAAGGTGGAAGAGCAACGAGTGCCAATTGCCACCTCAACAGTGCACCGCCGACAGTACCGAACTAATCGAGATGCTGTGACCCCCATGCACAAAATGATCCGTGAGCTGGAGAGCCAGGGCGTGGTCAGCATGACCCACTCACCCTTCAACAGTTCTATTTGGCCTGTGCGAAAATCTGAAGGAGAATGGAGATTGACTGTGGACTATCGAGCATTCAATGAAGTGACTCCACCCCTGAGCGCTGCTGTGCCGGACATGCTGGAACTCCAGTACGAGCTGGAGTCCAAGGCAGCAAGGTGGTACGCCACTATAGACATTGCCAATGCATTTTTCTCCATTCCTCTGGCAGCAGAATGCAGGCCTCAGTTTGCTTTCACCTAGAGAGGCGTGCAGTACACCTGGAACCGACTGCCCCAGGGGTGGAAGCATAGCCACACCATCTGCCATGGACTGATCCAGGCTGCACTGGAAAAGGGTGAGGCTCCAGAACATCTGCAATATATTGATGACATCATTGTGTGGGGGAAGACAGCAGCAGAGATGTTCGAGAAAGGGGAGAAAATTATCCAGAATCTCCTAAAAGCTGCCTTCACCATCAAGAAGAACAAAGTCAAGGGACCTACTCAAGAGATCCAGTTTCTGGGAGTGAAGTGGCAAGATGGACGGCGTCAGAGTTCCCACTGATGTCATCAACAAGATCACAGCAATGTCTCCACCCACCAATAAGAAGGAGACACAAGCTTTCCTAGGCACCATAGGTTTTTGGAGGATGCATATTCCCGAATACAGTCAGATCATGAGCCCTCTTTACCTGGTCACCTGTAAGAAGAACACTTTCCACTGGGGCCATGAGCAGCAACAAGCCTTTGTCCAGATCAAGCAGGAGATTGCTCATGCAGTAGCCCTTGGCCCAGTCAGGACAGGACCAGAGGTGAAGAACGTGCTCTATTCTGCAGCCAGGATCCATGGCTTGTCCTGGAGCCTTTGGCAGAAGGTGCCTGGGGAGACTAGAGGCCGACCACTAGGATTTTGGAGTCGTAGCTACAGAGGGTCTGAAGCCAACTATACTCCAACAGAGAAAGAAATCTTGGCTGCCTATGAAGGAGTCCAGGCTGCCTCGGAGGTAATAGGCACTGAAGCACAACTCCTCCTGGCACCCCGACTACCAGTATTGGGGTGGATGTTCAAAGCAAAGGTTCCCTCTACGCACCATGCCACCAGTGCTACATTAAGCAAATGCATTGCTGTTATCACACAGCGCGCCCGTTTTGGAAAACTGAATCGCCCTGGGATTCTGGAAATATCTACAAACTGGCCGGAAGGTGAAAACTTTGGTCTCTCTGATGACGGGGAACAAGAAGTGACACGGGCTGAAGAAGCTCCACCATACAACCAACTGCCAGCAGAAGATACCCGATACGCTCTCTTTACTGATGGTTCGTGCCGCATTGTGGGAATGAACTGAAAGTGGAAAGCAGCCGTATGGAGCCCCACATGACAGGTCGCAGAGGCCACTGAAGGAGAAGGTGGATCAAGCCAACTTGCTGAACTCAAAGCTGTTCAACTGGCCCCGGACATTGTTGAGAGAGAGAAGTGGCCAAAGCTCTACCTCTACACTGATTCATGGATGGTAGCCAATGCTCTGTGGGGATGGCTGGAAAGGTGGAAAAAGGCTAACTGGCAGCATAGAGGAAAACCAATTTGGGCTGCTGATGAGTGGAAAGACATTGCTACCAGGGTAGGGAGGCTACCTGTGAAAGTCCACCATGTAGATGCCCATGTACCCAAGAGTAGAGCTAATGAGGAACACCAAAACAACGAGCAGGTAGACCAAGCTGCAAAGATAGGGGTGTCCAAAATAGACCTAGATTGGGAACACAAGGGAGATTTATTCCTAGCTCGATGGGCCCATGATGCCTCAGGCCATCAGGGCAGGGATGCCACCTATCAGTGGGCACGAGACCGAGGGGTGGATCTAACCATGGACAGTATTTCTCAGGTTATCCATGACTGTGAGATGTGTGCTGCCATCAAGCAGGCCAAGCAAGTGAAGCCCCTCTGGTATGGTGGGCGGTGGTCCAAGTACAAGTATGGGGAGGCCTGGCAGATTGACTACATCACACTGCCCAGACACGCCAGGGCAAGCACTACGTGCTGACCATGGTGGAAGCCACCACTGGATGGTTGGAAACCTACCCTGTGTCTCATGCTACAGCCTGGAACACCATCCTGGGCCTTGAAAAGCAAGTTCTGTGGAGACATGGCACCCCTGAGAGGATCGAGTCAGACAACGGGACTCATTTCAAGAACAGCCTTATCAACACCTGGGCTAGGGAATATGGCATTGAGTGGGTGTACCATCTCCCCTACCATGCACCAGCTGCAGGAAAAGTGGAGAGGTACAATGGACTACTAAAAACTCAGTTGAAAGCTTTCGGTGGGGGATTTTTCAAAAATTCGGAGCAGCATTTAGGAAAGGCCACCTGGTTAGTTAACACCTGAGGTTCCACCCACCGAGCAGGTCCTGCCCAGTCTGAGTCCCTGAATGTAATAGAAGGAGACAAAGTCCCAGTGGTACATATCAGAGGTTTGTTAGGGAAGACTGTGTGGATCAATTCTGCCTCGAGTACAGACAAACCCATTTGTGGGGTTGTCTTTGCTCAGGGACCAGGTTGCACATGGTGGATAATGCAAAGAGATGGAACGACACGATGTGTACCTCAGGGAGATCTATTGTGGGGTAAGAATGATGTGCAATATCATTGTTCATTGGATGCTACTGCCATTGTCTGTACATTAAACCATACAGACATGAGACAGAAGGAAATGTGTAAGAGTTGAAGGTCTGGGCAAGTGGAAGATGGAGAAGGAAATGTCTAAGTGTCGAAGGCCTGAGCAAGTGATAGATGGAGCTTTAAGTGACTAAAGTGAAAAGGGGGAATCCTGCACCTATGTAATATAGGGCCTGGATTCAGTGGTCCAGTGTGGGGATGTGATGAAGGCATGATGGGTATTGCTTGTAAATTTTGGGGGAACATATGGAAATTTTGTATGAATAATGCATAATGTGTGGTAGTATGTTGATGATACGGGGATAAAGGGTGAAATGTCCTGGGGTGATGTTATGATGCTTGTATCCCCATTCATCTGTTCTGTGCCTTTAAGACTGTCTCTGAGGAGTGAAAGTTTTGTTTGGGTTTCTCTTATCAGGGACACAGAGATGGGCAGTACATAGGGCTGCTTTTCTGCTTTGCTTGCTGTCTCTCTGCTCTTGCTTTTGCTTCTGCTTATTAGCTAGTTTAGCTAAACAGTCCAAATTCCTTCCTGGACTGTTTCTCCTCTCCTGTTTCTGTGACCATCTCGAATCTGCTCCAGACTGCGACCGGGGAACACCGAGAGTTTGCACCGTTTGGATGCAGCAGCTGCCCCAGCGCCGGAGGGACTGAGAACAGAGCAACCACCCCGGAAACAGACTTTCTGATTTTGCCATCTTTCTCAGAGCGGTGTCATCTGGTATTGTTCATTTTGTGTGCTGGGGAGTGCTGTGCCTGTCAAATAAACAGGTTTTTTCCACTTCTCTCCGAGGAATTTTTTCCCAAACCGGTTGTGGGGGAGGGGCCGTGTGGGTTTTGCTTTCTGGAGGGGCCCTCCTTTGCGGATTCTTTAACAAATTTGCCCTAAACCAGGACAAGCTTTAAGGATGCTGCTTTTTGACAGGAACTTTCTGCTTGTAGCTAAGCCTTAAAGAGTTTTGCAATAAGAACCTTTTGAAGTATAATTTTAGAATATTGCTTGTAGTAAGGATCTTTGAAACTAAGCTTTAGAATACATAAAAGGAAACATGCTTATCTCACACCTTAACAAAACAGTGAAAAGCAGCTTGAGAAAGGAAGATGAACATCAATTCAAGGATTTATAGTTTTGACCAATGGAAGCTGGACATCACTGTTATGAGATTTATAGTCCTTGCATTTAAAAGGTGGACCCACATCTTGAATCTGGACCTCACCATCTGGGAGACTTCTTCCTTCTTTCAGAAGCTGGACCCCCACCTTCTGGGATACTGCTTTCGGGATACATCCTGAGAAAACCTAAATCACAATAGGTATAGAATTGTGACGTAAAAATTGGGAAGAGAAACTGCTGATGAGTAAAAATTGGAATAGAAACTGCTGAGAAATCTGATGAGTACCCCTATAAATACCTGTAAGCTTCAACTATGGGTGCGCAGTTGGAGGGAAAACAACCTCTGTACCCAGTGCTGTATTGCTCATGCTTTACCATATTAATTAATAAATTGATTGCTGCTTGAATATTGGCCTAGTCAAGCTTCTTATTTATAACAGAGCGCTCAGCGGATGCTCAAGGGGTCTCTGTGCCTCATTCCCTGGGAATGCTTGGGAGGGGCTGGAGGGGGTTTTTCCTGTCCCTGTCACCTCAGGCCATTCCCCAGGGAGTATCCATCATTCTCACCCCAGGGAATGCCTGGGGGGTCTCCCTCCCTCTCACCCTGTGCCAGGGGGTGCTCGGGGCAGTCTCTGTCCCTCTCAGCCCAGGAGATGCTCGGGGGTCTCTGTCCCCTCACCCTGGGGGATGCTCGGGGGGTCTCCATCCCTCTGGCCTCAGGCAATGCCTGTGCAGGGCTGGGGACCAGGGGCTCTGTGTCCCTCTCACTGCTGAGGGTGCTCGGGCCTGAGGGGCTCTCCGACCTTCTCACACCTGAGTGAAGGTGCAAATGAGACCATGGGAACGCAACCTGTGGATCTGCTCGAACGTGGATTGTACTGAACAAGAAATGGAAAGGAGTGAGGGAGAGAAAGAAATCAGAAATGTTCTCAGAGAGAAAAAAATATAAAAGGTTCCAGCCCGGACTCTGCAGCTCCCGGGGACAGCCGCAGGGCGCAGCGCTTTTCAGAATTCCAGCCAATCAGAGGACGCGCTGAACAATTTCCAGCCAACCAGAGCTTTTCTCGCCGATGACTCACCGGTTGCCAGGCGGGCCCGCAGAGCCCGGCGGCCCCGGAGCGGAATTTGGGGCTCGGGCCGGGGGGACGGATCCGCCCGGGGGGGTCCCCGAGCCCCTGCCCAGGCCTGGGGCCGATCGGGGGCTCCCCCAGCCAGCAGCCGGTGCTGCGGGGCCGCGGGGCAGAGCGGTGGGAAAGGGGGGTCCGGGCTGGCAGCGGAGGAAATGCGGGAGGAAGAGGAGGGAGAGGAGGAGCGGGAGCGGGAGAATCGCGGCGCTCGCAGCGCCCGCACGCCGAGCCTGCAGCACCCCCTGCCCCGGGAGCATCGCCCCCAGCCCCGAGCCGCAGGGGAGGGCGGAGGCCGAGCTCGCCCCGGCTCCAGCCAGGGGTCTCCAGGAGGATTTTTTGGAGAGTGTTCGGAGCCGGCAGATCCCGGACTCGAGTCCCGGATATCCCCGGGCTCCCCAAGAGGAGCTTTTTCGGGGGGAGAGGAGCCGCGATCGCCCCTCGGGAGGGTCCGGGGGGTCCACGTGGGGATGGCCCGGTACCGACGGGGCGGGACATTGGTTTTGGGGATCCCCGTGAGACCCGGGGCTGTGGAACGGGGGACCCCCGGGGCGGGGAGAGGGGAAGGGGCGATACCGGAGCTGGGGGACCCCCGGCAGCCCGGAGATGAGGCGGGGACGGGACCCCCTGACCCTGACAGGGGCGTGTCCTGGGGTGACTTCATGATGCTCGTACCCCATCGGTCTGTTTAGCCCAGAAATGAGTTCTGCACCTTTAAGGTTGGTTCTGAGTGCGCAGGGGAGGAGGGAGAAGCAGCAGTTTGTTTTCATACACTGCACTCACTCCTCCACATTCCGGTTCCTGGACTGTTGTGATGCCTTAAGGAGCTGGAACAGAGGCCAGATGGAGCTGAGAGGAATAAAGTGGATTTTTACTGAAATGCCTTCAAAGGCCACACCCTGGCAGTACCGGAGCCACAGCTGTGGCTCTGCCTGGATGGCTCCAAGATGAGAGCAAAAGAGGGCTTGGTCATGAGATCTCACATTATTATGAGTTTTAGTCTATTTGCATATAGGAGTTCACTGCCCAATTTATAGCTTCAAATTATGAAGTTTAATCCTCCTTGCTTGCTTGCCCGCCCTCCTCTTTTCATGTGGTTTATGCTTTGGGCCTGAAATTTGAAGAGATTGTCCTTGAATCTCCAGCTAGAAGAGGATTGTTTTGTCTTCACCACCTTGTCAAAAGATCCCAATAACACTTAATATAAAGCTAAAAGCTGCACACCAAAACAGAACAGAAAAACTTAAAACCTAAGGTATCAGTTGTCTGCAGTTGGACAGACAGCAGGACAGAGCTCTCCTTTGTTTTTAGTTAGTTTTAACTCTCTGAGGCAGAGAAGTTCCCTGGAGTGTGGTTTTTCTTTTTCTTTGGAGCTGTTTAAACCTGCTCTGGACTGAATACCCAGAACACCACCGGCAGCTCCCACCTGTGGCCCACCAGGCTGAGCCTGGGCTGCAGCATTTCCAGCAGTGGAGGGACTGACATTGTTGCCCGATTGATAAATGACACAAAACTTGGATAAGTTTTGTGGGTGCTTTATTAAGGGCCCGGGGAACTGGGGGACTCACGTCCCTAAAGTCCGAGCCCCCAAATTCACGTATGGGTGCTTCCCTCTTATACATGTGATTCACAACAAAGTCTCCAAGAAACAGTTTCCCGTTCCCCTTGCCTAGTCACAGACCCCTTGTGATACATTCCTTGGTTCACAAACAAGATCATTAATCCTCTGCTTATCTTATTCTAAGAGCATTGTATGCTGCCTCCAGACAGGTTAGCATTCTTACTTTCCTGCACTAGTTTAATTATTTATTAAATCCCTAAGACTACCTGCTAGGTAACACACAAAACCCAACACACACTTTCAACGGCTACAAAACTACTTTTAACAAACCAGTTCTCACACGACTCACTATAATTAAATATTTTGCTAAATTTCATTTCTTTTCCAACATTTCCCCCCTTTTGAGCATCCTTCAGTCCTGCTGCAAGGATGCTCAATCAACAGTATTGACAGTAACCTCTTCATAACGAGGTGGGGAGTGTTCCTCATTCTGCCGCCCGCGGGTCATCGCCTTCAGCAACCGGAGAGATCGCCTCTTTTCCTTTTCGATCACACCTAAGAGGCATCTATATACAATCCATATAGTCACTAAAAATACTAAAAACATTAGTACATACTGTATAGCAGACGTAATCCAGCCAGACAGGTGAAGCCCCAAAGAATCAAATACTGCTCCTATCCAATTATGCTGTGCTTCCCTTTCAATTTCCTTGGTTTTTGTTTCCACTTCTGCCAGTTGAGAAATATCTTTCTCAACTTCAAGTCTAACATTTGGAATGTGTACACAGCAATGATCTATTCTCCTACTCAGGTAACCACAAACTCCATGTTCCTTTAACAGTAGCAAATCCAATGCCATTCTGTTTTGTAGGGTCATTCTTGATGTAGCTTGCAATTGCAAATTTAGATCTTTAAATCCCTTCTTAGTAGCTGCTGCCAACCTTTCTGTCTGTCCTAACAAATTGTTGAGCATTTCCCTGTTTCGATATGTCGCTACCGGAGGGAATAATGACTCCAATATCCATCCAAATTGCACTCCTGAGCCAGGTTCATGCCACTGCTCCTCTAGGGATTCTTCCCTCTTTCTGAGTCCTTTCCTTTGGATCAATCTATTCTGTTTCCAGTATGGACACAATGTGGGAACCCCTAGGGTGATTTGTGTTACTGATCCATCTAGAGGTAAATGTGTGGTCCACTGTCCGTGTCCCAACACCCAGACTAGATTTCCAGGGCTATGCACAGTAGTATATCTGCAATCTATAGGCCCATCCATGGACTCTCTGCTAACCGTGTGATCATACCCCCTACACTCGCATCCCCAATTTAATGCCATTTTCACCGGTACCAATCCGATTCGGTCTTCCGGTGTATCACATGTAAAAACCTCAGTACAATTCTAATCTTCTTTTTGCGGTCTGGACTCTCGGGAAGATGTAGACATGATAAGGGCCCTATAATGTGACTGATTCTTTACTCCTGACCATTGGATGCACCATTGTACTTCCCCAAGGTAATTATAGTGTTCCAAAACACTAGGTCCCCATAATGTCTTCCAACTATTCCAGGTGTCAAAATTCTGTGTGACATTCTGACAACTCATCTCATTTTGTTGGGATTTCGTTCTTATTCGTACTGTATTGCATGGCTCATCTATTGGTGTTGCAATTAAACACCTCCTGATATTTTGAATCCAACCATAATGATTGGATTTCTTTTCACATTCCTCTCTAGTCATAGCCCGAATGGTCATACACAAATCCCTCCATACATCTACTGGTTTGGGAACTGACTGGCAGGACCATGAAACATTCTTGAATGTTTCAGGCATTTTGGTTACTGGTATTATTCCCCAGGGAATTGGTTCACCTGCAGCCTGTGGCAATGGCAGGCAAGCTGTTATTTTAGTCACATTCTGCATGATCCCAAAATCTCTGATTAATCCTACCACTAAATTTTCCTGCTCAGTATTTCGTTCTATTGTATCATTAACCTCCCGCCTACTCCTACTGTGTCTCTGTAAGGATAACATCATTCTGTCATGCCTCCACCATGCATTTCCTATTCTAGGATTAGTGACACTTGACCACCCACAACCTTTGCCTTCCTTTCCCCACCAATTGGTCCCGTCCTCTATTCTGTCCCAGGTCAGTTCCCTATTTTGCTTCCACCATTTGACCCAAAGGTTCCTTTGATATCTTGATCTTACTAGGAAGGAACAATTTATTCTGAGAGGTGGCCCATCCCACATGTCCACTGCCATTGATACTGGATTAACCTTTATGTTTTCAGCACGATCCCCTGTCCATGGCAAAACCCTCATACTCACTCTTTTGTAATCAAAACTATCCCATATTTTGACCAAACATGTATATTCTCCCGTATCGTTTGTGGTTACCTTGGTAAGATTCAGTACCGTGTTTCCTTGTTGTTTATCCTGATCCCAACCGACTCCTATCTTGCCTCGGCTTCTTTCAGCCCCCCGTTGCCATATTGCAATAACTTCACCGGCCTCAACTTTCTGGCTGTCAAAGATAACACAAGTTAATTGAACATCCATCCCTTCCATGACTGTAACCTTTGTTTCTTCAACCTGTACAAGAGTAGACCCTTGAACGGGTAATAGTCTCATGATCACTAGCAGTAATATAATTAAGAAGGCGGCTTTGCGTGGAAGATCATCCGGGTTGGAGACACTATCTGGGTTTCCCACTGGAACGGTGCCTTCTTTACCCTGGTGTAATGGATCCAAGCATCCATCCCCTGGACCTTCACCGCCATGTAGGTCGTCATCATCACCTGGTGGGGTCCGCTCCATGATTCCCGTAGCAGATCCGTGATCCACTTCTTGACGTACACCTTGTCCCCGGGCTGGATGTCGTGGACAGAATTCTCCAGCGTGAGCGGTCTATTCCACTGTAACGTATTTCTTAAAGAATTCAAGATCTTATTAAGTGACATAACATACTCTGCAATCGCCTGGTCCCCACTCACATGTACCTCCCCTTTTAATACAGTTGCATGATATGGTTTGCCATATAATATCTCATATGGACTTACGCCTACCTTTTCCCTTGGTTTAATTCAAATCCTGAGTAGGGCCAAAGGCAAAGCTTGAGGCCAGTGCAGTTTAGCTTCCTGGCAAATCTTTTTGATTTGTCCTTTCAGGGTTTGATTCATCCTTTCCACCTGCCCACTAGACTGAGGTCTCCAGGGAGTATGCAAATTCCAGGTTATATCTAACATTCGTGCTAATTCCTGCACTACCCCGGCTATAAAATGTGGACCCCTATCTGATGACAATCCTAAAGGTACTCCAAATCTTGGTATTATTTCTTTTAACAAGGCTTTTACCACCTCCTTAGCCTGATTAGTTCTACATGGAAAAGCTTCCGGCCACCCTGAGAATGTACATACGTACACTAACAAGTATCTGTATCCCTGTGCCCTAGGCAATTCAGAAAAATCAACTTGCCAGTAATCTCCTGGTTGTGGCTCGACTTGCAACTTTCTCATTTGTATTTGTCTCCTAACTACTGGATTATTTTTCAAACATACTGGGCACATTGCATTAACTCTTTTTGCCATTGTTAACATCTGATTAGAGATTATTACAGCGACCTGTGTGGGCGCGGCTGGTGATAGAGGGACGGTGAATCTTGTATCTTGATCAGAAGGCTTATTTATTAAGATATGATATATAATACATTATGACTATACTAAATAGAACATAGAGAGAGGTTTGCAGAGCTGCTAGCTAAGCTAAGAATAGATAGAAAAGAATCCCAAACAAAGCTGTGTCCAGGGACTCAGTCCCCTAGCTTGTACTGGTGATTGGCCCTTAATTATAAACATAGGAAATGAACCAATCAAGGTGTCCCTGTTGCATTCCACAGCAGCTGATAATAATTGTTTACCTTCTCTTCGGGGGTCTCTGGCCTCCCAAAGACGCAGAAATCCAAAAGAAAGGATTTCTGTGGAGAAATGTCTGCGACAAGAGATTATCTCATTCTTCAAAAATTTTACCAATACTTCTGCCCCCCAATGACATTTATTATGTTCCGATTCCAAAATAAATTCCATTATGCGGGTAGGTACCACTATTTGTCCCATTGGTGTAACGTACCACCCAAGTTGATTCTTCTGTGCCCCTAGCATGTTTATTAGTTTTCCATCTTCTATTGAATATTTGGGCTCCTGATTCAGGTATCGGGTAGCCGGATTTGTTCTTACCGGTACCAATGCCATTTGAGTCCATACTTCCCGTGCCACTTGCCGAGCTGTAACATCAGCAAATCGATTTCCTCTGTAAACGTCTCCTTCTGCAGTCTGATGTCCTCTAACATGCATTACTGCAACTGCTTTGGGACTGTGTACCGCATCCAGTAGCTGTAGCACTTCTTCCCGGTGCTTGATGTTGGTTCCCTGTGAATTCAAAAGCCCCCTTTCCTTCCATAACGCCCCATGTACATGAACCACACCAAAGGCATATTTAGAATCTGTCCAGATATTAACCCTTTTGTCCTTGCTCAAATACAGGGCTCTGGTGAGTCCAATCACCTCTGCCTTCTGGGCCGAAGTTCCAGGTAACAAAGCCTTTGCCTCTATTACCCGATCCAATGTTACCACTGCATACCCGGCATAGCGAGTCCCATTCTCGACAAAACTGGATCCATCAGTGTATAGTTCCCATTCAGGTTCTTCCAATGGTTCATCCTTTAGGTCGGGTCTGCTGGCATATATTGTTCAATTACCTCTACGCAATCATGCACCAGTCCCCCAGCTTCCTGGTCACTGCGTAAAAACTCTGCTGGATTAACATGATTAGTAGTCCTTATTTCAATATCATCCTGTTCTCTCAGGATGGCCTGGTATTGCAACATTCGACTGGATGATAGCCAGTGACCCCCCTTTTGCTCCAAAACGGCCATGACCATATGAGGAACAAACACTTTCATTTTTGCCCCCAAAGTCAATTTGCGGGCCTCTTGAATAAGAATTATTGTTGCTGCCACGGCTTGTAAACACGAGGGCCACCCGAAACTTACCGAATCCAGTTGTTTAGAGAAGTATCCCACTGGCCTCTTCCAGGATCCCACCTTCTGGGTGAGGACCCCCAATGCCAGTTTTTGCCTCTCATTCACGTACAACTGGAATTCCGTGGTCAGGTCAGGGAGTCCTAGGGCTGGGGCCTCCTTTAGTGCCTGCTTCAATTCCTGGAAGGCCTTCTTTTGCTGTGTCGTCCACTCCAACCGATGCTGCTTCAAGGCCTCATATAGTGGCTTGGCTAGGAGATCGAAATTCATGATCCACAGTCGACACCATCCCACCATTCCTAGAAAAGATCTCAATTCCTGATGGTTATGAGGCAAAGGAATAGCACATATTGCCTCTATTCGGTTTACTCCCAAACGTCTCTGCCCTTGTGTGATCTCACAACCGAGGTAAATAACGCTATTTTTGACCAATTGAGCTTTTTCCTTAGAAACCTGATAGCCTGCTTGGCCAAGCATGTTGACTAATTTAATTGTTAATTCCACGCACATTTCCCTTTCCTTAGTAGCCAGAAAAATGTCGTCCACGTACTGCAGGACTACATACAAGGATGGGGATATTGTTACCTGGGTTATCTTCTATTCCTCCAGCTCCTTGGCCAGTTGGTTTCCAAAAATAGTAGGGGAGCATTTAAATCCCTGTGGGAGTCTCGTCCACATAAGCTGCTTCTTTCTCCCAAAATCAGGACTCTCCCACTCGAAGGCAAAATATTTCCTACTCTCTACTGCCAGTGGGATGCAGAAGAAGGCATCTTTAAGGTCAATCACTGAGAACCATTTAAACTCCTCCGATACAGATGTTAACAAGGTGTAAGGATTAGCAACAACTGGATGTATGTCTTTCACTATTTCATTAATAGCCCTTAAGTCCTGTACCAAACGGTACTTACCATTAGGTTTCTTTACTGGAAAAATTGGAGTATTATACTCCGATTCACATTCCTGTAATATTCCTTGAGCCAAAAATTGTTTAATTAACGGGGCTACTCCCCTCCTTGCCTCAAGCTTCAAGGGGTATTGCTTTATCCTCACTGGTCAGGCCCCTTCCTTTAGTTCCACCTTTACTGGCTGCGCAGCTTTAGATTTTCCGGGGACTCCTGACTCCCATACCCAGGGTACTACAGCCTGCTCAATTTCTTCTGGAATAGGAGAGGCATCCACTTCCTTGATTACAAAAATGCCTGCTATTTGTTTCTCAGGTATTTCCAATTTCACCCTTCCCCCTTCAAATATTATTTTCACATTAAGTCGGGACAACAGATCTCTGCCAAGAAGGGGTGTGGGGCAGTTTGGCATATACAAAAATTGGTGATCTAATTCCTTCCCCCCAAACCTAAGATTTAAAGGTTGTAAAAATGGTTGTTCCTCTAGCTTCCCTGTTGCCCCCACCACCTGTACCGTTGTGTCACTCAAAGGTCCCAATCGTCTATTGAGTACAGAATAAGTAGCTCCAGTGTCTACCATAAATTCTTGATCCTTTCCATCTATTTCTAAAACTACCCTTAAATCCTTTTCTAGTCAGCTTTGATTCTGATACTTTCCCAAAACTAGTGCTTGAGCGACTTCTGCTGGTCCTCCCGTGAATCCTCCCACAGGGGCATTTCCCATTGGGGCTGTCCTTAATCCCATGTTTCCCATGCCCATACCTCCTCTAACCGGGCATTCATTTTTCCAGTGTCCCAATTGTCGGCAAAACGCACACTGGTTTGGATCCAACCTCCCCATGTTAGGTGCAAACCCAAATCCTCCCCGACCTCTTGGCAACCCCCTCTGTCCGTGATTAGCTCCTCCCCGACCTCGACCCCTAATGGGTCTTCCTCCTGCCCCTGCCTGTTGCATTACAGCCAGAATACTAGCTTGTTGTCTTTTTGCAGTTTCTTTTTCCCTGTTGTTGTATACCTTCCACGCTACCTCCAGCATTTTATCCAAACTTCTAGTATCCTCTCCTTCCAGCTTTTGTAACTTTTTCCTAATATCCTCTTGTGATTGCCCCATAAACAACAATGCCAATTGAAGTTTTCCTGATTGATCCTCTACATCTAAATTAGTAAACTTCCGAGCAATGTCTTTTAATCGTTCTAAAAAGGCAGACGGAGACTCATTCTTGTCCTGCTTGACCGAATACAACTTAGACCAGTTCATAGTCTTAGGTATTCCTGTCCTAATTCCTTCCACCAACAATTCCTGATATCGTTTTACAGCCCTTATTCCTCCCGTAGAGTTTGGGTCCCACTTAGGTTCCTCACTTGGTACCAATTCATCAACTGTCTCATTTAGTTGTCTCAACCGAATTTCCTCACGAGCCTTTTCTCTAGTGGCTCTAATAACCATTTCCTTTTCCGTGGAATCCATTATAGTATCTAATAATACCTGTAAATCATTCCAGTCTGGATTCTTAGTCTTTATTACCATTTTAACCACCCTTGCCACCCTTTCAGGATCCTCCCGATAACTCCCCGCTGATTGCTTCCATATTACCAAATCCCCGGGGGAGAAAGGCACCTTTATAAGTATCCTTTCTCCCTGTGGTCCCACAGCTTCCCTCAATGGCGCAATTAAATGTAGCTCCTTCTGCCCCTTCCTTCCCTTGCGAGTCCGCCCTGCTAACGGAGTTCTTTTAACACTCTCATTCTTTTCACCATCACCACCATCACTATCACTCTCACTAGATCCCGTTTTTTATAGCTATATCCGCAGGGGGAGCAGGGGGCACATTAGGAGCAACCGGAACCCTTGGAGGTGCTATACAATAAGACAAATCTTCCTCGATTGAAGGATACAAATTACGCTCCTTTCTTTCTTTACATCCCACACACTCCCTTTCATCATTCACTTCTAAAACCAAAATACCACATTCCTTTTGCCATTCCTCTTTCTGATATAAAACGAAAAACAAATCCAAATATGGTATTTCATCCCATTTCTCATTCCTCCTTAAAAATTGCATCAAAGATTCCATTATCCCCAATTCCAGTGTACCATTCACCGGCCATCCCGCTTCCCCAATCTCATATTCAGGCCACCAATGTTTACAATAATCTATCATTTTACTTTTATCTAATTCTTGATAATACCCTTCACTTTTCCACCGTTTCAATATACAACCTAATGGCGTATTTCCAGGTATTTTACCATTGGCTTGCACTAAGATTTTAAAAGTTTTAAAAGACATCATATTCCACTATTAATCCCAATAAACCAATATACCTTAAACCAATATACCTTCTCGCCGTCCTTCCCTAAAACAAACAGGAGGCGAGTTCCGGTCCTGCGTCCTTAGACGTCTTATGGCCGGAGCCTAGGCTTTGTTTTTACCAACCACCAAATCCAAATCCAATTATCACCTTTTTTCCAATATAAAGCACCTTCGGGCTTACCTTAATGCAGTTTGTCTGACAGGCGCGGGGGGTCGGGCACGACTGATGACTCCCCAAGAAGTGCTCGGTGCTGGCTTGGAGTGGATCGGGACGCAAACCGCCCCAGCAGCCCTCGGAGTCCTGCCGCGGTCGCCAGAAAACTGTTGCCCGATTGATAAATGACACAAAACTCGGATAAGTTTTGTGGGTGCTTTATTAAGGGCCCGGGGAACTGGGGGACTCATGTCCCAAAGTCCGAGCCCCCAAATTCACGTATGGGTGCTTCCCTCTTATACATGAGATTCACAACAAAGTCTCCAAGAAACAGTTTCCCCATTCCCCTTGCCTAGCCTCCAAGAAACAGTCCTCCGTTCCCCTTGCCTGGTCACAGACCCCTTGTGATACATTCCTTGGTTCACAAACAAGATCATTAATCCTCTGCTTATCTTATTCTAAGAGCATTGTATGCTGCCTCCAGACAGGTTAGCATTCTTACTTTCTTGCACTAGTTTAATTATTTATTAAATATCTAAGACTACCTGCTAAGTAACACACAAAACCCAACACACACTTTCAACGGCTACAAAACTACTTTTTAACAAACCAGTTCACACACAACTCACTATAATTAAATATTTTGCTAAATTTCATTTCTTTTCCAACAGGAGCACCTGGATCTTGGGGCACCCAGCTGCTCCCCATATTTGGAGGTGCCTGAGGAGGGCTGGGACAACGCCAGGGACATCCTGCAGTGACATCCCCCCTGTCCTGCCCTGGGTGAGCTCAGTCCCAAACCTGACCCTGATCCTGGTCTCAATCTCACTCCATGTTTGGACACACTCACAGTTCTGTATTTAATCTCATCCCAGTGCCAGACTCGTCTATCCCAAGACCCAATCCCAACCCCAGCCCTAAAGCCAATCCCATGTCTAGCCTTAACCCCAATCCCAGCTCTAATCCAAATCTCAGCCCCAACTCCAATCCCAGCCCCAATTCCAGCCCCTTCCTAAATCCTCAGCCCCAAACCAAATCCCAGGTTCAGCCCTTCTGGGGGTTTAGGGGTGTCTCTGTCCCTCTGACCCCGATGATGTTTGGGTGGGGTCACAGCAGGGCTGAGAGGGACAGAGACCCCACCGGCCTCCCCAGGTTTGAGAAGGTCGGAGAGCCCCCCCAGGCCCGAGCACCCTCAGTGGTGAGAGGGACACAGAGCCCCTGGTCCCCAGCCCTGCACAGGCATTGCCTGAGGCCAGAGGGATGGAGACCCCTCCGAGCATCCCCCAGGGTGAGGGGACAGACACCCCCGAGCATCCCCTGGGCTGAGAGGGACAGAGACTGCCCTGAGTACCCCCTGGCACAGGGGTGAGAGGGAGGGAGACCCTCCAGGCATCCCTCAGGGTGAGAATGATGGAGACCCCCTGGGGAATGGCCTGGGGTGACAGGGACAGGGACAACCCCCCAAACCCCTGCCAAGCATCCCCCAGGGCGAGGGGCACAGAGACCCCTCAAGCATCCCCTGAGCACTGGACAAAATAATTTGGCAGAAATCAAACTTGACTCTGCATAAATCACTTTGATGAATATTTGATTTTCCCACAAGTCAGATGTGATGAAAATGTAAACAAATCCCAAACATTAATAAACTGACAGTACAAGCAATTTTGTGGCAATTCCAAGTTCCACTGGTTCCTGCACAGCTCCAGCTCAGCTGCTAGCACGTTCTGATAAAAGTGTAAATTCAGCCCAATACAGATATCATTAAAAGGAAAGTAAACTCTTTGTAGCTGTCACAAAGGCGACAGGGATGAAGAGAAAAATGATTCTCACATTTCGCAAAGCACTCAAGCCTGGGAATTCAGGAGTTATTTGGGAATTTAGCTACTTGTGCTGAGCTTCTTGTAGGACTTTTAGCAGCCTTGTGTTCCTCACCATGGGGTGGGTGAATGAACCTTGTCAGTCTCGCTGCTATCATTTGCTCCCTTTCCTCCTGTGATTTGAAAAAACATTTCAAGGAAGGATGTCGCAGACATTTTTTCATAAAATCCTCTCTTTTAGGATTTGTCCTTTCTGGGAAGCTGGGGTCCCAGAAGAAAAATGCAAACAATAATTATCTGCTGATGTGGGATGTAACAGGAGCATCTGTGATTGGTCTTCTGTGAGTGTTTGGATTTGCTGACCACTCACGGGAGAGTTGGTCCTTGCTTTCTGCTGGACACAGAACTTTGTTATTCATTCTTTTCTTTCTATTCTTAGCTTAGCAAGCCTCTGCAACTTTTCTCTTTATTCCTTTTAGTATAGTTATAATGTATTATATATCATATATCAATAAATCCAGCCTTCTGATCATGAACCAAGATTCTCGTCCACTTCTCTCACCCTGAAGACCTTCATCAGGTCGCTGTAATAGAAGGACAACAAAATATTTTCTTTACACTCTGGGCCCACAAAGGCGATTTACCTCATCGGTTCTCCCATAAGTCACTCAGAGGAAGCTGCAGCCCAGTTTCAAAGAGTTCCTCAAGAGAGAACCACAACCTCCTCAGAGGAGGGAACCATGCTGTTGTCAAAGGAACTTGGGGTCAGAGAACAGTGCCTAAACTCACTGTGCCAAAATAATTTCACAGTCTGGTGAGTCTGGTTAAGAAAAGTGTTAGAGAGATTCCTCTGCCCCAACTAAGGTGATAATGAGACCAAACCAAAAATGAATTTTATTGAGAAGTAAATGGGATAGAAAAGGGGGGACAGGAATGAATGACAGGAAAAAGAGCCCTCCCCTGGGGCAGGGCAAGTGTGACATTGTCCCCTGTATGCGTGGCATTCCCAGGGTGGGGGTTTTGCAGCTGAGCCAGTTTGGGTAAGGGGGGTGGTGTTCACCCCCTGAGCAGGGATTACCCCACTGTTTCAGGTTGCCATGCAAGATGTAACCAAATGCATGTTTTCAATCACCATCTTCATCAACTGTTATAAACAGGTGGGGCAGTGTTCTTTATCTCTTCCATGACTCAGCCCTGATAACGCCCTCCAGGGGAGATATCTCCTGTGAATGGGCCATTGAGTGTCACTGCAGAACTGATAAAATTCCATCATCCCATTGTGGGATGCTCCGCCCAGGGGGAGGATCCAAGCATTCCTACCTGGATATAAGCTGACACTTTGCTACACCAGGAGCAGTGTGCCTACTGGATTGCCAGAGGACAAGAGCTCCATAACCACCATTGGACCTCCAGAGGAAGACCAGACCCTTCTACAGGATCACTGCTTTGACAGAATAGTGTTCATCTCTCCAACAGGACTGCAACCACCATTTACTGGGACTGCTGCCACCACCCTGAACAACAGGGTGTCAGGTTATATCCTGACTCTGTCAGTTTAAGGCAGTGTTTCTGTATCATTGCCTTGATCTTCATTTTCTTTTAAATTGTAATTCTGGTTTAGACCCTCCCCAGGTTTGCCTTCAAACCAGTACAAAAGACAATGTGCGCACCCTTTGTTTTCTTCCCAGAACAGGATTTCCCATTCCCAAACCTTGATTGGATGGAGAAGGAGGCTGTGCGGAAGAGGAAGGATCCCCAGGACACCCAGATAGGTGAGGAGGAAGTCAGTTCCTATTTCCCCCTCTCTCCTGCTCCATCTCCCAGCCCAGCACAGCCCCTGGCTGCAGAACAACCCTGCTGCCAAAGCCATCCTGCCGGGGATGCACTGGGGGAATCTCCTTCCCCTTCCCTCTGGCATGGAGGCAAATCCCATCCTGTCCTTGTCCTTCCTTCCCCAGGGAAGGAACTGAGGATGGAGACCAGGGAGGAAAAATCTGCATGGCAGAACCTCGTGAAAGAGGCCGTTTTGAGTGATTTTAACGCACAGGAATCCAACAGGGAAGAGAAACCTCAGACATCCCCCATGAGGAGGGGCTCCAAACCCAGCCCAGGGTGCTCTGAAGAAGAAAGAGCCACCCTGACCCAGGAAGGTGGGCAGAGCTTCAGCCAGAGCTCAGAGCTGGTGGTCCATGAGCAGCTTCATGATGGGGAGAAGCCCCACAAGTGCTTGGAGTGTGGGAAGAGCTTTAGGTGGAGCTCCCACCTGATCAGGCACCAGAGGATCCACACCAGGGAATGGCCCTACAAGTGTGGGGAGTGTGGGAAGGGCTTCAGCTACAGATCTGTCCTTGTGACCCACCAACGCATCCACACTGGGGAGAAGCCCTACGAGTGTCCCCAGTGTCAGAAGAGGTTTCCGAGCAGCTCCGGTCTCCTCCAGCACCAGCGGATTCACACAGATGAGAGGCCCTTCCACTGCCCTGAGTGCGGGAAGGGCATCAAGCACAACTCCGACCTCATCAAGCACCGGTGCATCCACACTGGGGAGAGGCCATACCAGTGCGCCACATGTGGGAAGAGGTTTAAGACCAGCTCCAATCTCCTCCAGCACCAGCGGATTCACACAGATGAGAGGCCCTTCCACTGCCCTGAGTGCGGGAAGGGCTTCAAGCACAACTTCACCCTCATCATCCACCAGCGCATCCACACAGGGGAGAGGCCCTACGAGTGTCCCCAGTGTGGGAAGAGCTTCACCACCAGCTCTCACTTGACCAGTCACCAACGGAGCCACCAGTAAGGGATCCCTGCAAATGCCACAAATGCAGGAACAGCTTCATCCACCACTCCAGCTTCATCCCCCATGGGAGAACCCACATTGGGAAGAGCCCTGGTGATCCATGTTCCCCATGATCCATGCTGGGAAGACACCAGTCCTTTTCCCTGCCCCTACCAGTGTCATGATGTGGCATTGAAAAACATGAGGGTCTTGCCATGGCTGTGTTATTACATTCACTCCCACCTCAGAGAATTTCCAGGTGCAGAACAGGGACACTGTCTCTCCCTGAGAAGAAGGGTGTCCTTTCCAAACAGGGGAAATTGTGGCCATGAAGACCCAGTGAGTTGTGTTTTAGTTTTCCCAGGAAACTGTTTCATTTATCCCCTCTGTAATCAATATTGTTTCAGTTCTGTTTGTCCCTTAACTTGTTCCTGTTCCTAATAAATTGTTCTTATCCCAGCCCGGGATCTTTGCCTTTTGTGCTTTCCATGGGAGGCGGGAGGGCAGTGAGGGCAGCGCGGTTTTAGCAGGGGCAGGAAATTGGGGAATCCCATTCTGGACCCCAGGCCCTGGAAACCGAGCATCCCAGCTGGTCCCAGCCCTGGTGGCCATGGCAACAGCCTTGGGAGCGGGTCCCTGGCTGGGGCTGTGGGAACCTCTTCCCTCTGGTGCCCAGGGACAGGAGTGGAGGGAACGGCTGCAGCTGAATTGGGGGCAGGCTCCAGTTGGATGTCAGGAAAAGGTTTTTGCCCAGAGGCTGCTGGGGCCCTGCCCAGGCTCCCCAGGGAAGGGTCCCAGCTCCAGGGCTCTCTGAGCTGCAGCAGCGTTTGGACAGCGCTGCCAGGCCCAGGCTGGCATTGTTGGGGTGTTCTGTGCAGGGCCAGCAGTTGGACTGGAGGATCCTGATGGGTCCCTCCCAGCTCAGCCAATTCTGTGGTTCTGGGATCCCATGAGCCTGGGGATGGGGCTGCCAGTGGTTGCCATGGCAATGGGCTGTGGCTGTGGCCTGAGCTGGTGTCCATGGCAACCCCCCCTGGCATGGGGTCTCCATGGAGCTGCCAAGGGACTGCGCATAGCAACAGGGGTCTGGTGATGGTTGCCATGGAAACTGAACATAGCAACAGAGGGCTGGTGATGGTTGCCATGGAAACTGCACATAGCAACAGGGGGCTGGTGATGGTTGCCACAGAAACATCCCATAGCAACAGGGGTCTGGTGATTGTTGCCATGGAAACATCCCATAGCAACAGGGGTCTGGTGATGGTTGCCATGGAAACTGACCATAGCAACAGGGGTCTGGGGATGATTGCCATGTAAACTGACCATAGAATCAGAGGGCTGGGAATGGTTGCCATGGAAACTGACCATAGCAACAGGGGGCTGGTGATGGTTGCCACGGAAACATCCCATACCAACAGGGGTCTGGTGATGGTTGCCATGGAAACTGACCATAGCAACAGGGGTCTGGTGATGGTTGCCATGGAAACTGACCATAGTAACAGGGGGCTGGTGATGGTTGCCACGAAAACTGCCCATAGCAACAGGGGGCTGGTGATCGTTTCCTGCTTAGGATCAGATTTGTCACAGGCCCTCAGAGGGGTTCCTTTGGGACCTTCCAAGAGTCTCCAGGCTGTTCCAGAGCTGGAATGTCACAGGCACAGACAGGGGCTCCATGGAGACCTCCCAGGGCTTTCTGGGGATGGTAAAGAGCCCTGTGCTCAGAGGCAGTCTCAGCCATTCCATGGTGACATCCCAGGGGACCTTGGGCTGCAAAGGCACCGATCTGTCACAGGCACTCATGGGGGCTCCACGGTGACATCCCAGGAGTCCCCAGGCTGCCAAAGAGCCGGGATGTCCCAGACACTCACAGGGTTTCTGTCATGGGCAGATATATTTATATAAATATATATATTTTCTCTATTATGGTAATGATTAGACAAAATTTCCTTAATCAGAAATATTCATGCCAGGATGCAAGAGACGTAAAATATATTATACAGAGCACTAGGAAATTATTTCAAAGCAACTGTATTAAGGAAAATCTGTAATTAAGCAGAGATTTATATCACTCTCCCAGACCAATGACCATGGGCAATTCCCTTTGGCTCAGCCTGGAGCAGTGACCTTCAGGGTGTCCCCACCACTGGGAGGAATCCCCACACCCCTCAAGAAGGGAAATGTCAGGAGATGCTGCCATTAAAATTTGGGATGGGGCTTTTCTCGTCTGAGGTGCTGCCCTGTCAGTCAGATGTGCCAAGCCTGGACCAGCTCAGCAGCTCTGCAGAAGCTCTCAGTGGTGTCACTTGGTTGTTCCTTTCTCTGGGGATTTTTCCAGCTCTGCCACAGCTTCAGCTCCCTCTGAGGATGTTGAACTTTGAGATGGAGGAGTCAGGCTGGTTTCAGCATTATTCACCCCCAAAGCAGTGTGACTCCCCTCCTTCATTGCTTACTGGGGGCTTTGCAAACAGGACCTTGTTGGAGTTGTTGGAGCCAATTGCAGGCAGAGCCTCCTGCTCCAGCAGGAACTGCCTTTCCTGTGCCATCAGCAGGGCAGGTCCCGCTGCAGGAAAAGCCCCAGGCCAGCCCCAGCACAGGGAAGGGCTCGGGCACAAGGGCAGAGTGCCGTGCTGGGAGCTGTGCCAGGGAGAGCCTGAGGCACCAAAGGCACCTTGGCAGCAGCAGCTGCTTGCAGGCCATGGCCAGAAGCCTCCCTTGGCAGCCCGACCTGGTGGCCACCACTGCAGAGCTGCTGCCTCAGGGCTCATTCGTGGCTGGGCTCTGAAAAGCCACTTCTGCCCCAGGAGCCTGACTGGGAAGCCATTGGCCCCAGCACCTTGGGGACAAGATATTAATGACAAAACTCTTCATGGCAGCAGAACCAAGGCAGGGGCAGAGAAAAGGGGAGAGCCAGGCCCAGGGGACAGGGCTGCCATGGTGATGGCTGTGAGGTCACTGCCCCTGCAGCAGCCTGGCTGCCCTCAGCAGACATTCTGGCCAGAAGCGTTTTGCGGGCAGCCAGCACATCAGAGAACCCACAATGCAGGAATTCTGTCACTGGGGATGAGCGGGTTTCAATGGGAGAGGTTGCACAAAGCTCCTGCTCTTGGACAATTCCAGGGATGGGGAATCCACTTCTCTGGAAAAACAGCTGCAGTTTCCTGCCACTTTATTAATTGTAAAATATTTCCTCCTTCTAACAAATGTTATTTTGTCCCCATTCAGTTTAAAGATACTGACCCATTTCCTGTCACGGTAGGATTTAGGAGAAAATAACTTCGAATGCTATTTTTACCTTTTCACAGACCTTGGAGAGGACTCAAAAATCTCCCAGAATGGGGTTTGGAGGCCTCATCACAAAACCAGCAGGGAGAGTCTGCGGCCTCTGTGGTCAGTGGTGTAGAGACTGAGGACTGAAAGGGAATAGCCTGGGAGGGATGGATGGGTGGTTTCAGAGAGGCTGGAGCTTTTCTTCATAGTAGGAATAAGACTGAAGAAGACCTAATAGCACCAAGTGCAGCTTGGGAGGTCCAGACTGACCACCAGCAGAAAGGAATTTCCCTGTCAGAGCAGGGCTGTGGTGCAGCACGTCCCCAGCAGGAGCCTGGAGCAGCCCCAGGCTCTGCATGGGCAGGCAGAGGCAGGCAGGAGGCAGAGCTGTCAGCAAAGGAAGGGCCCAGCCAGGTGGGGCAGCCGGGGATACCGACAGCCTGCAGGGACAGAGGCGAAGGTTTGCTCAGCAGCAGAGACACCTTTCCCTTGCTTGTCCCCTGCAGTCATCACTGCCACCAGTGTTCTTCTCTACCTGGAACCTGGGGACATTTTCTCAGTCCTGTCTCTCAGATGGATCTATTTAAAGTATGAGAAACTTCAGTGTTTCACCCTCTTTTTGAGTCCCTGAGAAGGTTTTTGGAGCACACTTTGAGGGACTGAGTCTGATGCAAAGAGCACCAAAGCCCCAGAGGCTAATTAAAGTCCCTGTGCTGTGTCTGTGCTGCTGAACTGGGCCAGGCTCCTGGCACAGAGGCAGCTCCTGGCAAGGGCAGCGCTGCAGAGAGACAGCTCTGGCCAGGAGCAGCTCCTGTGCACAGCCCAGCAGGGCTGGGGCACTGCCAGGGCCCCTCAGGGACACCAGCAGGGCACAGACAGAGCTCACAGGGGCTCAGCACTGGCAGGGGCTGTGGGTTGGCCCCGAGGGGGCTGTGTCACAGCAGCACTTCTGTGGCTGTGTCACAGAGGCTCAGAGCAGCTGGGATGTCAGCAAGGGGCTGAGTGACAGGCCAGAGTGGGCTGTGTGAGGTCACAGATTGGGCTGTGACATCACAGAGTTTGTTGTGTGAGGTCACTGAGCAGCTACAGCGTCATAGAGGGGACTTTGTGACATCACAGAACAGGCTGTGAGATCATGGCATGGCTGCATGATGTCATAGAGCTGGCAGTGAGGTCAAAGTATGTGCTGTGACCTTACAGAGTGTCAGTATGACATCACAGAGAGGGTTTTGTGACATCACTGAGGGGGGTTGTTACATCACAGAGCTGGCTGTGACATAATAGAGTAGAGTGTGAGGCCATAGAGCAGATCCTGCCATCATAGAAGGTGGCTCTATGACATCAGGGAGTGGGCTGTGACAACACTGGGTGGCTGTGTAACATCATAGAGCAGGCTGTGATATCACAGTAGAGATTGTGAAATCATAAAGTGACTTTCTTACATCACAGAGACTTCTGTGACATCACAGAGCAGCTGTATCACATCATAGCGTGGCGTCTCAGAGTTGGCTCTGGGATATCACAGGGGCAGTGTGACATCACAGGGGCTGTGTGACATCACAGGGGCAGTGTGACATCACGGGGGCAGTGTGACATCACATGTGGCTGTGTGACATCACAGGGGCAGTGTGACATCACGGGGGTAGTGTGACATCCCAGGGGCTGTGTGACATCCCAGGGACTGTGTGAGGTCACTGGGGAGGTCACTCTGCTCTGGCCCCCCTCACAGCTCCCCCCAGAGCAGTCCAACCCTGCTCGTGCACAGCGGGGTCCCCTGTGCCCCCGGCTCCCCCTGCCCCCAGCCCCGCAGCCTCCCCCAGAGGATGTTCCACGAGATCGACCCCAGGGCCTGACACAGGGCCAGGGGGCCGGGGCCCTGGGGGTGGAATAGAGGGACAGGGACCCCCCGGCAGCGTCCCTGTGTCCCCCAGGGCCAGAGCCTGGGCCAGGGCTCCTTCACCCTGTTACCAACGAGGCCTTGAGAGCGCTGAAAATATCCCCAGCAAGGGAGCAGCAAAAACCAGACTGAATATTAAGGGACAGCAGCACAGAGTTCCTTGGCAAGAGTCACTCTGCTCCTGACTGGACACTTCAGGCACAACAAGGAAACAAAGCAACAACAAAACCAAACAGAATCCAAACAATCAAACCAGAAATTTACTGAAAACTGGGGCTTTCATTCCTAAGGAAAAGAACTGTCCTTCTTATCTCGGTGCCCATGGCCAGAATTGGGATTTCACCTCCAGTATTCCCTATTGTGACAGAGTGGAGGAGTTTCTTGGCTCAAGACATTTCCTGTGTGGGGAGTGTTGCAGTGTGTTGCGATTTCCTGTTTTAAACTTCCCAGCCCCTTCCCAGGTATGGCAATATCTCTCTTCCCCTTCCCCCTCGCCCCCTGCGGGGCTGTCAATCAGTCTTAACATTCCAGCAAGGCCATGTCTGGTTGGTGAGGTTCAAAAGATGCCCCTGTGCCCAGAGGTCATTGGTCTGTCTGGGTGTCATCGTTGCCTGAGACCCTGCCCCTCCCACCTGGTTGGTGGCTCACCTGTCCCTTCCCTCCCCCTCCCCCCGGAGCTTAAAAAGTCACTCAGGCCATGAGGTCGGGATTCTGTTGGAGATGTTACCTAAGATTCAGACGTCTCTGACCATGGAATAAACTCTTGATATTAACCCTCCGGCAGAATCTGTCTCCTTTTCCTCCGCACCTTAGCCTGAAGCCTTCCCACCTGAGGCAAACTGAGTTTCCACAAGCCTGGACTTGTTTTGGCGCTCAGCTGCACCATTCAGCCAGCCCAAAGTGTCTCTGAGGTGAAACACCACAGTTGCCACCTTTGGCCCAGGAGCAGGGGTCAGAGGAGCCCAGGCACTATCTACCTGGTAATATTGGGATCTTATTCCAATAGGGGAGGAAGGGGCAGGTCCAGCCCTCCCCTGCCCTGGAACCCCAGCCCTGCCCTGCCCTGGAACCCCAATCCCCCCAGAGCCTCTATCCCAGCCCAGCAGTGTCTGCCAGTCCCTGGCACAGCACAGGCAATGCTCCACAGCCACCTCTGCAGCCCCAGCCCAGCTCCTGAGGGACCAAATGAGCCCAAGTCCCACCTGAGGGAAGGGCCCAGGGAGACCAAGGGGTATTGAAGGCTGACCACAAGGCAAGCACACATCTTGACCCTACCTCCTCTTGGAATTTCCATCTAAACAGTGCTGGAATCCAGGGACTGGCAGCTGTGTGTGTGCATCTCTAATATTTTTTTGTTTCTTTCTCTCTTTCTGTGTCTTCTTCTAATTTCCTCTTCTTGCAAATTTCGATTAACAAAAAATTGAATAGGCTTAGAGTTTGTGAAGTTGAATGGGCCAAGTCAATGTAATGAGAAGTGTTTCTTTTTGATTGAATGTCATATTAAATCTTTTGCCAAAGATTCTCTGATTTTCTAAAGTTCCCAGTAAAGACTGTTTTGTTGTTTTGAGCTCCTGAGTATCTCTTGTTGGTATTTCTCCAGGAAGTCCAATTCAGAATACAGAAACAATTGTAATTCCTTTTAAATATCTCCTTGACAGAGTTTTCTACTGGATGGAAGTCAGGGCTTGTGTGTCCTGCTTGGCCCAGCCCAGGCAGGGCTTTCCCAGCCACATTCCACACTCCATTTCCCAGCTGGAGCCACTGCTGCCTCTGAGTTGTGCTGCCCCAGCCCCAGGGACGCTCTCCTTGTCTGCCCATTCCCCCATGGTCTCTGGGCAGGGATGGCCTCAGTGGGGGCTGCTGAGATCCTCAGCAACTTGGAGGCTGCTGCTGAATTTTCCTGCTCCAGAGGCTTGTTCAGCCTTCAGCTCTTCAGTGCAGGAATTCAGTCTCCCAGGGCTCATTAACATTCAGAACACTTTAACAAGCCAAATCTCTGGGGATATTTGATTTCAGTTTCCAAATCTTGTGTGGTTAATAAGAGAGATTTCAGAAGTGCATTCAACTGAATATGTTCTATTTAAAAAGACAGTGAGGAAACATTTTTTAGGTCCTGTTTAATTTTTTTTCCCTGTTCATAAATTGATATGTGCAATTTCCAGTTGACACTGAATCCAAGTACCTCCTCATACAGTTTGACTGGGTATGAAAATCAGGACCTTTCATGGCTGAGAATCAATCAGACTCTGTCCCTACCCCCACCCCATCATTTTCCCTATCCAAGGCTGGCACTCAGAGCAGCCTTGTGCAAATCTGAGCTCCCTCCAGCCCACACTGGACCTAGCCAACAGACCACAGTTGAACAGGATATAACTTAATAAAAATTACACCATTAAAATAACAATCACACAATTACAAACTCTCCCCTGAGCTATGTGCAATGTCCCAGCATGTCTGATGAGTCCACCGTTCACAACTGATTTGCATACTAAAATTAATTTTTGACTAATGTGGTTCTGTGATAGATATAAACACAATTGAGTTCTTGTATCAGGACTCTTGTCCTGGACTGAGGACAGAACAGCACAGACATTTCCTGATTTGCAAATCTATCAGTGGTGGATGGAGAAGGGAGGTCAGGCTGCTCTTGGTGTTGAGGAAATACTGAAACCAGCCTGACTCATTTCATCTGCTCATGCCCTGGCTGATCTCCCCTCTTTCCCCTTCCACCCATTGGCTTTTTATTTTCCCCCCAGCCCCCTGTGAAGAGCCTGGCTCTGTGTTCTCCATCCCCTCCTGGCTGGCACTGCCAGGCTGGCGTGAGGAGCCCCTCAGCCTTCCCTGCTCCAGGCTGGACAAGCCCAGCTCCCTCAGCCTCTGCTCACAGCCCAAGGGCTCCAGCCCCACCTTGGAGGCCCTTCCCAGACCCTGCTCCAGCTGCCAGACATCTTTCCTGCCCTGGCCAACCTGACCCAGGCCAGAGTGACCTGGATAATCCCTGTCCTTGATGTCCTGGTCACACAGCCCTCGCCCCTTGTCCCCTGTCAGGCTCTGGGGTGGATCCTGTGGAACATCCTTTGGTGGAGGCTATGGCTCCAGGTGGGCCAGGGGGATCCCGGGGGACAGGGACCCTGCTGGGCATGAACAGCATTGGACTTGTTGGGAGAAACTGTGAGGGGGAGCTGGGGCTGAGTGACCAACCCAGTGACCTGACACAGCCCTGCTGGGATGTCACACAGCCCCTCTGGGATGTCACAGCCTGCTCTGGGATGTCACAGACCATTCTCCAATGTCACACAGCTGGTCTCTGATGTCACACCAGAGTCTGTGATGCCATAGTCTGCACTGTGATGTCAGACCTCTGCCCTGTGATGTCACAGCTGGCTCTGTGATGTCACAGAGGCAGTGTATGATGTCATAGCTCTAAATGACCTCACATAATCCACTCTGTGATGTCACAACCCACTCTGTGACCACATGGTACCAGATGATCAATTGTCTCCACCATCTGAGCTGACACCTGGAGCTTGTTCTCCACAACCCCAGGCCTATGGAAACTACACAACGCTCATTGTGTGAGAAGGGGAACTGGAAGTTCAGCAGCCTCAGTGTCCTGCCAGCTCAGCCAGGCCCACGGGAACATTGGGGTCCACAACCACCAGGGACCACCAGGGAGCCCCCAGGACATGGGTGAAGGGGAGGGGAAGTATGTTAATGATATTTGGGAAAGGATTGTCACATGTGTTTTTAGTCCAGGACAATCAATGAATATGTATGCAAAATACAGAAAATAAAGAGAAACTCTCCTGTACTCAGCATGCACAGCCTTGGGAGGAGCTATCCCCTGTGCATCCAGCTGAATAAAGAATGCTGCTTCTTAATGCTACACTGGTGCTAAGGAGTTTTCTGTTTTACTGAATTTTTGGTAGCACTCCCACTGCCAAGGAAAGCTCTGTCTGCTGCTGTTCACAAACAGAGAAGGGCTGGTGGCAGATGTGGGGCTCAGAGGTTGCCTGGGGCAGAGTGACCATGAAATAATCAAGTTTTCAATATTCTATGAAAGAAGGAGGGGCAGTAACAAATCTTCTACACTGGAATTAGGAAGGGCAGACTTTGGCCTGTTTAGGAAGCAGATTTGGGGAATACCAAATCAGGTACTGATTGTTTTAAGGGAAACAGCCCTTAAAAACAAATGGGGCCCAGGAAGGATGGACACATTTCAAGAAAGTAATGTTAAGCGGGAAGCATCAGCATTGGATAGAAGCTCAGGCAACTTACGAAGTGTTTCAGGGTGTTGTTAGGTCATGCAGAATGAAAAGCTGAGATGTGAAAGCTCTATTAGAACTTAACCTGACCACTTCTGTGAAAAATAAAAGGAAATGTTTCTATAAATAAACTAATAGCAAAACATGGGATAAGGTGAACCTCTACTCTTATTGGATGCAGTGGAGAATATAGTAACAAAAGATAAGGAAAAGGCAGAGCTACTTAACACCTTGTTTGTCTCAATTTTCAATATTAAGACAGGTTGCCCTCAGGACAAGTGTTCTCCTGAGCTGGTAGATGGGCACAGGCAGCAGAACAGCCCCTGGAATCCAGGAGGAAGCAGTGGGTGACCTGCTGAGCCACTCAGATGCTCACAAGTGTATGGGATCAGACAGGATCCATCCTAGGGAAATGAGGGAGCTGTGGCTGAGCTCCCCAGGCTGCGCTCCATCATTTACCATCAGTGCTGGCTCAGCAGGGAGCTCCCAGAGGACTGGAGGTGCCAGTGTGAGCCCATCCCCAAAAAGGGCTGGAAGGAGGATCTGGGGACCTCCAGGCCTGTCAGCCTGACCTGGGTGCCCAGTGAGGTTATGGAACAGATCACCCTGAGTGCCATCACAGGGCACCCACAGGATGGCCAAGGGGTCAGAGCCAGCTAGCGTGGATTTAGGAGTGGCAGGTCCTGCCTGAGTGATCTGATCTCCTTTTATGACCAGGTGACCCACCTGTGGATGCAGGAAAGACTGTGGATGTTGTGTGCCTGGAATTCAGCAAAGCCTTTGACACTGTCTCTGACAGCAGTCCCTGGAAAAGCTGCAGCCCATTGCTTGGGCAGGTTCTCTCCTCGCTGGGAGATTTAAGAGCTGGCTGGAGGCTGGGCTCAGAGAGTGGTGGGGATGGTGCTGCACCCAGCTGGTGTCCAGGCAATGGTGGTGTCCCCCAGGGATCTGTGTTGGGCCCAGTCCTGTTTAATATCTTCACTGGTGATCTGGGTGAGGGGATCGAGTTCACCATTCACAAATTACAGATGGCACCAAGCTGGGTGTGAGTGTGGATCTGCTGGAGGGCAGGACAAGAAGACACAGCCTTAAGCGGCACCAGGGGAGGTTCAGGCTGGAAAATAGGAAGGAGTTCTTCACAGAAATGGTGAGTGAGAATTGGAATGGCTGGCCAGGGGGAGGTGGCAGAGTCCCTGTCCCTCTTCAGTGGCACTTAGCGCCATGGTCGGTGTAACAAGGCAGTATTAGGGCATTTGTTGGACTTGATGATCCCAAAGGTCTTTTCCAGCCTATTTGATTCTGTCATTCTGTCATAATTGGGACACTCTGGGGCCATTGTGACACTGCAAGGCCTCATGGAACTAAGAGGACCATGGTGACACCATGCAGCCCCACAGAACCAGGGGTCCACTGGGGCCAGATGGAACCAGGCAGTGCACCATGACACTCTGGGTCCTTGTGGAACCACAGAGGCCATTGTGACACTGCAGGGCCCTATGTAACCAAGGGGGTTCACCATTTTGACACTAGAACGCCAAGGAGACCATTGGGAGACTCCAGGGCCCAGTGGAACCAAGGGGCCATTCTGACACTGCGAGGCCTCATTGTGACAGTGCAGGATCCTGTGTCTCACCAAGTGGCCACTGTGACACAAGGGGGCCTCAGGGGATCTGGAAGAACGTTGTGACACTGTGTGGCCTCATAGAAACAAGGAGTCCATTGTGACACTGAGGGGAACTGTGGAACTCCAGAGACCATGGTGACAGTGTGGGACCTCATGTACCCATGGGGCCATTGTGACACTCTGGGGCCTCATGGAACCAAGGGGCCACTGTGAAACTGCAGCACAAACAAGAACATGTGAAGCCTCATGGAACCAAGGAGTCCATTGTCACATTTTGGGGCCCCACGGAACCAAGGAGACCATTGTTGCTCTGCATGGTCTCATGGACCCAAGGAGAACAGTGTGACAGTGCAGGGCCTTGTGTAACCAAGAGGCCATTGTGACACTGAGGGGGCCCCTGGAACCTAGGACATCTTTGCAGATGACACCAAGCTGGATGTGAGTGTTGATCTGTGGGAGCATAGAAGGGCTTTGCAGAGAGACCTGGACAGGCTGGATTGAGGGGCTGAATCCAGCAATTTCAGGTTTAAAAAATCCAAGTACTAGGCCCTGCAATTTGGCCCCAGTGCTATAGGCTGGGGATGGAGTGGCTGAACAGCAGCCAGGCAGAAAGGGACCTGCAGGGACTGATGAACAGCAGGCTGGACATGAGCCATCAGTGTGACCAGGTGGCCAAGAAGGCCAATGGCTCCTGGCCTGGCTCAGGAATGGTGTGGCCAGCAGGAGCAGGGCTAATGTGCCAGCACTGATCTGCCCCCAGCTCTGCACGCAGACATTGCTGCTGCAGCTCCAGAGAAGGCAACAAAAGGGCATCTCTGCAGACAATTTTGCTGGGACATCCTTTACTTTCTTTAAATACACCAAGAGTGCAGTCCCCCATTGACACAGTCTGTGGCCACAGGGAAGGTGGAGAGAACCAAAATGAGAAATGGCACAAGCAATGATGTTTCTTTGTGGACAGAATGGAAAAACTAAAACAAAGGAAAGAAATCTCCAAAATGAAACCAACAAGAAGTATCAAAAACTAGTTTTATTACAAGTGATTTGCAGAAATTGACCAGCAGTTTAATGTTCCTGAAAGCATCCAGTCATCAGTCTCCTCACAGCAGCCTTGAGCTCCTGGTTCCTCAGGCTGTAGATGAGGGGGTTCAGGGCTGGAGGCACCACTGAGTACAGAACTGACACAGCCAGATCCAGAGATGGGGAGGAGAGGGAGGGAGGCTTCAGGTGAGCAAATATGGCACTGCTGATGAACAGGGAGACCACAGCCAGGTGAGGGAGGCAGGTGGAAAAGGCTTTGTGCCGTCCCTGCTCAGAGGGCATCCTCAGCACGACCCTGAAGATCTGCACATAGGAGAAAACAATGAAAACAAAACAACCAAATAGAAAGCAGGCACTAACTGCAATTAGCCCCAGTTCCCTGAGTGAGGAATTTGAGCAGGAGAGCTTGAGGATCTGTGGGATTTCACAGAAGAACTGGCCCAGGACATTGCCATGGCACAGGGGCAAGTAAAATGTATTGGCTGTGTGCAGCAGCGAATAGAGAAAGGCACTGGCCCAGGCAGCTGCTGCCATGTGGGCACAAGCTCTGCTGCCCAGGAGGGTCCCGTAGTGCAGGGGTTTGCAGATGGACATGTAGCGGTCGTAGAACATGATGGTCAGGAGATAAAACTCTGCCACAATAAAGAGAAGAAAGAAAAAGAGCTGTGTAGCACATCCTGAGTAGGAGATGTTCCTGGTGTCCCAAAGGGAATTGTGCATGGCTTTGGGGACAGTGGTGCAGATGGAGCCCAGGTCACTGAGGGCCAGGTTGAGCAGGAAGAAGAACAGGGGTGTGTGCAGCTGGTGGCTGCAGGCTATGGCGCTGATGATGAGGCCGTTGCCCAGGAGGGCAGCCAGGGAGATGCCCAGCAAGAGACAGAAGTGCAGGAGCTGCAGCTGCGGCGAGTTTGCCAATGCTAGCAGGAGGAAGTGGCTGTTGGAGCTGCTGTTGGACATTTGAGCTGTCTTGGCATGGGGATCTGTAAGAAAAGTAATCATGGAATTGTTGGGTTTGGAGAGGAGTTTAAATATCCCAGCACAGCCTGGGGGCACTTTCCCCCCAATGCCTGCTCAGGGTGCTGCTGCCTGGAGCAGTCCCTGCCAGCAGCTGCTTCCCTGTGCCCAGGACTGGGCCCTGCCAGAGCTGCCAGAGGCCAGCCCAGCCCTGGGGGCTCAGCTCTGCCCTGAAGACCCCTCCCAGCTCTGGCACTGCCCAGGGGATGCTCTGGTTCTGCAGGCTCTGATAGGAATGTCAGAGCAACCCTGAGGAGTCTGGAAAACCGACACTGATGCTGCCTCAAAGGGGCCCCGTGCAGATTTCTGTCACTGACTGCTTTATTCAGATCTGAGACAAAATATTTTTATTATTTCATTCTGAACTGAGAGATGAAAATCTATAGGCTCCATCCAGGCAACCCAGAGCAGTATATTAAAAAAGCAGGATTTTCGCTTTTATGCAGCCCCTGCCTTGCTATGCTCCCTGTATAATGTACTTGGAAATGTGCTGCAGTTAAATGCCATGCTAAGAGCAGCCCTGAACAATGCAGCATCCTCACCACACAAGCAGAACACTTCCAAGCCTTACCACCTGTCTCCTCCCACCCAGATCTTGTCCCCCGCACTGGCAGTAGCTGCCAGGGCTGGCTGAGAGCGTTCCCTGGCAGCAGCAGAGTCCCTGCCCCAGCACAGCGCCCTGGGCTGCAGGACCCTGCTCTGCAGGACAGCCCTGGGCACCCCTGGCTGCTCTGCACAAGAGACAATCAGAGAAAGTAATCACAGGGTCTGTAGTCATTGGGATGTTCCAGCTTGAGGAAATCATTCCAGGAGCTGCAGCTGCATTGTCCTGCAGCCAGAGGTTCCTGTGCCAAGGGCTGGCAGTGATTCTGCCCCAGGCACTTCTAAGCCCCTTCCCAGCCCTGACTGATTGAAGCTCTCTGTGCCTCTGTGCTGTGCTTGGGGTGGCTGCAGGCAGTGCCTCAGTCCTGCTGGGCTGGCAGAAGAGCTGCTCATCAAGAGAAATGTGCTTTTGAAGCTCTTCTTGGTTACCAAGAGCTGCCTCTGGGCCAGGAGCCCAACCCAGCTCAGCAGCACAGACACAGCACCAGGACTTGAATGAGCCTCTGGGGCTTTGTGCTGAGGCCCTGAACATCAGTCCCTGAGAGGGAGCTGAAGAAACCTCTCCAGAACTCCAAATCAGAATCCAACTCCAAAGTTTCTTAGACTTTTAATGGGTCCCAGTGAGGGACATGACTGAGCAAGTGTCCCCAGGCCCCAGGCAGAGCAGAGAACTGGAGGAAGTGATGACAGGTGGGGACAAAGAGAAGCCAAGTCTTGGTGCCCTGGGGCACAGCAGGGTCCGTGCCACCAAGGGCTGGGAGGAGACACCTTGTCCTGAAGCACTGGGGCCTCCTGGCACAGCCCCAGCCAGGCTGGGCACTGTCAGCCCCTTGTCCTGCCCTCAGCATCCCCCCTAGCCCACATCCCAGTGGCCTCAAGGATCTGCTGGAAGGAGTCCCTGGGGAGCCTTGGCCAGGAATGGCCCTGGGGGCTCCTGAATGCTCCCTGCAGGTACTGCAGGTTTTTCAAAGGACTTTGGCTTTGGCTTTTGCCTTGGAGTCTCTGAGAGGTTTGTGCACTCATGGCCTCCAATTATCTACTAAAGTCCCTGGAGAGGCTTTGTCAGTAACAACACTCATTGGGGGTCATTAATGCTTCAAGGTACTTCAGTTATTTTAAGGTACTTGGTGTTTCCCTTTGGATACAGACTCTGTGCGAGGTTTGTGCAATCATGGCCCCAATTATCTATTTTAATGAGTCCCTTGAGAGCTTTGTACTGACATTCAGTGGGGCTCATTAATGCTTTGAGGTACTCAAGGTTTTAAGGTACTTTGGATTTTTCTTTCTCCACTCTCCATCTCTGAGAGGTTTTTGTGCCATCCTGGCCTCCAATTCTCTCCTGCAAGGAGTCCATGAGGAGCCTGTGTTGGAGAGGGACCTCAGTGGGACCCATTCATGCTTTGAGACACTTTGGGTCTTTCCTCTGACTTTGACTCCTGGAAAGGTTTGTGCAATCTCCTCTCAGGCCCTGAGGTTCAAGGGCTCAGCTTCAAATGCACTCAGAGCTCATTAGGATCAGGGAAATCCTGACAAACCGTGGCTCTGCCTTGATTTCCCTCTGGTCTGGAGCAGTTCATCAGGAAGATTTTCTTTTACAGTTACGGAGAAATATTTCAATGAGCTTCTAAGAAATATGTAATCCTATTTTAAAGACTGTATTTTATTACTTTTCTCTTTTGAGAAGAGGTGATTGCAGCATTCTGTTCCTGATATTGCTGTAGTGCTGCTCCTAAGGAGGTCTGGCCATGTCAGAAGAGTTATACATTGGAACTGGAGTCCATTGTGGACAGCCATGCCTCAGATTCCCCAACCCCATGTGAGACATGATTTTCACTTTCAATATTTTCAATGGTTTATTAAGTCCTTATCAAAATACAACAGAAGGTTCTTGATTTCATATCTTTTCAAATACAACAGAAGACTGAATAAAGAAAAGAATACAGTGCTGGAAGCAAAGAATTCAGTCACCATGTGCTCATCTACAAAATGGATGCTCTGTCTTTTACACCTCTAGCCCCTCCCAAAGTCTTGTCAATCGACTCCTTTTTTGTGGGATCTCAGCACCTCAGAACAGAGGTGCAGAGTAGCCAAGAACACCCTTGGGGGGCTCGGGAGTCCTGGAATGTTGCCAGAAGTGTCTGGTGGCAGGACTTTGATCCTACACAGGAAATGACACCTGTATGAGGACTGGGAGGATTTCACTGGGGTGAATGGTGAAGGGATAAGTTAATTAGAGTGTAAAACACAGGGTTTAGGATTTCTGTACAGGGAGGTCTAAAGAAGTAAGATGGAGGAATTGGGGCGTGTCCTGTCCTTCTTCTTCTTCTTCTTGGCCTCCATCTTCTGTGGTGACGGTGGCACTTTGGGATTGGTCATTACTAGAAGTGCACCGGTTAATAAGGGTAGAAGGTATTGGGGAAAAATTATAAATATTGTATACGTAACTTCGGGTATAAAGATAAGTGACCGCCCTGGGGGCTCTCTGGGTGCTCATGGCTGGCTTGCTGTGCAGACCTCTGTTGGGCTGAAAGAAAATCTTTTAGATAAACAATTAATAAACACCGAGACCGAGCAAAGATCAGAAGTCTCTCCTCGTCCTTTGAAGTGCCGGGCTGTCCAAGGTCACCCTGGGCCTTTCCAGGCCACCTAAACAGCCGAGAAACCGACACTTTTTCTCTGTCTAGTGGTGGAGATCACTGTCTTACACCTTGATTGGAGGTCAGATGCTGCCATAGTAACAAGCCGACCCTCCCAAATGCCCCAACTACTGAGGCCATCCTGTGATAACAATGCAAGGGGGAGGGGAAAGATAACTATACATCTACAAAACTTCTCTTAACATATATTTAATATTCACACCTTAACTGTGAGAGTCAACCATAGAATTACTCATCTATAACAAACCTCCTTTTCTTTTTGTAGAAGTCATTTTGCACAAACAATTTAAGTAAAAAAATTTCTGTCTCTCTTGAATGAGTCACACCAGCATCTGTTGATGTGGCCAAGGACAGTGGGAACAGGAGAAAAAAATCTCCAGTTTTCCTTAGACACATTTATTTGGAATGCACAAAATGGCATCCCAGAGGTCCAGTATGGCTTTGACTCCCATCACCAGAGAGTGCCAGAGAGTGGTTGCTCTCCATTGTCAGTGTATTTTAGGGGTCAGTACAGAGGCCAACTCAGTCCTGCCCTCCAGTCCCTGTTGAATTAAAAGACAACTGAGGAATTATAGAGGTCTGGTATGGCCTTTTGTCCCTACCTTACCATGCCTACGGGGTTGTTACCCACAGCAGGGGTATGGAGCCTTCTTGGTAGCAAACAAAGGGGCCAACCCAGTCTTGTTTCCCTTCTTTTGTCTTATTTTCTTAAAGAAGCTGTCCCATTACCTTTTACAGTCCCTTGTGTACTTCTCCTCAACAAATGCTGGTATTTCTCATCCATTAAAACAGGAAGAGTTCTCAAGCTGGTTGGTGGAAGCTTGACTCCACTTTTTGGGTGTCTTGGTGTTTTTCTGGTTGTCTTTCAGTCTCTGCTTGAGAGTCAATCTTGTTTCACATGGCCTGGATGTTACAGTCTACTCTTTGGGCTCTTCTACTGGGCCTTTGACTCTGTTGCCATGAATCCATCCCTGCTCTGCAGTTCACACGGCCGATTCAGTGGTGAGCAGTTCCTGTAAGGGACCTTCCCACTGGGGAGTTAGAGGCTGATCTCCCTGTGGCTTGATCATCACCCAATCCCCAGGATTAATATTACGGATTCTGCAATCCAGGATTCTGCAATCCAGGCTGGTAGATTAAGTAATTGCCCCTTTATGTCTTAGCCCTTCTAAGGTTTGTGCTATGGACATAACAAATTTCTTGGCATTGGTTTCCCCTTCCTCATAGGTGGCAACGTTCTGGGGTGAGGTCCAAAAGGGAAACCCAAACATCATTTCATAGGGTGACACCCCCAGATCTGACTGGGGTTGGGTTCTAATTCTTAATAATTCTTAATAATTCTTAATAATTCTTAATAATTCTTAATAATTCTTAATAATTCTTAATAATTCTTAATAAGGCCAAAGGGAGACATTTTATCCATGACACTTGGGTTTCAATCATTAGCTTAAATAGAGCTCTTTTAAGAGTTTGATTCATTCTCTCAACCTGACCAGAACTCTGTGGATGCCATGGAGTGTGTAATTCCCATTTTACTCCCAGGGCCTGAACAACTTTCTGCAATATCTGTAATGTGAAATGAGTTCCCCAGTCTGAATCAATCCTGTTTGCCATCCCATATCAGGGAATGATTGATTCTAGAAGTGTTTTACTCACAACATTGGCATTGGCTTTCACAGTGGGTACCACCTCTACCCAATGAGTCACGTGATCTACTATCAGTGGCAAAAATTTCCACCATTGTACCTGGGGAAGCTCTGTAAAGTCTACTTGGATGTTTTGGAAGGGCTCTAAGGCTAGTTGTCACCCTTTTCTGAGTGTTTTCCTCATGATTTTCTTATTCACTTGTTGGCATATCACACACCCTCAGTTACTTGCTTAGCTATTCTGGAAATTCCTTTGCATCCCAAATCCCTTAGAAATTGATCGCTTAGCGCTTGTGTACCCGAATGTGTTGTTCCATGTATGCCTTCTAGCATTTTCCTGGCCAGGAGTTTATTCAACATTTGCCTTCCATCTGCTAATCTCCACTTCTCTTTTTTATCTTTCTTGGCTCCTCTTTTAAGGAGTTCTTCCTCTTCTGTCCCACTGAATACAGGGACTTTTTGCATTTCTCTCATGGGTGTTAATACTATTATTAGTGTTTTGTCTCTGATTCAATTGCATTTTTAGCCTCTAGATCAGCCTAATTGTTCCCTCGCTCCTCCTGAGTTGCCCCTTTTTTATGTCCTTTAACATACACCACTGCTACTTACTCTGGTAATTGTAAGGTTTCTAACTCTTCTAAAATAATTTTTTTGTGAATCAATCCCTTTCCCTTTGAATTTAATAGCCCCCTCTCTTCCCATTTTTTTCCAAATATATGCACTATTCCAAAAGTGTATTTTCAGTCTGTATATATTGTTCTTCTTTTCTGTGCTAATATATCCAGAGCTTGTTTTAGGGCATACAACTCAGTGCCTGGGCTGACCAGTTGGAAAGTAACTTTATCTTTTCTATGGCTACCAACCCTTCATGCACTATAGCGTACCCCAATACCCTGTGCCCCTTTATTACCTGTGAAGATCCATCGATGTACAATTGTTTTTCACTTTGGAGTGGTTGATCTGTTACATCCTCTCTTACTCTAGTCTGAGAGTTTATAACCTCTAGGCAATAATGTATTAGTGCCTCATCTGGTTCTCCATACAAAAACGGGGCAGGGTTGAGTTGGTTACTGACGATTAGCTCTAAAACATTATCTATTAAGATGGCTTCATACTTCAGCATTTGGGAATCAGTGAGCCATTTCTCAGGATACTCGTTACTGAGTCTGGGACATATATCTTCAATTTTCAATTACATGGTTAATTTTTTGCTTTCTGCTATGAGTAGGGAAGTCACTGCCACACCTGAATGCAGGTTGGCCACCCCTGGCTGACAGGCTCTAGTAATTTTGATAAATAGGCCACTGGTTTCCTGGATCCTCCTCAGTCCTAGGCTAACACTTCATGTGTTACCTCTTTTTCTATATCCACAGACAGATAGAAGGGTTTGTCTAAGGCAGGAAGACTCAGGGCTGGTGCACTGACTAATTTTTGCTTCACAGCTTCAAACGTTTGTTCATTGTCTTTTTCCACCTAATCTCTCCAATTAACTTTTCACACAAGAACCGGATGGCCTGCGTGTATCCTCCAATCCATAGCCTACAATATCCCAACAGGCCTAAAAACCTTTTGACTTCTTTCTTAGTTTTTGGCCGTGGGAGTGAGACTATTCCTGTAATTCTCTCAGGGTTCAGCCCCCAGCTCCCTTGAGAAATCATATGTCCTGGATATTTCACTTCCCTTTCTACAAATTCAAGTTTCCCTTTTGATACCTGAAGTCCTTGGCGCCCCAGAAAATTTAACAACACTATGGTGGATTCCCAAACTTCTTTTTCTTCCCATCCTGAGAGAAGCAAATAATTTACATATTGGATGAGCTTTATCTCAGGTTTAATGGAGAAGAGTTGTGTTACTTCTCCTAGGGCTTGACCAAAGAGGTTTGGTATAGTAGGAGGCCTAGTAAAATATCTGTATTGTATTTGAATATCTGTATATAGGCCTTGCCCCGATAAGCCCCGGTTGTTCTTGATGGGCTGCAGCTGCGAAGTCCTTAATTGGGCTACAGCTGTAGCTAGTGAAGAAAACTGGGATAAAAGGGGCTGGGCTTGGTCAGTCAGGGAGAGCCTGGAAGGAGCCCTGACTAAGAAGCAGCAATAAGAAGGAGGTGAAGTCTGTGATGTGAAGAACTGCCCCCAAGAAATATCACTGAGAAGGTACGAGACTTTAGAAATATGTTTGTGACAATATAGGACTTTAGAAATATGAAATAGAAGAAGAAAACAACAGTTTGGGGATTGAGAAAACCCTTGGAGTAACCCAGTCCACTGAAGCTGTTGCTTTCTCCCAGAGTCGGGGTCCTCCCATTCAAAAGCAAATATAACCCACTTTCCTCTGCTAGTGGGTATGCCCAAAAAGCATCTTTTAGGTCTATGACGCTAAACCACTGGGATGTTACTTAGGAGTGTATAGGGATTAGGCACTACTGGGTACTGATTCACTGTTCTTTTGTTCACTTCTCTCCAATCTTAGACAAGCCTGTAAGTCCCATCTGACTTCTTTACAGTAATATGGGTGTATTACGGGGGGACATACATGGTTTTAAGATCCTGTCCTCAAGTAGGTCCTGGATCAGTGGCTGCAGTCCCCATCTCCCCTCCAGGGCGAGTGGATATTGTCATAGCTGAATTGGATGGTTCACATTAACTATTTTTATTACTATAGGTTTCATGTTCAATTTACCTCAGTTTTTTGGTTTTGCCCAAATCATCTCTTGAATTTTCTCCTTGATTTCTTCCCTTAATTGAAGAAGCTTAACTACCATTTTCCCTTTCTCTGGGAGCACTCCAGAGAATGTCAAAATGCACCTGTAAATCCTGTCCTAATAAATTTCATCCTGCTTCTGGAACTAATAGAACATCCCCAATTCCCATTTTATTTGTTCCTCCAAACTTTGTGTGCTGTATAACTGAGGCTTTGAAACTTTCCCCTTGTTAATGTTTGAAAAGACAGGTGTCAGCTAATGAAGGCAGGAGCCTCCCCAGAAATGGGAAATGTAAGCCCGCTTCCCTCCACATTGTTATAATTTTGAAATAAAGGGGGCTCTCAGGCACAGATATGGGAGCAGGAAACAACAGTTCTTTATTAGGGAAGAAAATTAAACAAATAAACAATGCAGTACATTGGAAAAACATTGACAGAGTCACAACTCAACCTGACACCCTGTTGGTCAGGGTGTTGGCGGCAGTCCAATTGGAAATGTGGCTGCAACCCTCCTGCAGTGTCAGGTGTGGTTCTGTTGGAGCCGGTGGTCCTGTAGAAAAGGATGTATTCTTCCTCTGAAAATCCAGTGGAAGAAGAGACAGCTGCTGTTCCTCTGGGGAATCTGGTATTCCAGAATCTCCAGATTATATCTGAGTAGCAATGCTTGGCTCCTCTCTCTGGGCTAACATCTCACAATGGGATGCTGTAGTTCTTATCAGTCATGCAGTGACATTCAATAGCCCATTATAAGCAGATGTCCAGTCAGAGAGAGAAGGAAAACTGGCCACTTGACAAGACAACTGCCATAGAGATGGCAATAGAGTACATCTTGCCTTGCAATCTGGAACAACCCCAGAGCCATCAGCCCATCTCTGCTGGTTATGTGATGAGGCCTCCAAATCCCATCTTGGGAGATTTTTGGTTCCTCTCCAAGGACTGTGAAAATGGAAAAATGTGGTCAAAGGCATTTTCTCCGAAATCTTGCAGTGACAGGCTCAATATCTCTAAATTGAATGAGGGTAGATTTACCTTTGTTAGAAAGAGGAAATATTTTATAATTATGAGAGTGGCACAAAATGGCAACCGTTTTTCCAGAGAAGTGGATTCCCCATCCCAGGAATTGTCCAAGAGCAGGAGCTTTGTGCAGCATTGCCCATTGAAACCCTCTCATCTCCAGTGACAGAATTCCTGCATTGTGGGTTCTCTGATGTGCTGGGTGCCCTCACAAGGCTTCTGGCCAGAATGTCTGCTGAGGGAAGCCAGGCTGCTGCAGGGGCAGTGACCTCACAGCCATCACCATGGCAGCCCTGTCCCCTGGGCCTGGCTCTGCCCTTTCCTCTGCCCCTGCCTTGGCTCTGCTGCCACGAAGAGTTTTGTCATTAATATCTTGTCCCCAAGGTGCTGGGGCCAGTGGCTTCCCAGTCAGGCTCCTGGGGCAGAAGTGGCTTTTCAGAGCCCAGCCACGAATGAGCCCTGAGGCAGTAGCTCTGCAGTGGTGGCATCAGGCTGGGCTGCCAAGGGAGGCTTCTGGCCATGGCCTGCAAGCAGCTGCTGCTGCCAAGGTGCCTTTGGTGCCTCAGGTGCTCCCTGACACAGCTCCCAGCACGGCACTCTGCCCTTGTGCCTGAGTCCTTCCCTGTGCTGGGGCTGGCCTGGGGCTTTTCCTGCAGCGGGACCTGCCCTGCTGATGGCACAGGAAAGGCAGTTCCTGCTGGAGCAGGAGGCTCTGCCTGCAATGGGCTCCAACAACTCCAGACAGGCCCTGTTGACTTCAAAATTTCTTCCTAGGAAAGAATATTCTAATTGTTAGAGCTCCAATGCTGTGGAGGAAATAACTCTGATCAAGATCTTTCTGTCTAAGCATGATCCAAATTTCTAGAAATCTGTCTGGTATACCATCATTAATCCTGTGGGACAAGTTCAATTCCCGCTGTCCAATCTTTTGCACCTTTGTCAATGTCTGGGGCTGGGATTGGATCCAGCCACTCCCAGTCTCCTCTCTGAGATGGAATTTTAGAAGTCATGGGGTTCTGGAGGGTTTTATAAGTTCTATGTGGCTGCTGTGTGCCATTTCTCCACCCCATGACTCAGCAGGAATTTCTCCAAGGAAGAAACAAAGCTTTTGCCTGAAGCTCCCACTCGGCCCATGACAGGAACCCCTGTGAGTGTCTGGGACATCCCGGCTCTTTGGCAGCCTGGGGACTCCTGGGATTTCACTGTGGAGCCCCCATGAGTGCCTGTGACAGATCGGTGCCTTTGCAGCACAAGGTCGCCTGGGATGTCACCATGGAATGGCTGAGACTGCCTCTGAGCACAGGGCTCTTTACCATCCCCAGAAAGCCCTGGGAGGTCTCCATGGAGCCCCTGTCTGTGCCTGTGACATTCCAGCTCTGGAACAGCCTGGAGACTCTTGGAATGTCCCCATGTGTTGCTATAGGACACAAAAGAACACAAGCGCACACCGCTGTTCTCATGGTGAAAAAAAAAGGAAGTTTATTTTCTGACTCCAACATTTATAGTTTCCCAAGAGTGACAGTGGATTGGAGGGTGACAGTGCCACCTCTCCAATGACACTGGACAAACTAAGAATCCATCAACTTTCTCCTCCTCCATAAAGGAATGCCAAACAATGAGTTATTTACAGCAAGTGTGTGAGAAAGTTCACTTCCAGAATGTCAATATCTTAGAAAATCTTAAAAAATCAGGGCACCTCCGATGGAACCCCTCTGAGTGCCTGTGCCAACTCAGTTCTTAGCAGGCACCCATCACCAGAACCCATTGCTCTGGACAGTTTCCACAGCAACCCTCCCCAGCCCCCTGTTGCTCTGGACAGTTTCTATGGCAACCCTCCCCAGCCCCCCTGTTGCTCTGGACAGTTTCTATGGCAACCCTCCCCAGCCCCCTGTTGCTATGGTCAGTTTCTATGGCAACCATCCCCAGCCCCTGTTGCTATGGTCAGTTTCCATGGCAACCATCACCAGATCCCTGTTGCTATGGTCAGTTTCCATGGCAACAATCACCAGCCCCCTGTTGCTATGCTCAGTCCCTTGGCAGCTCCATGGAGACCCCATGCTGGGGTGGTTGCCATGGACACCAGCTCACATCTGCAGCCACAGCCCATTGCCATGGCAACCATTGGCAGCCCCATCCCCAGGCTCATGGGATCCCAGAACCACAGAATTGGCTGAGCTGGGAGGGACCCATCAGGATCCTCCAGTCCAACTGCTGGCCCTGCACAGGACACCCCAACAATGCCAGCCTGGGCCTGGCAGCGCTGTCCAAACGCTGCTGCAGCTCAGACAGCCCTGGAGCTGGGACCCTTCCCTGGGGAGCCTGGGCAGGGCCCCAGCAGCCTCTGGGCAAAAACCTTTTCCTGACATCCAACCGGAGCCTGCCCTGACTCAGCTGCAGCCGTTCCCTCCACTCCTGTCCCTGGGCACCAGAGGGAAGAGGTTCCCACAGCCCCAGCCAGGGACCCGCTCCCAACGCTGTTGCCATGGCCACCAGGGCTGGGACCAGCTGGGATGCTCGGTTTTCAGGGGCTGGGGTTCAGGAATGGGATTCCCGAATTTTCTGCTTCTGCTAAAACCGCGCCGCCCTCGCTGCCCTCCCGCCTCCCATGCGAACCGCAAAAGGCAAAGATCCCAGCATGGGATAAGAACAATTTATTAGGAACAGCAACCAGATAAGGAACAAACTGGAACAGCAACAACACTGGTAGCAGAAAGGATCAGAAAAACTATTTACAGGGAAAACTACAACACCACTGACTGTCTCTTTCCCGCCACATATACACTCCTGCCTGGAAAGGATGCCCTTCTCCTCAGGGGAGGGAGAGAGACAGTCCCTTTCCTGCCCCTAGCATTAACCTGATGTGGGAGTGAATATAATGACACAACCATGGCCAGACCCTCGTGTTCTTGGACCCATATCATGTCATTGGCAGGGACAGGAAAAGGGACAGCTGTCTTCCCAGCATTGATGGCAGGGAACATGGATCACCAGGGCTCTTCCCAAAGGGGATCCTCCGATGGGGGATGAAGCTGGAGCAGTGCAAGAAGCTTTTCCTGCAGTGGGGGCATTTGCAGGGCTTCCCTTACCGGTGCCTCTGTTGGTGTTTGGTCAAATGAGAGCTCTGAGTGAAGCTCTTCCTGCACTTGGGACACTCGTAGGGCCTCTCCCTGGTTTGGATGCACCAGTGGGTAACAAGGGTGATGTTTTCTCTAAAGCCCTTCCCGCACTCAGGGCAGTGGAAGGGCCTCTCCTCTGTGTGAATCCGCTGGTGCCTGATGAGAGTGGAAGTGGTGTGAAACATTTTTGGACACTCGAGGCACTCGTAGGGCCGTTCCCCGGTGTGGATATGTTGGTAGGTGACGAGCTCAGAGCTGCACCTGAAGCTCTTCCCATACTCCAAGCACTTGTAGGGCTTCTCCCCATCATGAAGCTGCTCCTGGGCCACCAGCTCTGAGCCCTGGCTGAAGCTCTGTCCACCTTCCTGGCCCAGAGTGGGTCTTTCCTCCTCAGAGCAACCCAGGCTGGGTTTGGTGCCCCTCGTCCTGTCGGACCTCTGGGACTTTTCCTCTCCATTGGATTCCTGCGCAGTAGATCCACTAAAAGTGGCCTCTTCCATGAGGTTCTGCTGTGGGGATTTGTCCTCCCTGGTCTCCATCCTCTGCTTCTTGCCTGCAGGAGGAAGGACAAGGACAGGATGGGATTTGCCTCTGTGCCACAGGGAAGGAGAAGGAGATGTCCCCAGTGCTTCCCCGGCAGGATGGCATTGGCAGCAGGGTTGTCCTGCAGCCGGGGGCCGTGCTGGGCCAGGAGATGGAGCAGGAGAGAGGGGGAAAGGGGCACTGACTTCCTCCTCACCTGCCTGGGTGTCCTGGGGCATTGTCTCAGTTTAAATAGACAGGTGTCTGCTAAGGAAGGCAAGAGCCTCCCTTGAAATGGAAAAAAGTAAACAACCTCCTTCCGAACTGTTATAATTTTGAAATTATGGGGCTCTAAGGCAACAGATATGGGACTAGGAATAACAGTTATATAGCCAGAAAATTAAAATGTAAATGCAATAGTACAGAGAAAAAACACCAACAGATTCAGAATACGACCTGACACCCTGTGGGTCACAGTGGCGGTGGCAGTCCCAATAAACGGTGGCTACAGTCCGCCTGCAGTGACAGGTGTGGCTCTGTTGAAGCAGGGATCCTGTAGGAGGGTGGCGTTTTCCTCTGAAGATCCAGTGGTGGTGGTGTTTGGCCTGTTCTTCCTATGGGAATCCTGTGGAAAAGGCTGACTCTGGTCTTCCAGCCCTCTGGTTATATCCAGGTAGGAATGCTTGACTCCTCCCTCTGGGCGGAGCTTCTCACAATGGGATGATGGAATTTTATCAGTCATGCAGTGGCACTCAATGGCCCATTAACAGAAGATATCTCCTGGGAGGGAGGATGGGTTTTGGAAGAGATAAAGAAAACTGCCCAATTAACAGAAGGTAACTGCCCCATCAGATAGGAATAGAATACACGCTCCATGTCCAACTTAAGATAGCTGGGAAATGCTTTGCAGCATTCTGTGTCTGTGTCTCTGTGTTCCTGTGTATTTTACACTCAAAGTCCCCCAAATTTCCAAGAAGTTTTCCCAGGGGTGTTGTCTTGTCCCTGTGTCCATCTGCACCTCCCTATGTCACTCTGTCACTGTCACCTCCACACATCTCTGATCCCACTGGTGCCTTCCAGGTTTGCACTGAATCCCTCCCTCCTGCCCTCCAGCACCAGCAATGACCATGGCAGGGAGCTCAGAGCAGGAGCACCCAGGCCAGGGCTAATGCCAGGATCAGGAGCACCTAGCAGAGGCAGGAGGAATCCCCCATTCCAGGGGGTGCAAGGGGGGCACCCGTGTCCCCTCCCAGCCCCAGGGCTACAGACCAGGGAGGAGATGCCTCAACTGCCTCAGCTGAATTGGTCCCCTCAGCCCTTGGCCTGGGAAGTCTCTGGCTGGAGCACAATCTCTCGAGGAGAGTTCCCACAAGGAAGATAAAGAAAGGAATTGTTTCTTCCCTTTCTCTCATTCCTGCCCCGTGTGCTGACTTTCTTGTCATCTCTTAGCAAAACCAACAAAAAAGCATCTGGGATGAGGTGTTTCCCAGGGTCAGTTCCTAAATGGGGCCAAAGGAAGGTTTCCTGCCACAGAAAAATTAAGCAATGTGGGATTTGTTCAGACAGTTGAAAACATGACAATTTCTAAGCACTGGAAATCCAGAGACTCTAAAAACAGAGTTTGCAGTTTTAATGGTCTCTCCCTCCTCCCACTGATTTGTCACATCCCAACTCCAAAGGAGCAGATTATGGAAAGAAGACTCCAACAGCGGGTGTTGGAGGCCTAATCCCAGAGACAGGAAGAAAGAGTTAAATTGAGAAAAGATCTCCAATTGTTTTCCTATCATAATGACGACAAATAGCTCTGTAGTCCATGTGCAATATCCAGATGAAGAGGCACGTTCCTGGTTTTTAATGCCAAATTGCAGTACTTTGGAACATCTTTCTGGATGAGAACAAACCACAGGCCAATAACTGACCCACTTTTTTTTTAATGATTTCCCAAATCAGAAATCATTCAAATTCTACCAAGATGTCTTTCTCTGCAAGTGTCCCGGATTGCAAGGCAAGATGCATTCTATTTGCCATCTGTATGGCAGTTTTCCTTATCTCTTCCACAACCACTCCTCCCTCCTGGGGGGACATCTGCTGATAACAGGCTATTGAATGTCACTGCATGACTGATAAGAACTACAGCATCCCATTGGGAGATGCTCTGCCGAAAGGGAAGAGCCAAGCATTCTAGCCAGCTAGAATCTGGAGATTCTGGAATAGCAGCACAACTTCTCCACTGGATTTCCCAGAGGAACAGCGGCTGCCTCTTCTTCCCCTGGATCCTCAGAGAAAGACTACACCCTTTTCTACAGGACCCCCTGCTCCAACAGAACCTGACACTCCAGGAAGACTGCAGCCACATTTCCAATTGGATTGCTACCAACACCCTGACCAACAAGGTTGTGTTCTGACTCTCTAAGTGCTGTTTTAGTTTACTGCATTGTTTATTTTATCCTTTTATTTTCTTCTCTATGAAAGAACTGTTATTTCCTGCTCCCATATTTTTTGTCTGAGAGCTCCCCTTAATTTAAAATTTCTAGCAATTTGGTGGTGGTGGGGATTTTACATTCTCCATTTCAGGGGAGGCTCCTGCCTTCCTTAGCAGGCACCTATCTTTCCAAACCAAGACAGCAGGACAGAAGGCACTTTGATTCCTTTTGTCCCAAGTTTCTCCTGAGTTCATGACTTCAGATGATCAGGAACAGCCACGACAGCACAAAAGCATCTGCAATGAGCAGGATCAAATCCCCAGGTCACCATTAAATGCACTCAATCCACACCTTGCACAGCCCAGCAGCAATTCCTGCCTGTGCCCCCAGCTCTGGCTCAGCCTGAGGGGCATCGCTCTGGTGTGTGCGGGGCCGGCTCCTGCAGGACACAGCGCTGGGAGCCGCTCTGTGTCCCGCAGCTTCAGCATCTCAGGCGCCGCTCCACAGCTGTGGGGCTGTGCCACCACTGTTCCATGGCTGGAGTTCCTGTGCCACCACTGTTCCATGGCTGGAGTTCCTGTGCCACCACTGTTCCATGGCTGCAGTTCCTGTGCCACCACTGTTCCATGGCTGTTGCTCCTGTGCCACCACTGTTCTTCCTTTTCCATGCTCACTCCACTGCTGCTCAGAAGCTGTGCTGTGCTGTTTCAGCACAGTTCCTCTGCTCTTTCACGGCTGCTCCACTGCTGCTCCAACACTGCTCATCTCCCACTGTTCCACTGCTCCTTCTCTGCTCCTCCCCTGCACCCCTGGTGTTCCACAGATGCTGCTTCTGTTCTAGTGCTGCTGCCACAGCTGCAGAGTCACAGAGTGGGGAACATTCGGGCAGCACCACTGTGGTGTCACAGAGACCGGGAAAATGGGACTGGCACAGCTGTGGTTTCTTTGAGAGGGGAACACTGGGGCTGCCACTGCTGTGGTGCCATAGTGAGGGGATCTTTATGGCTGACACCACAGTGGTATCATACACATGGGAACGCTGGGGCTTCCAGTACTGTCTTGTCATTGAGAGGAGAATATTGGTGCTGCCTCTGCTGTGGAGTCATAGAGAGGAGAATGTTGGGGCTGCCAAAGCTGAGGTGTCACAGACAGGGGATGCTGGAGCTCCCACCACTGTGATATCACAGACAGGGCAATGTTGGGGCTGTCAAAGCTGTGGTGTCACAGGCAGGGGATGCTGGGGCTCCCACTGCTATGGTAGCATAGAGAGGGGAGTGTTTGGGCTGCCATCCTTGTGGGCTCAAAGACAGGGGAACCTTGGGGCTGCTACCCCTGTTTTGTCATATCCCTGTTTTACATAGAGAGGGTAATCTTGGGGCTGCCACCCCTGCAGTGTCATAGAGAGGGGAATGTTGGGGTTGCCACTGTGGTGCTGTCATAGAGAGGAGAACGCTGTGGGTGCCCCCTCTGTGGTGTCACTGTCAGGGAAACACTGGAGTTGCAATTGCTTTGCTGTCATAGACAGGGGGACATTGGTATTGCCACTGCTGTCATGTCACAAACAGGGGAACTTCGAGGGTGCCACCACTGGGGTGTCACTGACAGGGAAACACTGGGGCTGCAAATGTTGAGGAGTCACAGAGAGGGGAATGTTGGAACTGCCACTGTGGCGCTGCCATAGAGAGTAGAATTTTGGACAGCCATCCCTGCAGTGTCATAGAGAGGGGAACTTTGGGGCTTCCACTGCTGCAGTGCCACAGAGAAGGGGACATTGGGACTGCCACAGCGGTGGTGTCACTGGGAGAACTTTGGGGCTGCCACCACTGTGGTATCACAGACAGGGGAAGGTTGGGGCAGCCACTGCTGTGGTGTCAGAGAGAGAGGGATGTGGGGCTTCCACAGCTGCAGTGTCACAAAGAGGAGAAAGTTGTGGCTTCAACTGCTGTGGTGTCACAGAGAGGGGAACGTTGGGGCTGCTACTACTGTGTTTTCATAGACAGGGCAATGTTGGGTGTGCCACCGATGTGGTGTCAGAGAGATGGGAACATTGGTGCTGCCAGCACTGTTTTCTCATAGAGAGGGGAATATTTGATCTGTCACTGTGTTGGTGTCATACAGAGGGGAACGCTGGGGGTGCCACCTCTGTGGTGTCACAGAGAGGGGGAAGAGGGGTGGCACAGCTGTGTTGTCACAGAGACAGGAACACAGGGGCTGCAACCACTGTGGTGTCACAGAGAGGAGAATATTGTGGCTCTCACTATTGTGGTGTCACAGAGAAGGAATTTAGGGCAGCCACTGCTGTGGTGTCACAGAGAGTGGAATTTTAGAGCTACCACAGCTATGGTGTCACAGAGAGGAGAACATAGGAATTGCCACCCTTGTGGTGGGACAGAGAGGGGACCGTTGGAATTGTCACTGCTGTGGTGTCACATAGAGGGGGACATGGTCCTGCCAGAGCCGTGGTGTCACAGAGTGGGGAACACTGTGGCTGCCACCCCTGTGGTGTCACAGACAGGGCAATGCTCAGTCTTGAACCGCTGTGGTATCATAGAGAGGGGAACGTTGATGTTTCCACCACTGTTGTGTCACAGACACGGGAACACTGCCAAACCTCCCCTGGTGCTCTGCCCACTCCAGTGCTGCTCCTCTGTGACACTGCAGGGCCTCCTGGGGATATTGTCACACTGCAGTGTCTCCTGGGGACATTGTCACACTGCAAACCCTCATGGGACTATAGCGGCCGTGTGACACTCCAGAGTCTTGTAGAATCCAGAGACTCCTTTGGGACCATGGGCCTCCATGGAACCAAGAGGAGACTGTGAAACTCTGGGGCTTCATGGAACCATCCATTGTGATACCTCAGGGCCTCATGGTTCCCAGGAATCCTCGTGAAACTACAGGATGAAATGGAACCAAAGGGACACTGTGACACTGTGTGTTCTCATGGAATCCAGAGGCCCTTTTGACTCAGTGAGACCAGTTGGAAACAAGGATCCTTTGGGATACCTCAGGGCCTTGTGGTATCCAGTGATCCTTGAGACATCATGGGGCCTCATGGAACCACAGGGACCCAGGAACACTGATGACAGAAGGCCTGACAATGTCACAATGGCCCCTTGGTTCCATGCAGCCCTGCAGTGTCACAAGGGCCTCTTGTTTCATGGTACCCCACAGTGTCACAATAGTCTCCTTAGTTCTGTGGTGCCCCACAGTGTCACAATGCTTTGCTTATTCCATGAGGCCTCGTAGTGTCACAATGGTCTCCAGGATTCCAAGAGTCCCATCAGTGTCACAATGGCTCCCTGATTCCATGAGGCTGTGAAGTGACTTAATGATGGTTCCATGGTTCCATGGTTGCATGAGGCCTTGCAATGTCACAGTGGACATTTGGTTCCATGGGGTCTCACAGTGTCACAATGGCCCCTTGTTTCTATGACACCCCAAAGTGCCATAATGGTCTCCACAGTTCCATGAGGCCCCTTGGTGTCACAATGGACCCTTGGTTTGATGGGGCCCCTCAGTGGCACAATGATCCCTACATTCCATGGAGTCACACAGTGTCAGTATTGTCCCCTTGGTTCCATGGGGCCCAGCAATGTCACCGTGGTCTCCATGGTTCCATGAGGTCCCAGAGTGTCACAATGGTCCCTTGGTCTCACAGGGCCCCACAGTGTGACAATGGTCCCTTGCTTTCACAGGGCCCCACAGTGTCACATTGGTCCATTGCTCTCACAGGGCCCCAGAGTGTCACAATGGTCCCTTGGTTCCATGGCCCTCTACTGCTGCATTCTCCCTCCCCTTCTCAGGCTGCCCTGCCAGCTGAGAAATGCTCCTTGGGCCTCAGCCTTGGCCAACAGCCCCTGGGCTCAGCTCCTCTGCAGCTCATCACAAACACTGTCTGCCCAAGGCACTGCTGCTGCCCAACCAGCTCCTGGGTCCTTTAGCAGCAGCCCTTGGGACCTGTTTCTGTTCCCTCAGTGGCATAAGATCCCTGTTCTCACACTGCCGAAGAAAGCTGTTGATGCCAAGTGTGGCCAGGATGAGCCATTGCTGGGACTGAAGCCCCTCTTTTGGGGCCCTGCAAACAGCGCTCCAAAAGGAGCCCTTGGAGCTCTCCTGGGCCAGTCACTCCCTCTGAGTGGGGCCTCTCCCAGCCAGGAACTCTCCTGTTTGCTGCACTCGGGGATCCTGAACAACCACAGAGCCTGGGCCGATCCCCCCACTCCTCCAGGCTCAACCCTTTGCCCTTTGCTGGGGAGATGCCAAAGGATCCACGGTGAGCATTGCCTGCCCTCAGGGGAATTGCTCACAGGTGCCTTGGACTGACTCTTTGTGTCTGTGTGCACACAGGAGTGCCTGTGCTGGGCAAATATGGCAGAAATGCTGCTCTCTGAGGGGCTTGACTGCCTTGGATGGCTGTAGGTAAGGGTGAGTCACAAACTGTAAGCTAAGTTAAATGCTACTAAGTGTTTTTCTTTTGCTAAGTAGTGAAGTTTAACATAAGTTATAAGCTAAGCTGAATATTGTTAAGTGTTTTTCCACTGTAAAATCGTTAAGTCCTAGGTTATAAGTAAGGTTAAGTACTGTCAAGTGCTGTTATTTTGCTAAATACTGAAGTCTAAGGTATCAATCAAGGCCTGTTAAATTTGAGTTCTGTTTAGCTTTTAGGCTGCATTCATTTTATCCTTGCTCTCACTGTCCTTTAGGCACACATTCAGGTGCACAAATTTCGAAAGTTCGTAGTTCGAATTTCTGGTTTGATTGCCTGGATTTTGATTGGTTTTGTTGTTGCTTCATTTCCTTGGTGTGCCTGAAGTGTCCAGTCAGGAGCAGAGTGACTCTTGCCATGGAACTCTTTGCTGCTGTCCCTTAATATTCAGTCTGGTTTTTGCTGATCCCTTGCTGGGGATTTTTTCAGCGCTCTCAAGGCCTCGTTGGTAACAGGGTGAAGGAGCCCTGGCCCAGGCTCTGGCCCTGGGGGACACGGCGCTCCCTGTCCCCCTGTCCCACCCCCAGGGCCCTGGCCCCCCATCCCCGTGTCAGGCTCTGGGGTCGATCTCGTGGAACATCCTCTGGGGGAGGCTACTGGGCTGGGGGCTGGGGGACCCGGGGGGACAGGGGACCCCGCTGTGCATGAGCAGGGTTGGACTGTTCTGGGGGGAGCTGTGAGGGGGGGCCAGAGCAGAGTGACCTCCCCAGGGACCTCACACAGTCCCTGTGATGTCACACAGCTCCTGTGATGTCAAAGTGCCCCTGTGATATCACACTGCCCCTGTGATGTCACACAGCATCATGTGATGTTGCAGAGCTCCCCTGTGATGTCACACTGCCCCTGTGATGTCACACAGCCATCTGTGATGTCACACAGCCACGTGTGATGTCACACAGCCTCCTGTGATGTCCACAGCCCACTGTGGAATGTCACAAAGCCATCCTGTGTCACAGAGCCAACACTGGCACATCCCTCTTTGATGTCATACAGCTGTGCTGTGATGTCACAGAAAGCTCTGTGATATCACAAAGGAACACAATGATGTCACTGTCCTGGGATGTCACAGCCTGTTCTGTGATGTCACTCAGACACCCAGTGATGTCACAACCCACTCTCTGATGTCGCAGAGCCACCCTCCATGATAGTAGAGTCTGCAGTATGGCCTAATACCCTACTCTGTGATGTCACAGCAACCTCTGTGATGTCATAACCCCTCAGTAATATCACAGAACCCTATCTGTGATGTCATACTGCCACTCTGTAAAGTCCGTGGAGCCCCGCCTGGCCTGGGCGTTGCTGCTGCCGCCCTCTGGCAGCCGTGCCCTTGGGCAGCAGCGTGCGGCAAGGGCCGGGCTGAGCCCTGCTGGGCCAGCAGCCCGTGTGGCCACAGCGCCGGCAGCGCCGCTGGCAGGGAGCTGTGCCGCTGGGGCCGTGACAGGCTCTGTGTTCACAGGCATGGCCGGGCGGCGCCTGAGGGGGCAGCAGCAAGAGCTGCAGTTGATCTGCACTGGTGAGTGAGGGCAGCGGGCTGACAGCGGGGGCTGCCGGGGGAGCTGCAAGCGCTGCCCCAGCTGCCGAGGGCTCTGCTCCTTGTGCGGACATGGGGCGGCGTGGGCAGAGCACACATTGATTTCAGGGCCACCTTGGGCATCCGTGGCCAGCAGCTTCGGGCCGGTGCCCTTGGTCCCTGCTCCCTCCTGGCCATGGCTAGAGCTGGCTGGGATGGCCCTGGCAGGTGGCTCTCCTCGGCTCCCCGCAGATCGGGGATCTGACCGTGGCTCTGTCCCTCTCTCTTGCAGCCCTTGAACTGCTGACAGAGGACATCAGCAGTGCCATGTCAGACGTGGCACTAGAAACACTGTATGGCCTCCAGGCACTGCAGAGTGAGCGATATTCCCTCTTCCAGAGGCTGCAAGATCAACTCCTCAGGACATGGAGGACATGGCCTCGTCTGTCGGGGCTCGGCTGGCTGCGCTGCTGCAGCTCTGCAGAGAGCTGATGCCAGAGGCTCTGTCTGCTGGGGCCACCTGAGCCAGCGGGAATTTTCCATTTCTTTAAGATTGTTCTTTTCTTCTTTTTGTTTTTTTTTTTTTTCTTTAGTATATGAATATAGAGTGTGTTATAATACACAGACTCCCAGGAGCTTTCTTTTGCTACCCAGGATCTGCAGGGCATAGGGGAAGAGGGGGAGAAAGGTACCTTGACTCAGCCAGCTGCCCAGGCGTGCAGTGTTGCAGGGAAAATGGCCAGAAGCCCCTTGGCCTGTGGTGGTTCTGCTGAAGCCTTTGTGCTGGTGACAGAGCGGCTGGGCAGGGGCCGGGGCTGCGGGGATCCCTGCCAGAGCGGTGCCTGGAGATGGCCACAAGCCCTGTGCCAGGCAGGAACCACCCTCTGTATCCTCCTGCCCGTGTGCTGCTGGCTGCCTTGCTGAGGGCTCCCAGGTGCCTCTGGATGGGGCTGCTCTGGAGCTGCTGTGGGGCTGCGGCGCTGCTGCCGGGCAGCTTGGCCGGGCTGGGGCAGCCCCTGAGGGGCTGGGGCGCTGGCAAGCCCTGAGCAATGGGCTGTCAGAGGCCACAAGCAGCCCCCCGGCAGCCGCCTTGATCCTGCCAGAGCTGACTTGCAAGAGGGATCCTGGGCACTCTGGCACTAACAGCATCAGTGTTGTTGGAAACCCAAATGCGGGGAAATCTCAGACCTTTGGTCTTGTCAGCAAAGCTTAGAATTAAACACAGGATTTGATCGGAGACCTTGGAAAGGGCTTCCAAACTTAGGTGCTAGAAGAGAGAATGCAGATTCATAGTATAAAACAGAGACACCTTAAGCTAAGTGGAGGAAAGTTTAGCATTTTAGAGTTTAACGTATAGAGAAAATAAAAGTAGTTGCAACTGTAAACACCTAGTTTAGACTGCAGTGCTGTAGGTTTGTGTGTCAGAACATGACTGGCTGAAAAAGCTTACACTGTAGCATGAGTCCATAGGTTGAAATACTGAAGGATTGGGTCAGAAACATACATAGCTTTGTTGCAATGTTTTATTGGCTAATAAATCATTTAAAGATTTGTAACTTGAAGTCTTGTTACCTTCTGAGCCATGCAGTGGAGATGTGAGACAAACTCACCCTTCCTGTCTGTGTAGAAGACAAGAAACATATACGGCATAATCTAAAACACTCAGAGGTCCGCTCTCTAGCTTGTTCGAAACTCCTTCAACTCCCGAAATTGTGATTTAGCTACAAAGAGATGACAAGGACTCTTAGTGCTGGCTCTTTGACTCCAGAGCAGCTGCTTTAGAATCTTTCCCATAACCCTGTGTAGTCATGTGCCAGAAATGGATCATTTGAAGAAACTTTCCCAACTGACTTGCATGGAGGTGTGTCTGAAGGGTGTTTGAGGAGAAAGGCTCCCAGCAGAGGTCTGGGCTTTGGCCTAGCTGTTTCCCTGTGGGATCTCAGAACCTCAGGACGGAGGTGCAGAGTTGCCGAGATCACCCTTGGGGGCTCGGGAGTCCTGGAACGTTGCCAGAAGTGTCTGGTGGCAGGACTTTGATCCTACATAGGAGACGACACCTGTATGAGGATGGGAGGATTTCACTGGGTGAATGGTGAAGGGATAAGTTAATTAGAGTGTAAAACACAGGGTTTAGGATTTCTGTACAGGGGGGTCTAAAGAAGTAAGATGGAGGAATTGGGGCGTGTCCTCTTCTTCTTCTTCTTCTTCTTCTTGGCCTCCATTTTCTGTGGTGATGTTGGCACTTTGGGATTGGTTATTACTAAAAGTGCACCGGTTAATAAGGGTAGAAGGTATTGAGACAGAGTAAAGATCCATTCTGAATTAGGTGAAGTGAAAGAGAGGTGAAAAGTCTGTGAGGCCAAAGCTGAAGGAAGAACTCGCATGCCGAGACAGCAAGGAGACAGAGAAAGAAAAACAGAAAAGACCACAAGGTCGATTTGCCCCCGACTTAGAAATTCCTTTGATAAAGAAGAACTGGTGCTAAATGTCACACGGAATGAATATGTATGAACTTATTGTGAAACTGTATGCATATGCATTTGGAAGGGGGATAAAAGAAGACCCGAGGTCTTCAGAGGCACGCATGCCTTGTTGGGGGACTTGCGTCCGGCGCGCGTCGTAAATAAACATACCGGGCTTTACAACTTTTATAAAGTTGTGAGGTTTCTTCTTTTCTCCGCAAAACATTATGGCGAGCCAAGCCGGGAGTTCTCTGTCCCCGCAGGGGCAGGGGGGATAGATGGACCTCCAAGGTGCGCCCTAGGTTTTTTTCCTGGTGGGGCTCTGCTCGTCTCAACTTGCCACCTGCGAGGACAGACAACGACCTGCTGGTCTGCGGAGGAAGATACGGTATGTACTTAGGGGCCCCGGGGGAGGGAAAGGAGAGCAAGGGAGTAAACCACCCAGAGACGTCTGGGTTCAGCTGATAGAGCAGCTGTATTAGAGACGGGGTTCATTGTTCTGATAGAGCAGACCGCAAGCGGTTCTGGGGGTGAGCCGGGTGAACCCGTGTATGTGTGTATTGGGGGTTCATAGTTCTGATAGAGCAGAACCGCTAGAGGCTCTGGGGGTGAGCCGGGTGAACCCGTGTATGTGTGTATTGGGGGTTCATAGTTCTGATAGAGCAGAACCGCTAGAGGCTCTAGGGGTGAGCCGGGTGAACCCGTGTATGTGTGTTGGGAGTTCATAGTTCTGATAGAGCAGAACTTTTGAGCCCGTGTGTGTTTTGTTTGTGTGTGTGTGATGTCCGGACACTGTGTTGCTGTATGGTTAATGTGTGCATTGTGTGGTCGGTGCACTGTGTTTCTAATTGTGCAAGTGTATAAGTGTATGGTGTATAAAAGAGAATAAATCTACAGTGCGGGGGGGTCAGTACTACCCATGTTTGAAGCAGCCGAGTGAGGCCTGAGGCGCCGGCTGCAGCAGGCTGCGGGGGCAGGGACAGAAGTGCCTTGCAGAGAAGCGAGTGGAAGAATGTCAGTGATGGTATTTATCGTGTTTAAATGTAGTGATTTGTGTAGATCTGGTACATTTTAACCATGAGTATGAGCTCAGAGAGTTCCTTTGCCTTGGATGTTTGATTTTGATCTCTAGACTGTATGCTGTTATTTTGATTGTGTCCAAGAAAATTGATGTGAGTAAATGCTGAATTATGGTATGCTGTGTTGTGTTGAGAAAAGCGAGCACTTTGAGAGATATGCCCTTTCCCAGTGGTTTTGTGTGGTGATTTTCTTCCGCTGCATTGTGGTAATTTGATTCTCAGATTGTATAGTAGTGTTTGTGGAGATTTTAAGATTTTGTTGCAACAAGAGTGGCATTTTACATAGGAGAACTATAGTACGGTGATTTATGCTTAATTACGATAGAGTGAAAGGAATTCCAAGAATTCCCCCCCTCACAGCAATTCAAGCCTCGACTCTAGCGAATTTGAGATAAAGGGGGGGTGCGAGTCGACTGTTTGTGTCTGAGGGCATATCAGAGTTTCAGCTGTGACTAGCACAGCCTTTTTGCAAAGCAGTAAAACAAGTGTAAGTAGACACAAGGCTTAATTAGATTGTGCAAGAAGAGAACTAGAAAAGGCTGATATTTTGTTTGATCAGAATATAGTGTCTATGTCACGTTTTTGATTAGCATGCTGTGTGAGGTGACAGTGGCTGTCCCCTGGGCACAGGGACAGCTCTGGCTGCCCCGTCTCCCCAGGGAACACGGGAATGGCCTGTGAGCGAAAGCTGGATGTGCAGTTATTATTGCAGTGCGGTGTTTATGAGAAACACTGGTTTTGCTGTTCTAATAAGTGTCAGGACACATGTAAATTAGAGGTTTCTGGTCAAGCAGATTCAGAACCTAAGGTCTTAGAACTTGTGTGTGGGAACCACATCTGATACCTGCCACCTGGAGCTGTGTGTATAGGAGGAAAGTTGAGAAACTACTGTGAAGGTCTGTAAAAAGGTTTGAGTGGAAGCGAGATAGGGCAAGGAGAAATAAATAATGAGAACTGACCAGAGCAAAAAGGTTCCTAAATTAGCCCCTTTTGGGAGGGGCTCACTGGGAGAAGGCTGCCAGTAGGAGCAGCTCAGAAAATAAAAAGATTTATAATACTTCATTGCTGTTAGTACTGTTTTAAAATAGGAGGATAAATGGGATAGAGTTTTGTATGCTGAAATGTCTTTGTGTTTTAAGAAATCACCCAGATTTCTTGAAGAGGGAAAACAAGGCAAAGAGAAAGCAAATCAAACATGTTGTTCAGCATGCAGCATAAGATAGCGACGTATGAAATCAGGCAAAGATTATCGTGCTGAAATGCAAAGCAATCACAGTTCGCAAAATGAGTACATATGATTTGCTAAAGGCTCCTCCCAAAGTAAGGGAGGAAGGGTAAAGATGACCTCCCCAAAAGGGAAGAATTTTTGTTGACACAAGGGCCATATATTCAGTTTTAAATAAAACTTTAGTACCTGTGGAGAATGTTTATGTTGCAGTGTGGGGAACAACTGAACAACTGGCCAGTCTGAGAAGGCATCCTTGTGCAAACCTTTAAAGTAATATGTGTACTATGTGTACCTAAAAGCTTTTGTACAATTCGCTCAATTTGCTAAACATTCTCAAATGAGAAAGGTTACTCTGGAGGCAAATGATATAAAGATGTTAGGCTTAACATTAACAGACACTGAAATTAAGAAAGACATTAGTAGGGAGATATTAGAATAAGTAAACAAGTGTTTTCAAGGGTATGGGCCTCTGCGGTACCAGGGAGAGTGAAAGATGCTCCCCCATGAGCATCAAGCTTAAGGAAAGAACACAACTAGTGAGAACTGAGTAGTACCCTCAAAAGGAAAATAAGGAAGGAATCAGCCCAATAACTGATAGTACTGGATTAAGGGCTGTCAATAAGATAACACAGAATTTATACCCTGTGGTAGCAAATCCATATACCTTACTGACTTGTTTAACACCTGAGCTAACCTGGTTCACTGTTTTAGGCCTAAGAGATGCCTTCTTTTGCCTCCCTATCCACGAAGCCAGCCAGGAAATTTTTGCATTCAAACTCAAGCTCACATAGTCCATGTGCCTGAAGGCTTCAAGATTCCCCACTCCGATTGGAGAACAGCTTGCAACGATCTTCTAGTAGCCACTCGGACGAGGGAAGCAAGAGAAGCCTGGACGGTAAGCCTTTTGAATTTCCTAGGACTCCAAGGATGCAGAGTCTCAAATAAAAGGCACAGGTAGTGAAACAGAAGGTAATCTACCTGGGGTAAGAAGTGAGTGCGGAGCAGCAGACTTTAAAGCAAAGAAGCCGTATGCCAAACCCTGAAAGAACTCCGAACCCTCTTAGGCATGGTAGGGTAGTGCCAGCTGTGGGTTTATAATTATGGACTGCTCGCCAGACCCCTCTATGCTCTTATTGCCAATGGAAACAGAGATCTCCAGTGGACACAAGACACCACATGGGCCTTTCGCCAGCTAGAGAGAGTGCCCTCATGTCAGCTCCAGCTTTGAAACTTCCAGATGTAAGTAAACCATTCTTTCTATTTTTCCCACGCAAGGAATTGCCCAGGGAATATTGGCTCAGGACTTGGACCCTTACTGAAGGACAGTTGCTTACTTCTCTAAGCAACTAGATGCAACAGCCAAAGGATGGCCAGGGTGCCTCAGAGCTGTAGCAGCAGTCGTGCTGAATATTCAAGAGGCATGCAAGTTTACCCTGGGACAAAAATGACTGTGCTAGTGTCCCACACAGTGTCCACAGCACTGGAAGTAAAGGGTGGCCACTGGCTCTCACCACAGAGGTTTCTGAAATGCCAGGCCATCATGGTAGAGCAAGATGATGTAGAGATAGTGGTGACTAATATTGTCAAAACCCAGCTTCTTTTCTCAGTGGAATCAAGGAGAAGCAGTACACCATAGTTGCCTAGAGACCACCGAAGCTACCTACTCCCGCCGCCCAGACTTAAGGGACGCTCCTCCGGACGATGCAGAGACCTGGTTCACTGACGGGAAAGCGACATTGCAAAGTTCACAGTGACTACCTGCAGAGAGGTAATCGAGTCTAGACCCTTACCAACAGGTACCTCTGCGCAGAAGGCTGAGATAATTGCCCTGACCCGTGCCCTGGAAAGGGCAAAAGGGAGGAGAATAACCATCTACACAGACCCAAGGAATGCATTTGGAGTCACACATGCACATGGAGCCATCTGGAAAGAGAGGGGACTGCTGACCTCACAGGGAAAGAAGAGACAATCCAGCTGCTGGAAGCAGTTCAGCTGCCTGAAAAGGCATATTAAGGCACACTAGAGAGTGAGCTTAAAATTGGAGGAAAGAAATGAGCTGGCGGATGGAGAGGCAAAGAAAGCAGCAAAGAGTGAGGTACAGATTTTCCTCGAAGGTAAGCCATAATACAATAATACTAACCAAAAGAGACGTACAACTGCAAGGGGTGGGCTACCATTGAAAGAGAGCTAGTAATCCCTTCCCATTTTCATGGTTACTAGTGAAGGAAGGGCACTAGAAAACACACTAGGGCCTAACTACTTAGAAGCCTTTTATAGAGTGTGGCTCCTTTTCGAAATGACCAAGGCTGCGAGTGATACAGAGTGCATTGAAATGAAGTGTTGACTTTGAAGCAGTAATTTCCACAGGCTTTCTAGAACACACATCTGATTGAAACAATCGTTGTATCGTTGTCAGGAATTTATATGCCACTATCACTCAGGTAAGCCGACAATGTGATCCTTGCCTCCAGACTAACCCCAAAATACCCCCCGGCCAAAACTCAATCAGACTGGGAGAGGCCATGGGCCTGTACAGCAGTGGCAAATTAACTTTTCAGAACTCCCAAGGAAAGGGGGGTATCAGTATTTACTGGTATTGATAGATACATTTTCAGGGTGGCCAGAAACATTCCTCACCAGAACTGTCAAAGCTCAAGAGGTGACCAGATTATTTTTATAAGGAATAATACCACGCTTCAGAGATCCAGCCACGATATCCTCAGATAAAGAATCACATTTCATTTCCAAAATAGTGCAACAGATTAGTAGCCATCTGGGCATAGATCAGGAACTTCACACCCCATACCACCCCCAATCAAGCGGCCAGGTGGAGAGAATGAATCATTTGATTAGGCAGCAAATCATAAGACTGGGGCAAGAAGTTAATCTACCCTAGCCCAAGCTCTTCCACTAGCACTATTGCAAATTCAAACTAAACCTTGAGCTAAAGGAATGCTGAGTCCTTTTGGAATGCCTTATAGAAGACCATATAGAATACAAAGGGAATGTCCAGAATGTCCACCTACATGGTGGCATTAAGCAAACAGTTCAGAGTAATTGAGAAACATGTGGCTGGAACTCGGAGCAGGGAGTTAGATAGCCTGGGGATGATGTATGTGTTAAGTCTCTTACAGAGAAAACTTCGGAACCACAGTGGGAGAGACCACTGCGAGTACTTCTCACCACCTTCACTGCAATCAAAATCAAGGAGCAGAATGCCTGGATCCATCACTCTTGGGTGAAGAAGGCCCAGAAACCCCTTAAGGAGTGACGCCAGGAGACAATGAACTGAGATTAAAACTTACTCAGGCAAACTGAGTATATTGCGGTCGGGAGTAGCTCATATTTTAGTTTGTAGAGTTGTATTGTGTGTAATCATAACTGAAGTTTCAGAACTTGAGAGTACCTCTGTTCAAAGTAATGCTAAATGGCCTTGGTCCCTGGCATTTAATCAGTATACTGGATCCATAGGAAAACCTTCTGAGATAAAAGATTTAAACATATCTACTGTCGTAATCCACGAGACTCAGGTATGTGAGGAGCAAGAATGGCAAGAGCAGGAACTGTGGACTCTTCAAGGAATCAGAGGAGAAGAAATCAAAGTAGGGTGCCAGGTCATCAATAGGGTAGCTTATGAGAGACCAGATGTAATTAGTGTCTGAACCTCCCCTGGTGTATATGAACACCAGGAAGTCTGTGATAACCTAAGTGAATCAGACTGTTGGTGTAATTTCACCTTGATACAGCCTGTAGAAGTGACCTGCCTTTGAGCTCGAATTACTATCAGACTTTCATTTGAATTCAAAGTGGACTCTACACTTTTTACCACAGCAGGGCCTTATACACCCCATACTAGTTCAGACCCTACCCAAACTCCAAACTTGAACCTAACGTAGTAAAGAATGTGACTGAACAACAGCTCCTTAGGTCATATTCCAAGCCGGTTGGCTGAACACTCAGGCAATGACTGGTAAAGGGTGCTGAACTGCAAGTGGTAAATTAACCCAAGCAAGAAAGGTGATTTTCTTTATTTATAGCTATCCCTTTTCCTACTGAGGTTTGGATCAGTGATTGTCCCAGTCTGAGGCAGTTGGATTCTGCTTAAAAGAGGTAGAGAGAGACTCCCCCTCAGAGCTCAGCAGCAGGCTGTAGGATTTTGAGCATCACTTTTGTGCTGAGTGTTTCAAGTAGCAGAAACCTGATCCCAGTTTCTTCTGAGGCACTGCAATGAATTTAGGCTCTTCTCTTAGACTTCCCCTTCATTATTTACTTGAGGCTTGGACCTGAAGCTAAGGGCAAGGTGGGTGAGGTTTCGTAGACCAGGAGAGACATTCCTGCTTGCCACACATCTGAGAAATCAGGTGCTCTGGAGGGGGAAGGAGATTCCTGAGGTCTCTACATTTCAGAACAAACATCTGCCTCAAATATGAACTAAACCTCTGTCAGATACACTTGTGAAGTGTGTCTGAATTTGCAGTGTGAGCCCAGCACATCCCTCTGGCAGGGAGGGATGGTCATGGACAGAAAGCAGTTCCTGTTCCCCATAACAAACATCTAACTAGCATATTAGAGACAAGATTAAGAGTTTTAATTAGAATTGATTTAGAAATACTGGTGAATAAACTGGCCACTGCAGCAAGTAGCCTAACAAAATTGAAGCAGCCTTTATAGTAATCTCTATTGGCATTAGGAACTAGCCAGTGACAGATTTCAAAAGTACTGCCAAAGTAAGGAAGTATGAAAAGGCCGGGGAGCAAGACCACAAGTTGATAGTAGAAGCACTTAGTATAGTACAAGATAATGTGTCTTTAGCTTTCAGTTGTATACAAGCACAGTTATGGATACAAGCAACAGCAGCTCTGATCATATGGGGAAGGGGTGAAGGTAATTTTCCAGCTGAAATTCAAGAAATTGTGTTGGATAATGCAATTGATTTTGAAAGGAACTTTCAATCCTGGCAGACTATGGTGAATTTCACCTGTGATCCTGTTTCTAATGTGGCAACTGCCTTTGTGTTTCCATACATAATGCCACTGTTTATGTTATCCATCCCATCATTGCCCTAGGATTAAACCATGAAAAAACAATACTCTATCCTTCAGAACATAGAGTGTGAGCACGAAAGATCAATGGAAAGTGGCAGACAGTAAACTTGGAATCCTGCATTACTAGAGAACAGATGGGATTCATTTGTGAAAGCAATACTATTAATGCTCAGGATGTGTGTTTGGACACTGAACAGAGTATTTGTCACTTTGAAATTCATCCAGTCACTGACCAGAAAACTGTGCTCGTATATACTTGAAAAGGGTGTATGCTTGAGAACTGCTTGTGCTGCTGTACAAATTGATAGCAATGATGTTATTCTGTCTAGTAGAAACCATTCTAATCTCTGTATATGTAATTTTGTTAAGATTATTGGATGTGATCTTTGGGTGGTCACCAACTGCAAATGGAATCTTTAATAAGTTGTGCCACCTCATTGTAGTTTTACTACTATTAGTTGGGGTAAGCTTAGGATTATCTATTATATTGTTAATTTGGAACTGGAGAATGCTACAACGAATAGCTGTACTAACATCTTTGTCAAAAGCACATGGTGAAGCACTAAAAGACACTTACTGTTGTGAAGGTTTTCATTAAGTAAAAGAATTTACTTATTTCCTAGGAAAGGGGGGAATGAGACAGAGTAAAGATCCATTCTGAATTAGGTGAAGTGTCTAAGAGAGGTGAAAAGTCTGTGAGGCCAAAGCTGAAGGAAGAACTCGCATGCCGAGACAGCAAGGAGACAGAGAAAGAAAAACAGAAAAGACCACAAGGTCGATTTGCCCCCGACTTAGAAATTCCTTTGATAAAGAAGAACTGGTGCTAAATGTCACACGGAATGAATATGTATGAACTTATTGTGAAACTGTATGCATATGCATTTGGAAGGGGGATAAAAGAAGACTCGAGGTCTTCAGAGGTACCCATGCCTTGTTGGGGGACTTGCGTCCGGCGCGCGCCGTAAATAAACATACCGGGCTTTACAACTTTTAAAAAGTTGTGAGGTTTCTTCTTTTCTCCGCAAAACACTTTCTTATCCTCTATTGGTCCTAAGTTACTGCATACAAGGTCCTTTTTTTCCCCCATATAAAACCTTGTGTGCCCAGCCTCATTTTGTCTCCTTCCCTGGACCCTCTCCAGCACAAACCACACTGTTTGGAGTTCCACACAAATGCTCCTCTCTTGCCTCATCCATCATCCATTCAAGCAAGCCTGCTCCCAGCTCTGGGAGTGCACATCTCTCACAGAGGCTGGCTGTGGACATGCCACAACAAGGGGTGCCCAAACAGGGACCTTCTTTGAGAATTCCTGAGAGCGATTCCAGTGATGATTCGACTGTTCCACCGTCACGGGACAGAACATGCCTTGGGTCAGCCTCCGCCCTGGAGTGAGAGCTGAGTTTTATCAGGGCTCGCTGAAGGCAGCATTGGCACCCTCCAGCAGCAAGAGGGCCAACTCGATGGACAAAGCCCACGGGATATTTTGAAACACCTGCATCCAGAGCCACCAGAGCAGTGAATTGGGGGACAGCCACCAGCAGTGCAGGATTTTTGGGGGATATTTTAGTCCTGTGGGTGGGCCACCCTTTACATCAGGGGCAGCTCTGTGTAACAAATTATCCAAAGATGAGAGGGACATATATGTTCGAGTTAGGGAGTTCTCCTTTCAGAATGGAAGACTTTTACTAAGGGAAGTTTTAAGTCGTTTGTTCATTGGCTGTTTACGGAGTTCCCAGACATTTCTGTTGATTCAGTTCATCATGTAGCATTTTGGGACTGAGTTAGGGAAAGACTATCTTTTGCAAACTCAGGGAGTGATAAGAGTCGCAACATTTTCCACAATTTTTCACATGTTTTATGGAGTTTTCTCAAGGGTTCAAAGTTCTAATATTCAACCCAGACTTTCTGTTCTGCCCCCAGCATTCCTCAACCCACTCACACCATTAGGATGAGAGACAGAAACTGCTGTAAAGCACAGACAAGCCACCTGCTGTCTGACATCTCCGCTCCTTCTCTACCCCCTGGCACGCCTGCACAGATCACACAGGCCTGGATTCTACCCTAACTTATTCTCCAGTACCTCTCCTCACTGGATCCCCCTCAGATAGCCCACAAAATGGAGTCCCTCCTCTGGAGGGGGTCGTCAATGTCAAACTCCCTCCCACCCTCAGCTCTCTCATTAAATCTTCCCCCTGTGTTGGATCCCACCCCTGCGTCAGGTGCCACCCCTGCATTGGGATATCCAGCGCGTCCTTGCCTAATCCCGCTGCCCTACCCCCTCCAACTCAGCCCCTTGCGGATCCCACACTGTTGGAGCCGGAAGTGTGAGGGGCGGTAACCGGAAGGCCGCCATCTTGGCTACCAAAGGCCCACAACACCAGGCCTGGCCAGTCACCCCAAGGCCCCGCTCCTCTGCCAAAGACCAAGTTCTGTCTTCTGGAGAGGAGAGGGAAGGTTCATCTGACGTTCAGCATGAGCCTGAGGCTTCTTGGACAAGGATGTTGAAGCTGACGGCAGAAGAAGGGGACTGGGAATTGGTAGCTAAATTACAGGACCCACCGGTGCAGTAGCAGAGTGGGGCTAAGCCCCAGTTGGAAGCTCTCATACATAGCATATGAAAGACATTTATAAAGCAGTGAAAGACCATGGGAGGGGCTTGCCCTATATTAATCATTTGTTAAATAACATCTATCCAATACATGTGTTGGTGCCCCACAATTTGCACCATTTTATGCGCATCCTACTTTCTCCCACTGAAATTATTCTGTGGGAAGGAATGGGGAAAAAACTACTGCAACATCTATTAAAAGACTATGCTAGAGAAGACAGGCGGGTACACCTAACACTAGACCATCTAGCCAGGGAGGAAGATTTCAGTAATCCTAATTCAATAGACCTTCCCTGAGCTCTGTTAGAAGAGACCTGCAGGGACCTGGGAAATCCCTTCTAAAATTTATTGATCACCTTACACAAGCAATAGAGAAGAAACTTGAACATCCAAAAGCCAGGAAGGTACTGCTTACTAAACTTGCTGAAACAAATGCTAACAACACCTTTAAAGACATTTTACCTTCCCTACCCCTCTACAGAAAGCCTACCATTGCACAAATGGCCGTGGCATGCACCATTAGGGCATCCTTACACTGTGATGCTTGCCGAGGTAATGCTTCCTGTCACGGTGTAGTAGAGGTGCTGGTAGCCTCCCACGTTATTCCCTGGCACACACATGAAAAAGGACCTTGCTTTAAATGTGGGGAGGTGATGCATTCTCAATAGAATTGTAAAAACACAGGCTATTACCAGGGACCTTCTAGGTGTCACAGCCACTTTCCTCACTGTCCGCCTCGTCCACACGCTTTCCAACATCAGCAAAACCGATGCCTGCGGGAAACCTCACACAGACACAGAAAGGCCCCGCACGATGACACCAAATGCAAGCCCGTTCTGCCCTACTCTCCCCAACATCATGGAGAACCAGCACAGCGACCTTCTCAGATCCATCAGGACAGCTTGATCACTGCAGAATGCTCGACAAAAGACAGCTCTGCCCCGGAACCTAAAGGCAGCTGGTAAGCGCCTTTTCTATTCCAATCCACGATATTTATGTTCACCATATTCCCACAGGCAAATACAGGCCTGAAGGATGGCCCAGAGACATTTTGATTTTAACCAACACCAGGGAAGGTATGGAGACACACACTATACTACCTGAGATAGTCGCCTTGACATCTTTGCGGGAGATAACTGTCCAGGCTCTATGCTTAGACTCTCCCCTTTTCATTGCAAAAGGAACAGTTATAGCCAGAGCCAACCTCCTACTGGACATGATCACCACACCAGCTGATCCAATGGTGATGTGGGCACAGACAACAGGCAGAAATAGACCCATTCTAAAGTGTGCTTTCTCAGGAAAAGGGAGATAGCAATGTATTTCAGGACTATTAGATACAAGAGCTGATGCCACCATAATTTCCTGCTCTGATTGGCTAAAAGAATGGCCCCTGGTTCCAGCTGCTGGGGTAATTATTAGCTACCAGGGGAGCCACTACCAGCTTCTGGAGTCACAGTAACATCTGCATGGAAGGTCCTGAGGGCACAGTTGCTACAGTAAGATATTTTGTCACCCAGGCACCAATAAAAATTTGAGGAAAAGACCTCTTGTCCCAAAGGGGGACAAGGCCGGCGATCCTATCAACACCTCAGGATTTCTAGAGGGGGCCACTGAGCAGCGCGCCACCCTTCAGTCAACCTGGAAGACCAACGACCCCATATGGGTGGATCAGTGGCCCCTCCCAGGCAGAAAGTTAAAGGCCCTGCAGTCCCTCATGCAGGAGCAGCTGTCTGTTGGCCACATTGTACCCTCTACTAGCCCCTGCAATGCACCTTTCATTATCATATGAAAGCCTGGCAAGGACAAGAGGCGGCTCCTGCAGGACCTCAGGAAAATCAGTGAGGTCATCAAGGACAGGGGGTTCCCTCCAGTCCAGCCTGCCCTCAGCCTCCATGTTACCTCGAGATTGCCGATGGTGCGCCATGCCGTAGTTGTGGGTAGCATCTTTTGGAGTCCTCCTTTTTTTCGGATATCTTGTTCGACATTTAGGCTGTGATTGATGGAGCCTGAGCATAGGAAGAGCATTGCTTTGAAGATTGCGTGGCTTGAGATGTGAAGGAAGGCTAGTTCAGGGAGGTTTAGTCCAACTGTAATTTTATTGCACAGTTATTGGCAGAGGGTTGTTATAGATGTTAATAACTACTTTTTTGATGCCCACATGCATCCAAATAACACGCCCCTGGTTTGCCTTTTCCGCCCCTAAACTGACAAACACCTTTACACAGGTACCAGTGGACTGCATTGCCTCAAATTAAGAAGGGTAGCTCAACTATTTGTCAATGGCTTTGAGCCCAAATTCTCTCGCCCAGATGGAAAAAACATCCTAATGCTATCATTTTTCATTACATGGACGATACAGTCATTTGTGCAGAAGGTCAAATCATTTTGGATGCTGCAGTACAAGATGTCATAACTGTGGTACAGCAGAAAGGTTTTGAGATTGCAGCAGATAAAGTTCATGCGACAGCCCCCTGGAAGTACCTCGGGCTAAAGAGCACAGAGAGAACCATCACACCCCAAACACTGCAAATCAAGGACGCATCCACAGACAAGCCACAATTTCATGGCCATGGCCGTGGATGTCAGGAACTTGAAGGCATGTGTTTTTTCAACCTGCTGTCACATAGGGAGTCAGTATATCAGGGCATCCAGCTGCTAAAAGATCAAGGAAACAAGATCCAGATGGAAGGCAACTACGACTGGTTCACTGGACTTTTCAAACACTGGGGGATAAAAGGCTGACTTTCATGTTTAGTTAAGACTTTGTTTAGTGTATTCATTGTGTTGGTTATTTTATCCATTATGCTAAATGCCTGCGAAACACTATGGCTGAAGCCTTTTTTATAGACAACAAAAAGGGAAAGTTCTGGGGGCTGAGGGGCCAACCATTGGAGCTGTAATACCTCTGGGTAAAGTGACCAAGGTAAAAGAGAGACATCATTCTGAATGCAACGATGACGCTCATGGGCATTTGCTGGCTCATGGTGATGCAGCCCGTTTTGTTGGTATCACCCAGTTCAACTGCAGTATTTTTCTTATATGTACTCACTTGAGAATGTTCTCCCCTCTCTTATACCATTTTGGACCTGGCTTACTGCAATGCTACCCCGATTTCGCCCCCCCATTTTCCCACTGTGTGCGCAGCTCCATTTTGTCTCCCTTCCTGGACCCTCTTCAGTGTAATCCACTGAAGTGTTTGCAGTTCCACACAAAGATCCCTCTCTCACCTCGTTCACTAGCAGCTTAAGCAAGCAAGCTCCCAGCTCTGGGAGTGCCGGTCGCTCAAAGCGGCTGGCTGTGGAAAGGCTGGAACACAGGAACTGAGTGCACAAGGGAACCTGGCCTCTAATAAATGGCATGAATCCCACAGCACACTCAACGCAAAGCCTTGTATGTTTCTTCTTTATCGTTCTTCTCTCAGTCCTCATGCAATTTTCCCCACTTTATCTGACTGGGTACTTGGCTTCTCTCTCTCCTCTCTGCAGGTTCAACTACACGTGTGACGCTGCAGGAAGAGCCTGACCCAGAGAAGTGGGAGAGGACTTATGGTCAGGAACTGTAGTGACAGTACACGGAGGAATGTGATCAAACTGTAAGAGGCAGAACAGATTTGATGATGGGAAAAAGTTCTTTATTCTCAGGGTGCTTGTCCCTGACACAGGGACCAGTGCAGAGAGGCTGTGGATGCCCCATCCCCAGCAACATCCAAGGCCAGGTGGGACAGGGGCTGCAGCAACCTGCTCTGCTGGGAGCTTGCTCAGCTTGGAACCACATCATCTTGAGGGTCCCTTCCAAGCCAAACCATTCAAGGATTTGATCATTCTGCCATCTCCATCTCCCACTGCACAGCACCCCTGAAGCTTCAGTGACATCACAGCTCCCAGAGGGTTCCAGGTGGAACGTCCAGGACACAGCAGACACTTCACTGGCTGCCAAGGGTCAGTTGCTGCTCACCCTGCACTCTGACACTCAGCACAGAGCTGCTGCTGCTGCCTGGGCTTTCCCTGCCGCCAGCTCTGGAGTGCCAATCCCAGCAGGATGTGCTCTTCTGTGCCAATGGAGGTACAGTGCCATGCCAGGCAGGGGGCACCTGGCTTGGGCAGGCTGCAGCCATGTGGGAATGGATGGTGTGGGACAGGAAGCCCACTGGGAGATTGTGCTGCCCCTTGCAGGCTGCCAGAGACACTGTGGAGGAGATGGACGTGGACCAGGGGCTGGATAAGGTAGAAATGATGGAGGTGGACTCCTCCTCTACTTCCATGTCCTCCACTGTTGAGGACATGGAAGTAGACGAGGAGGACACGATCGAGGAGATGGAAGTAGATGAGGAGGATGACAACGAGGACATGGAAGTTGACGAGGAGAATGAGGAGCCCATGGTCCTTGGATGAAGATGCAGCCCCACAGGTAAAACAGGCAGATGCTTCCCACGCCCTGCCCACACACACACTGGGTCCCCTGATGCCAGGCTGGGGCTGGGCTGGATGGCCCCGCTCAGGGACACGGTGCCCGCAGGGGGCCTGGATTGTGCTGCCACAAGCACCAGCCCCGGCCTGCCCTGCGCTTGCCTGGGGCCACGCCAGCCCTGCCAGCCTCGACCCAGCCCCTGGGGCCCAGCTGCCAGCACTGCTGGGCCCAGTGCAGGTGGCTGAGTCCAGCTCTGCTGCTTCCTTTCTTCCAGGACTCATGCACATGATGGCACTGCTCCGATGCCTTTCTAAATACGTTTGAGAATTCAGAAGTTGCTTGTAAATATGTTGACTGCGTTGGAAGTTCTTTGTAAATATGTTTCGAAGATTGTTAGCCCATCAGATCCCATGTAAATATGTTCTGTACGTTATTCCTGTTGTTGTAATAATGATTGTCACAACGAAACTTCTTCTGTAAATCTGAGATTTGCCGATCTTCGGCAAATAAATACTGTTTCTTTTTCAAACCTGACTTCTCTTAGCCATTCCTTTGGGTATGGGCAGCCTTTGCACACTTGTGGGTACCCCTTGTTCCGCGTTCCCAGGGCTGGAGGTCCCTGCAGGTGCTGGCATGGCCACCCCGGGGCTGGGGGTCCCTGTGCACAGGGGCTCCCACTGACACCACTCCTGGCACTGGGCACTGCTGCTCTTCCTGGCCTGGGGCACAGCGCTGTCCCCAAGAGCTCAGCTCTCACCAGCTCTCACACAGGGGGCTCTCACAGCACTGGCCCCTGCAGCCATGCCACCAAAGCAGGCAGCAAACCTTCAGCCACCCTTCCTGCTGCAGCCACAGGCACTCCTGGGCCCAGAGCCGCCAGCAGGCCACAGCCATGCAAAATCCACCTGCACGCTCTCTAGGCCACCACAGCCTTGGCAACTGGGCCACCTGCATCTGGGCTGCTGCAGGGGCTGATCTTTAAGCATTGCAGCCTCCAAAGGCCCTGGGCTCTGCTTCCCAGCCTGCTCTGCACTGCCCTGAGCCCGCATTGTTCCAGAGACAAAAGCCAGGCCACGGCACCCTCACTCTGCCCGCACTCCTGCTGCTGCCAGCGGCCACGGGCCCCTGGGCCCCACTCGGGTGACAGCTGCAGGGACAGGGCAGCCTGTGCTGGGCAGGGGGCACGGGGCTTTGGGCCCTGGGGCTGCTGCTGCTGCTGCTGGGGGCCATGGGCCCAACAGGGCCCCGAGCTCAGCCCCTGCCCAGGCATCTGCCCCCAAAGTCCCACACTCCCCGAGCATCCCCATCACACCTGCCAGGGGGAAATCCCACGGGCTTCAGGAAAGGAATTCCCCATAGTGACTAAACCAAAGGGTCCAAGGGGAAAGTCAGCACCAGCTGATGTTTACAGCACCTTGACAATGGTGGCTGCAGGGCAGGTGAGATCTCCAGGGCCTCTGGCAGTGCCTGCTCTGCACGTGAGCCTGTGCGGCTGCTCCCAGTGGGACACAGCACCGGGCTCAGGCCAGCCCTCAGCTCCTCACAGCTGATCCCAAGGAACAGGCTCACAAAGCATTTCCAGACCACTGCCTGCAGATATTTCAAAGGACTACATGTCATTCTAGGAAGCCACCTTGCACATTTAGTTTTGGTGTCATGGCATGAGAAGCTATGAAGGTGCCTCTGATTGTGCACTCAGGGCACTTCCACTGCCATCCCACAGGGATCACAAAGGACAGGCCTTAGCTTTCAGCACTGCTGAGCTCCTCACCCAGAAATGAAATCTCAGGAAGAGGCAGGAATTATGTGCTCCAGAGATTCTGGACTCCAATAAATGGCATAAATTCCACAGGCTATCTAACCCAATGACCTGCATGTTTCTTTTTCCTCTTTCTCTCATCCCTCATGTCACTGTCCCCAAAACCTACCATTGCACAAATGGCCGAAGCATCAACCATTAGGATATCCTTACACCATGATGCCAGCCTAGCTAAGGCAACATTAGTTTGAGCAGAAGCTCAAATCATTTTGCATGTTGCAGTACAAGATGTCATCACCGCAGTACGGGAGAAAGGTTTTTAGATTGCAGCAGATAAATTCCAAAAGACAGACTCCTGGAAGTAGCTCGGCCTAAAAATCACAGAGAGAACCATCACACTCCAAACACAGCAAATCAAGGACAACCCAAAGACTTTGCCAGCACTCCACAGGCTGCGTGGAAGCTGTTTTGATGTCGTGGCCTGAGAAGCCATGAAGTGCTCTGAAAGTGTACTCAGGGCACTTCCACTGCCATCCCAAATGGAACACAAAGGACAGGCCTCTGCTTTCAGCACTGCTGAGCTCCTCACCCAGCAATGAAGTCTCTGGAAGATGCAGGAATTGAGTGTACCAGGGAACCTGGCCTCTAATAAAAGGCATGAATCCCACAGCCCTCCCAACCCAAAGCCTTGTATATCTGTACCTTTTTCTTCTTCTCTCTTCTCTCGTGTCACCTTCCCCATATTCTCTGTCCGGGAGTTTGGCTTTTCTCTCTCCTCTCTGCAGGTTCGGCCGCACGTGTGACTCTGCAGGAACAGCCTGACCTGCAAGCAAAGGTCACGTTATTTCAGAGCACTGCACGGCTCCAGCTTGGGGAGGAACTGGGAACTGGAGACACATGCTCCTCCTTGGGAGCAGCTCCTCCCCATCCTACACAGTGAGGAGTGGGATATCTACCACTGACCTCCTCCCATGCAGCAGCACCCCTGAAGTGCTGCTTTTCCCTCCCAGAATTGCCACCCTGAGCCACCCAAGGTGTCCCTCCGCTGCCGGGCTGGCTCTGATCCACAGTGGAGGTGGAACCCTGAGCCCAGCAGACACTGATTCCCTCCCTTCTAGCCCAGGTCCTAGCAGAGCACTAAAACTCCACACTAGGAGTGGATTTGGAGGCTACATGGAGAAAGGGGAATTGTGTCTGATTGGGGCAGACAGAATAAAATGCAGCTGCCAAAGGGAAATCAAAGCATCCCACAGAGTACAGCCAGGTACGCTGCACATCTGGGCTGTGCTGGTATAGAAATACTGTATTAAAAGGAATTTATGATCACTACTATCTGCCAACAAAAATACACAGAATACATTAAGCTTCAGTTTTAAATGCAGAAAAGATAGGAAATTCAGAGTGGTTTTCACCAAACACATCTCAATGGCCAGCCCAGCACTGGGGTCAAGGGGAGGCAATATTTTGTTGCTACCTCTTGATGGCATTTCTTCTTCTCCTAATGCAGGAATTCTGCCTGCCCGGGACAGCAAGGATGCAGGTGGACAGCCACAGAGCTGCTCACAGATGGACAGACAGACCAAAGCTGCTCATCTTCCCCGTTCTGAGGAGGATTTCTTATTCAAACTTTCCTTTCTCTCTTCCTTTTACCTAAAAAGATACCTGGGATAGAGTAACAGCTTGCAGGAGACAGGGAGCATCTCCTACCAAAGGGAAGTGAAGGCAAGGGTAATTATTTTGTAGAATAAGTACATGTACTCACAGATAAAAACTCTGATCTTGGGAACAAATGGATCGATCCCTCCCTGTTCAAGACCAAAGAGACATTTCCCTGATCAAAGGACCTGGTCCCTCCTGTGTAAGACTGGGATGTTTGTCACAATTCAGACAGAAACATTTCAAAGCCTGTAGTCATCCAATAGGTATAAATGCTTTTAGAAAATGCAGGAAAATCCATCTTGGAGGATTTCCTATTAAAACAAGGTTTGTATTTCTGGTAGATTCTCTCTCCATCAGTCCTGTCCACTGGAAGCTGCATTGGTTGCATATGTGAGAGGACAGGTGTGATTATCTCCCCATTTTAGGGGAGGATAGGCTACATGTTCCTCCTCCACACTTGGAATGCTTTCCATGGAAAGATCCCAACCTTCTCCTGCTCCTCAAATTTGTGATACACAGGACCTTTAATCTCTGTCTATCTATGGGAGCATCCTCCCACGCTGAGAAATAGGGCTCTGCAGGAATTTGGTGCCCTCACCAATGTGTGCCCCTTGCTGGCGGTGGAGTGCTGGTCAGAAAGGAGTTTGTAGGATCTCCATGAAAAGGCCAACATCACATCTCCTGTCCCGGGCTCGGGCAACACCAGGACAGGGCTCTGCCAGCAAGGAAAACACAGCCAATGCTAACCTGCTCTAGTGGGAGACATCCCTGCCCACGGCAGGGAGGTGGAACAAGGTGAGCTGTGAGGTCCCTTCCAGGCCAGGCTCTGAAGGATGAAATGCCATCGCGGGCTGAACGGGAGGCGGGAGGACGGTCCCCTCCTCCGCAGACACAGCCAGGGCCCGGCTGGCTGCCCCCAAAGCCCAAAGCGTTCCTGACCGTGCCACCAGCGCTGGGCAGGCCAGGTCACAGCCCCAGCAGTGGCTGTGGCAGCTCTGGGCTGTCACACAGCCGGGAATGGCCCCTGACAGGGAGCACAGCACAGCCCCAGCTGCATCCAGCCACAGCAGCCTGCCAGGGAGGGGAAGGAGGTGGATGGAATCCCATCGAGGGAATCACCCAAAGGGAAAGCACAGGAGCAGGCTCCAGAAGGGTGGGGGGCTGGGGGGCCCAGCCCTCCTGTTTCTGTTCTCAGTGTGAGAAATGCTACTCACTCCCAAAAAATTTAAAAGGTTTATTAAAACCTTATCAGAAATACAACAGCAGATGGAATAGAGAAAAGCGCTGGGAGCAGAGGATTTCCCCACCATGTGCTCACCCACACCAGGGAGGTTTCACCTTTTAACCCTTTAGCCCCCCCAAAGTTCTGTCCATCGACTCCTCCTTCCCTGCCCAGGGGTGGAAATCCCTTCCTGACACCGTGAGTGGGGCTCAGGTGCTGCCACAGGAATGAATGACCCTCCCAAATGTCCCAAACCCAGGGCATCCCTGATAACAACACAAGGGGGTAAAACATAACTATAAAACTTCTCTGAACATTTTCTTTTTAATTGTGAGAGTCAACCATGGCATTACTCATCTGTCTAATCAGCAAGCAGAAAACAAAACCAAACCCAGGCCTGGTGCTCATGAGCTGCACCCCCAACACAGCCAAATCCCCGAGGCTGCATCAGCCCAGGCACAAACCCTTCCTGCTCCTCCTTTGCACTAAATGGGATTTAACCAGGAGCATCCAAACCCCAGAGCAAAACTCACAGCCCTGATGTGTTTAAGCAGCTCTTGGTGCTCCAGAGATTTCCCCTCCCCACCCAGCACAGCAACTCAGGCTCATGGCACAACAGGACAAATGTGCTGCTTTAATAAATAAACCATGAAAAACATCTCTGTTTTCAACAAAAAGATTGACACTGACACATAAAAATGTTACAGCTGCTCAAGGAAGGTCTTCTGTCTTATTTAGTTTGGGGTATTTTGAAGTCAAAAGTGTGTTTGAGGGTGGGTTGGCTTGAATAATGTGATTAAAATTGCTGATTTAGACAAGTAAGTTGGAAATACTGAATTTTAATCATGTTTCAGTATGTAGTTTCTAGACATTTCTCTTAAAAATAGTTGATTCTCTTTGATTCCTATAATGTGATACTATTTAACAACTGGGAGCACACACTGGAGCAATACATGTGTAAGCAATTACACAGCTTCACATGCTGCTAAAACAGAACCATTCGGTTAATAGCTTTTTCCCGAGAGAAAATAATTTTTACTTATTGTTTGCATTAAGTTGCATTTGGGAAATGAAACTCAGTTTAAAAAATACAAAACCACGCTTTCATTTAAGCCATTTCGTAACATTTTTTCTCCTTGACACCTCAGATAAATAAAATATGTGTATCCACAGGTAGGCACTGCATAGATGTGTTACTGAATCGTCCCTCTTCCCTGAGAGCTGCAAATACTACAGGTTTGTGGAGGGGATTTCCCAGCTCTAAATCAACTACCCAGTGAGCAGAAATAGCTGTGAAATCCCCTCCACAAACCTGCCAGAAGGGTTCCAGCTGTGGAGGGGGAAGCAGCAAATTCCTGCTCCCACAATTGGTTTGGAACCCTTACCAATTAAAAAATATCCCACTCTTGGGATTTTTTTAACCACAACTAAAATAAATTAAAATCAATTAAAAATAAGATCACAGAATCACAGAATGGCTTGGGTGGAAAGGAACCTTAAAGCTCATCCAGTGCCACCCCCTGCCATGGCAGGGACACCTCCCACTGTCCCAATGTCCAGCCTGGCCTTGGGCACTGCCAGGGATCCAGGGGCAGCCACAGCTGCTCTGGGCACCCTGTGCCAGGGCCTGCCCGCCCTCACAGGGAAGAATTCCTCCCTAATATCCAATCTGAACCTGCTCTCAGTTGGAATAGGTGTTATTGCATTGCCTTGGCATGATGGATCAGGAGAAAGCCCCAGGGTGTGAGCAGAGCTCCCAATGCCGCGGCTGGGGACGTGCCACCCACCTGCCCCTCAGTCACTCAGCTGCCTCACACCCAAAAAGACAGTGTCCAACAGGAAAAGTACTCCCAAAGGATAAAACCCTTGTCACTGCACAAATGACAAGGCCTTTATTGGGAATAAATGTCAAAGCAGAGCGACAGCGTTTATTTTCCAAACAGGAGACACTGATCCTGTGGCGACACTGCAGGGATGGTGTTATTCCTGTTCCTGATTTAATCCCTTTATCAGCTGCAGAAGCACCAGGACAGGCTTTGGTCTCCCATGCCAGCTCTGACGGACACTGCTGTTCCCACAGGCTGTCCCCACCCCTGGGTGCTGCCTCTGCAGCCCAAAGCACCTGGAGGTCCCTCTGAGCACTGGCACTCCTCCATTTGGATGCACTCTGTCCATAAAGATGCTTAAAGAGACGCCGAGGAAGACTTTAATTTATAGCCCCATTCTTTTAATCTCGGTCAGCCAGGTTTTTTCAGACATCTGTTTATATCTCCTTATAATATATTGGCTGGAGCAGCAGCACCAGGCAGCAGCTCCCTCACAGGGGCTCTGCTGACATTTATAAACCAAAGCGATTTCTCTCGTGTGCTTTATGTTATCAGCTAAACCTGTCCACTTAAATTATTGCCTTGTAACCAAATCACAACTATCTGTTACTGTGCTCTGTGCACGTTTCCCAGGCTCTATACCAATATCAAGCTTTGCAGAGGCTAAAAACATGATAAATTAATAAACAAATGGAAAACAGGACATGCTTCCACCAGGCTCACAACTGAGGGAGGATCAGGCACGTTGTGCACCACATTAGTAAAAGCAGAGGGCTGCTGGTGGAATATGCAGCACGCAGTGATAACCAAAGAACCCCATCTCTCTTCTTCTAGAGCAACCAAATGATCAGCTGTGTTTCCTCACTAAAGGAGAAAGGTCTCATCCTGGGCTCCTTTCCAGCACATCATTCCACATTCCACAGGTGGGTTTGTGTTCCAGCATGGGAACAGGGCTGAGCCCCAGCTCACTGCACAGCTACAGGCTGGCAAGTTGTACATCACACACTGACCTGCAAACCTCCCACCAAGGTTGTGCAGTAACTGACTGCATTCCTGGCAGTGGCTTCCCCATCCCATCCCATCCCATCCCATCCCATCCCATCCCATCCCATCCCATCCCATCCCATCCCATCCCATCCCATCCCATCCCATCCCATCCCATCCCATCCCATCCCATCCCATCCCCACCCCTTGGACAAAGCTGCCAGCCACTGACTGCCCATCAAGAGGAGCCCAAGAGGGACAGGAGACTCTCCCCCTGCAGCACCACCCTGCCCCCTTGGCACAGGAATGTCCCCTGGGAAGGCTGGAGCAAGCAGAACAAAGGTGATCCAGCTCACTGAGGAAGATTCCTGGCTAGTCCCCAAGTGAGCATCCGTGTTTGCCATTGTAAGAGAATTCAAAATCTGTCAAGGGTTTGAAAACAAACCCCAGTTATGAGTCAGTAAGTGGCTCTGCAGCTCTCAAAAATTACCTCGGTGTGTGAGCAAGCCTCAGATAACATCTACCTTCCTTTACTCTTTGTTTCTCTCCACGCAGGGAGTGAGGGAAAAGGGACTTTCTTTCTAGTACAGGCAACAAAGGAATCTGGAATCAATATGTGAATGTTTCAGCAAAACACACCGGCAGTGCTGCAGTACTGAAATAATCACACTGCCAGAGCATCCATAATAAGTTATCTGATGGCACCACACCCTCTCCCTTAATAAAATAATGATTAAAAACCACCAGGAAACAAATCCCAGTGAGCAGCAGAGCTCCCCACAGCTGCGTCCCCAGCTCCAGGAGCCACCAGTGCCAGGGCTGGGGACCCGGCTGAGGCTGGGGCATCCTGTGCTGGTGGCACACAGGGACACTGTGCTTGACTCCAGCTGTGCCTGGGTGGATGGGATGTCCCACACCAGCGTGCTCAGAGGAAAGCAGAGGAGCCAGACCCAGTCTGGGGGCTCAGCTCACACCCTGACCCCAGACTCTGGTTAGAGCTGCTGAGCAAGGAAGCAGCAAAGCCTGCCTCCGTTTTTCTTTCCTTTCTTTCCTACAAAGGCAAGTCTACCACTCTCCAGATTGTTTGTTACTTCAAAACAGAACATTTTTACACACAAAAGGAAGACATGTAACAGACACAGGTAAGGATGAGATGGATTACTCATGGGAAGATGAGACCCAGAGCCTGAATCTCATTAATATATTTTTCTTTCTTTCTTTCTTTCTTTCTTTCTTTCTTTCTTTCTTTCTTTCTTTCTTTCTTTCTTTCTTTCTTTCTTTCTTTCTTTCTTCCTTTCTTCCTTTCTTCCTTTCTTCCTTTCTTCCTTTCTTTCTTTCTTTCTTCCTTTCTTTCTTCCTTTCTTTCTTTCTTTCTTTCTTTCTTTCTTTCTTTCTTTCTTTCTTTCTTTCTTTCTTTCTTTCTTTCTTTCTTTCTTTCTTTCTTTCTTTCTTTCTTTTTCTCTTTCTTTCTCTTTCTTTCTTTCTTTCTTTCTTTCTTTCTTTCTTTCTTTCTTTCTTTCTTTCTTTCTTTCTTTCTTTCTTTCTTTCTTTTTCTCTTTCTTTCTCTTTCTTTCTTTCTTTCTTTCTTTCTTTCTTTCTTTCTTTCTTTCTTTCTTTCTTTCTTTCTTTCTTTCTTCCTTTCTTCCTTTCTTCCTTTCTTTCTTTCTTCCTTTCTTTCTTTCTTTCTTTCTTTCTTTCTTTCTTTCTTTCTTTCTTTCTTTCTTTCTTTCTTTCTTTCTTTCTTTTTTCTTTCTTTCTTTCTCTTTCTTTCTTTCTTTCTTTCTTTCTTTCTTTCTTTCTTTCTTTCTTTCTTTCTTTCTTTCTTTCTTTCTTTCTTCTTCTTTTCTCTTCTTTCTTTCTTTCTTTCTTTCTTTCTTTCTTTCTTTCTTTCTTTCTTTCTTTCTTTCTTTCTTTCTTTCTTTCTTTCTTTCTTTCTTTCTTTCTTTCTTTCTTTCTTTCTTTCTTTCTTTCTTTCTTTTTTCTTTCTTTCTTTCTTTCTTTCTTTCTTTCTTTCTTTCTTCTCTTTCTTTCTCTCTCTTTCTCTCTCTCTTTCTCTCTCTCTCTCTCTTTCTCTCTCTCTTTCTCTCTTTCTCTCTTCTCTCTTCTCTCTCTTTCTCTCTCTCTTTCTCTCTCTCTTTCTCTCTTTCTTTCTCTTTCTTCCCTTTCTTCCCTTTCTTTCCTATCTTTTCTTTCTTTCCTTTCTTTTTCTTTCCCTTCTTCACTCAGCTATAGCCTTTTGCATTAGTTCACTGTCTGATACTCACTGCTCCTCCCAATTAAGTGCCACTGGAAAATGTCATTAATATGCTCTGTGTCACCTCCTCCTGATAGCTGGTGGGGGAGGTTTCACAGCACCAGGCCTGGAAGCTCCCCCAGCAGCTGCCCCAGCACCCCCAGCATTCCCCACCTCAGGCAGGGAGGAAGCTCAGACACCTGTGTGCACATCCCAAGTACAAACTCCTGTGACAAACTCATCTTCCTGGGGAAGAAATGCTTTACAAATGCACTCCGTGGGCAGCTCCTCCTCCCACGGTACTGCTGGGGAGCCAGAGCTGCCTGCTGAGTGCAGCATCTCCTCAGAGCAGCACCAGCCTGGGCACTGCCTCTCCACTGCTCAGGTAACCAGGGACAGCAGGGGCTCTGCAGGGGATGGGATGCAGGAGGAACCCCTGGGGTGATGCACCATGCCCAGTGCCATGGTGCCACCTCTCCCAGGCGCTGCCCAGCTCGGGCTGGAGGAGCTGGGCTGCCTCTGCCTGCGAGCGACCAGCCCTGGTGCTGCCAGCCTGGTTTCAGCACTGTTCTGTCTGATCATTGCCCAGAGGGCTGACAAGGAACAGAAGTGTCCTTCTCTTCCCTGGGGCTTGCAGAGGAAACCCTCAGAGAGGAGTTCTGTCCTTACAGCATGAGCAAACAATTGGCACTGCTGCTTCCTTCTGCCTCCCAGGGCACCCAGATGGAGCAACACAGGGGTTTGGATGGTGGATGCTGCTGCCTATTTCCAATAAGCATCTCCTTGGAAAAGCTGCTTGGGTGAACATTCAGGGAGAGCAGCCAAGTCCACACACCACACTCACCATGGCCAGTTCAGCCACGAGAGGCAGAAGGGCCTTTTGTATGACAAATTCCAGCAAAGGTTTATTCCAGCACGCCAAAGGGGAATCAGAGACAAAAGAGCTGGCCATGTGGTGTGCACAGGGTAATTAGGGGTCAGTGGCCAATGCTCCAAAGGCACTGGGGTGGCACAAAGGGCAGGGCAAAGGGCACTGCCCTACAGGGGAGACACAGAGCCAGCACCAGGGATACCACAACCAATGAGGGAACAGGGAAAGGAGAAACTACCAGAGTTTGGGACATATGGGAAAGGAACTGGGGTGGTTCATAGTGTTGTGCAAGGCTCCATGGGGAAATTTTCCCTTTCAGCCTAGGTGGAGACTCTATAGCATATTCTTCCAGGGCACAGCCCTGGGGATTTCCCTGAGGGATTCAAAGGATTCCACACCCAGACACACAGGGAGCAGGCAGGGCCTGATCCCCCAGCCACAGACCTTGCAGAGGCTCTTCCAGAAAGGCCTGAATGGGATGAATTGTTGAGAGATTGAATGAAGAGTTCAAAGCATCTCAACAAAACCAAGGAAGTCTCATGTAAGAACTTCAGTTGGCTAGTTTATCTGACAAACCTTTCTGTGACATTCCAAGCTATGTTAATAAACATCCTGGTAATTGACCTGTCAGAATGGTGATGTCTAAGTATGACATCTTCTCCAACATCTGATTTTGTTCTGTGCTGCACTGGAGCAGGGACAGAAGCCATCTGAAATGCTTTCAATCTTGCCAAGGGTGAATCTGTCCCCTGTTCAACATCCAGCACAGCTGGTGGCAGCAAAGGCATTCCTGGGAAAGCTCCAAAGCCACCCTGTTCTGGTACATCCCAACAGCAGGTGTGCTCCTGCCCAGGCTCCTCACAGGTCCCAAAGCAGCAGCACTGCTTTCTGCTTGAACCCCACTTGGACAGGGACAGGGAAAGAATTGTGGAACAGTTTGGTTGGAAGGGACCTTAAAGATCATCCAGTTCCAGCCCTCCTGCCACAGTGATGCCACCCCAAAAGGGCTGATCCCATTGCAGTTTCTCATTTAGCAAGAGACAAGTGACCCACTGGTGCTTGCTGTGCTGCTGCTCTCCCATGGCTGATGCCACAGAGCTCACTGGTGGACTCAGGGTGTTAAGGGCTGCTCACACCACGATTACAGGGAGACAACCTCCACAGTAACCTTGGGAGAACTTTCTTGCACCCAGGGATTTTTAATGCCAACCTTGCTGCAGTAACCACATCTTTAAGCACCATCCATCAGCCTTCAACTCAAACACTTGTTTGGCTGAAAAGGGTTTTAGAGCCACTCTTTTGTCACAGTGCTGAGAGGTCTTCTCTGAGGTCCCCTCAGCAAATAGAATGAAAACGTTTTTAAAATGATGCCAGAATCCAATCCCTCCTCCTGTGATTCAATCCACAGCTAGCAGAGAACAAAGCCTCACAAGGAAGGGGCTCTCCACTAAGTAACCCTTGATAAGAGATGTGAAAGCACCATTCCATTTGGACACTGGGCTGGACAGTGCTCACAACTGGCCCTTTTCCCTGAGCCAGGGCTCTCCTGTGGCACTGGGATTTATGTTCTCCCAGCTGATCAGTGGGTGCTGAGTGCTCTGAACGCTGCTATTCAAACAGAGGCACCCTGTGGGGGAGGCTGGGCTGGGCTCTCTCCTCACACCACCTGCCAAATCCACTTGGCTTCTCCTGCAGCTCCTGCAGCAAGGGGGAAGGAGGGGCAGGCGAGCCCCTGGGACAGGCAGGGATGTGGGGACAGGCAGGGCCTGGCTGGCAGTGCCAGAGCAGACCCTGTGACTGCCACCCACCCTCCATGGCAGCCAAGGTGACGATGATGATGGTGGTGGCACACCAGGGGGCCCAGCCTCATGCCCAGAGCTGAGCCTGCTGAACACACACCAAACCTCATCCCTCCCGTGCAGGGGAGCTACAAGGACAGGAGGGGTGTCTGTCACACACAGGGCACAGCGTGGCCCTCCCATGAGGTGCCTGGGCCCCCTGGGAAGTCTGGAAGTGATGGAATTGAAGGTGGAAGCCAGCGAGGAGCCTGGGGAGGAGGGATCTCAGGGAAGGAGGGGTGACAGGAGGGCTCCAGGGGGAAATACAGGGCCTCTGATGGAGGCACTGCTGCAGCATCTGCTGATGTACCTGCTGCTGCTGCTGCTGCTGCTGCTGCAGGAGGGAAATGCTTCCTGTGGCAAAGAGCTCATCCAACAAGTGCTCCACTCTCCACCTCCCTGCTGGGAGGGCTGCTCTGCCTTGCAGTGCAACAGCAGCAAACACACCAGGAAAAAATAACCACAGGGCAGGAAAAAGAAGGGGTGTCCTTTTGTAGAGTGGGCACAACCTGTTTTCACTTTGCCAGCAAAGCCTTCTCCCCAGCTTCAAGGCAGGCACTGCAGTGAGTTACCACAGCCCTGGGTGCAGCAGGAGCCATGTGCTCAGGATTTAATACAAGGCACTTGATTTATTTTTTCTTCTGATACTGGGTTTGAAGTCTGTGAACTGCAGCAGTTTAGAGAGTTTAATCCCACAAAGGTCCAAGCAGAAGAAACAGAGAGACCAAACATATCCAGCCACACTGATATTTCATCTCTCAAATGGCACACCAGGCTGCAGAGACACTGCAGTGACCTTTGTCTCACCATGTCCCCAAGTCAACATCCATGAGAAGCTTACTTACAAATGCCAGTCTTAATCCCTTTCCAACGCTGTCAGGGTGTGCGGCTGACTGCCTTGGATCCCCTCTGTGCTCGATGGGTGTCAGCTGCCTCCCCTCACCCAGGCCCCAGCCCCGTCCCAGCAGTGGTGCCCCCCAAGCCGGAGCATCCCGGGGCCGAGGGCTCCGCGGGGCTTGGCCAGCACTGCCCGGGCCAGCCTGGAGGTGCTGCTCCCACCCCTGGCTGCCAGACCAGCAGGATGGATGGGCAGAGCTGCCTGCCAGCCCTTCTGCCAAGGCAGAGTGAGAACAATTTTGGATAATAAAAGCTGGAATAAGGAGATGCCTTGGAGAGGGCGCTGGAATAGCGCTTTGCAAAGCTTCAATTTAAAGCCTTGTTTCTACAGCTAACGCAGCCGTAAGGGACATTAGCCTAATTTCTGTCAAGAGAACTTGCCAACACTGCAGTATTTAAGATAGACACTAAAGATGTGTTTTATCTCACAGATAGATCACTGGGAAAGGAAGGAGCTGTGCCACACTTGGTTCACAGGAAAATAAATTGACGTTCTCCCTGGGCCTAATTGGTGGATGCTGTTTTATAACACCACATGCACGAGCAGCCTCCCATTTTATCAGTATGCAGCTGAGATTGGTGCCAAATCCACTAGATAGTGGGATTAGATACAGGAACCCACAGGGACGTGCTTCAAATGGGCACCCAAGGACACAGAGCTGGGCATTTTCCAGCCACAGAATATCTGAAACATTGAGCCATGTCCTGAAGGGTCAGGTCCTTCTACTGATGGTGCTCACCAGCTGAGCCATAGTTGGTGGGGGGGCTTTCAGGGCCAAGGGGAGAAAACTGGGGATAGAAGAAAAGAACTGTCTTGGCTTCCTCAGGACCAGCAGCAGGAACTCACCTGGCCTGGTTTTTAGAGATGCTCCATTGTGAGTCAATAGAAAGCAAAGAAAAGAGAGGCTGTACCCTGAAGCTTTAGGAGAAAAGTGTTGCAAGCTCCTGCTCCCATCATACCCCACTCTGAGGAACTAAAACATTCCCAGGAGTGCAAGTGTATTAAGGCTGGCATGACTCCACAAGTCCCACGTGCCAGCCTTGGAGCTGGGTTTGAGACATGTGCAAGATAATGCTGGTGCCATGGCACAAAGGCTTGTCCCAGACTTGCAGCTTCTGCAGTGGAAAGTTGAAAATGCCCTTTTATTTGCAGTTGTTACACTGAAATAACAGCCATGTAACCTTGTCCCAGCCTTGGAACAGAAATCAGCTTGCAGAGGAAGCCTGAGGGAGCGCGACCCTGAGCTGCAGGCTCGAGGGCAGGAGGGTGGCTCTGCTCTGCCACGGATTCTGCACTTGCAGGAGAACTAAATCACTACAGCAGCCAGAAATGTCCCTCGGGAAGGAAATCCTCTCAAAGATAAATCAATAACTCAGTGTAATTTTAGTATGCAGCCAAGAGAATTTACGTTGCCACGAAGGCTGAGAGCTCTGCCACAGAGACAGAAGCACAGCATCATCAAACAGCCCTGCAGCAGACCCTGCACAGAGCACGGGCTCTGGGTGTTCACTGCCAAGCCACGAGGCTGGGCTCTGCATTTTGGGACCCCACAGACCCAAATCACAGGGACAGCAGCAGGGATGTGGTCCAGCCAAACTCCCTTGGGACAAACCAACCTTTCCCTTTTCTCCTCTGCAGCAGCAAGGCTGCAATCATGGCAGTGCTGGCAAACACTCCAGATCCTGCAGGGTGAGACACACAAAGCTCAGCTAAACCAGGCTGAGGAGCAGAGGGGGAGTGCTCCAGCCACAGCCCCCATCCCTGGCCAGGGGTTCCCACCAGCCAAGTCACCCACAAAACAGCACAACAAGGATGTGCTCCAGCCCCCAGTGATTAATGAGACTGCAATTTATGTAATAACATTAATGCTAAGTACACTCGGAGCAGTAAGTTCAAGGGAAGTGATGACACTGTAGAGGACAGTTCAACACTGAGCAGTAACTCCAGCAAAAAGGGGGGAGAAAAAAAAAGCCCCTAATTATTCAGTAGCTCTTCTCCCAGATTCTCAGGGTCAGCTTGGAGGAGAAGGTGGCCTGAATTATATTTTCGTTTCCAGAACATCAACAGAATTGCTAAGTGAGTTCCAGCAGCAGTGTCAGAGCCTGCCCATTGTTATGGGTGCCAGCCCTGTCCCCTCCCTGGCTCTGCCGTGTCTCCTGCCAGTGCTGCCACCACCGAGCCCTGCCACCCCGGGGACATAGGACCAGCTCCTGTGGCAGTGCTTGTCCTGGTCCCCAGCACGGACAGACAAACTGCAACAACCAATTCCTCAGAAGCCAGGTGTAGCCTCCATGTCTGAAGGTGCAGGAGCCTGTCCAGGATAAGCCTGAGGAGCAAACAGCCCAGTCCAGCCAGCAGAGGTTTGTGCACACCCAGCCCTCTCCAGAGTGCCTGTTGGCACAGTCACAGCCCCTGGCAGATGTGGAGCCTGTGCCAGGGCATGCAGAGCTGGGAAGGACTGTGCCCACACACACACAGAGCTCTTCCCCTGTACACTCACCTGGAGCCACGGAAGCATTTTGGAGCACCCGTGCTGGCCACAGTCCTGTCACTCCTCACAGGTTCCTCTGGTGCCAACAAGCTCTCACACAGATTGTGCCATCAGTGCTGATGTGCTCCAAGAGCCTCAGTCTGCAAATCCAGCTTTACAGCAGTTACCAATGCACACTGGGCTTCTGCATTGCTTCATTGAGACTTGAACCTTTACAGGGGCCTGGAGTGCCAGGACACAGGGAATGGCTTCCACTGCCAGAGGGCAGGGATGGATGGGATATTGGGAATCAGGAATTGTTCCCTGGGAGGGTGGCCAGGCCCTGGCACAGGGTGCCCAGAGCAACTGGGGCTGCCCCTGGATCCCTGGCAGTGCCCAGGGCCAGGCTGGACACTGGGGCTTGGAGCAGCCTGGGATGGTGGAAGGTGTCCCTGCCATGGCAGGGGATTGGAATTGGATGAGTTCAAGGCTCCCTTCCAACCCAAACCATTCTGGGATCCAATGACTCTGCACCTCTGAAATGCTGAGATCTGCCTGCAGAGCTGCCCCAAGGGCCAAGGTCAGTGCTGGAAGCTAAAGGTGCATTATGACCACCCCACACAAAGCCAGGACAATGACTTGTTTTGCTCCTACAACACAGAACATGAATCTGCCTGAAAAGCCAGGGCAGAAGAACTCTGCAAAGATTACACAAAAGAGGAGACCCCACAAGCCTCATGTGACCCCTGTGTCTGATTGAAAACCAAACTGAATTAAATGAGAAGTCACAAGATTGGTGTCTCAGGATTGCACTCAGAGCTCTCCTGGTGCCTTCCATGCTCAGCAGCCGCATCCAGCAACAGGGAACATGCAGAAGGCAACTCAGTGATGATTAGGAAGACACATATGAAGTTATCCACCACAGAACAACCTGTGTGCACCTACATGTCCTGCAGTACAATCAGAAATCAATAACAAGATGCAGAAACCCTCAACCACTCAGTAAAATATGAAGAACAATTGTAATATTGATTTTAAAGCACCACTGTAAAGACAGTTGAGAAGAAGCCTGAGAAAGCAAAGCAAAATGCCTGAATTGAAACTTTTTTTTTTCCCTCAGAAAGACATTAATAATGGATTTTAAATGCAAGAAGAAAAACTGAAACCCACACCAGACTGTCCTGGTAATAACAGCTTTCTGCAAAGCACAGCTATTAATGTAACAGGGATATCCATCAATCAAGCACACAGAAAGTACTTTGAGAGCTAAAAAATGAGCATGCAAACATCTGCATTTGTCAACTTAAATTTTGCCTTTAAGCATAAGGAACATAATAAATTATCAGGAGGTTGGGCTTGAACTTGTTTTCCTCCATCCTGGACCTAAATGCTGAGGATAAGGATGAGGGTACACAAACATGCTGCTGCTGAGATTTGTCATGACAAAAAGTGGGCGAAAGGAGCACGATTTCATTTGTGTTTTCATTTGAGAACACTGGTGCAAGAGGACACCAAGCAGGGGTGTAGCATCTCCCTGTGTGCAGTTCAGGGAGCTCCTGTGAACCCTTTTCCACCTCTAGCATCCTCAGCACATCCAAGACTGCTGGGGTGGCCCCACAGTGGAGTGACAAATGTGCCAGTGTGCTCCAACATGCCCATGGCTCCCCCCTCACCCAGCTGCTTCCCTGCTCCCCGTGGAGCTGTGGTGATTTTGGCAACTCCTCAGTCCCTCAGTGTTCTCTTCAACCACCACATCACACCTGGGGTCCATCCACGCAGCCAAGCACTGCCTGGGGTGTCCCAGCAATCCCAGAAAAGCTGGATTGGCACCAGGGGAATGGCTGCAGAAAGCAGCTGGGGTGTCCCCACGCCTCCAGTGTCTCCCCCCTTGTAAAATACAGCAGGTCAGAGCAAGTGCTGGAGATAATGAACACAATTTATGGATTCCAGCACAGGAGGCTGCAGGCATGGCTGCAACTAAGTCTTAATAAATTCTGAAGAATGACACCATAAAATGGCATTTTGGAAGGCTGTATTTATTGTCTCCCCATGCTTCCGTCTCCAAGGTGCCACGTTACACTTAATAACAGTTTTCTCCCCAGCTGCCAGTGCTGCAAACCCTGACAGGCTAATGGTCGGGCCAGCCCTCCCCAAACACACACATCTCACCCAGTACACAGCTTCCATGGCAGGAACATGCAAAAAGGATTAAACCAGTGCTGCCCAGCTGCTGCCCAGCCTGTCCCCTCCGTGCTGGCTCTGCAGGGCTCCCTGCCACGCAGCAGGACAGGAGTTCTGTCCCTGGAAGTGATGCAGAGGAGGAGCAGCTGCTGTGGGGTGGTACCTGCATGCCCAGTGTCCTGCTGGGACAGGAGCATCCCTGCCCTGCCCTGCTGGGAACACCAAGGCCCTGCCAGCAGAGCAGCCCCACCTGAAACTGCTGCCTGCTGTCACAGCAAGCTCTGGGCAAGGCACCAGCACAGCCCTGGGGGGAACCATGGGGAACCAGGGATCCTTTGGAGAACCAGAGATCCTCAAGGAGAACCACGGAGAAGAAGAGATCGTTATGGAGGACCATGGGAAACCAGAGATCCTCAAGGAGGACCATGGAGAGCCAGAGGTCCTCATGGAAGACCATGGGGAACCAGAGGACCCCTGGTTCTTTGTGCCAGAAGGACAGGAAACCTCACCATTCAGCATTCCCTGCTCCACTTCCACTGCAGTGTGCACCTCCATGGTTCCATATTTAGCTTTTGGGCCACACATACAGTTTTTCTGGACCATAATCTCCACTGAGTTTCTTGTTCTCCCTGCTGGTGTAGTGTTCTAAGCCTGCAAGAAAATCACTTTGAGCTTCAGGCAGTGCCTTGGGTGTGGATGGAGACTTGACAAATATAAAGATGCTGCTGTTCCATCCCTGCCTGTATCACCTGCACTGCAGAAGGCACAAAAAAAAATCATGTGAAACACCTTTAGTTCTCTTTAGAATACAAAAAGGGTGACAAAAATGCCCAAACTCACATCTATCAGTTTATCAAGTACAGCAAGCCATACAAACAGGAGTGCAGGTGTGTTTGGCACTCACAGTGGATGGAGCTGAGTGTGAATATCTGCTCACCCAGTGTCCCCCCTCTGGCCTCCATGTCCCTCCCCTCTTTCCAGCTGACAGCCACCAGCTCTCCTCAGCAGCCTGGCTCTGCTCCTCCTCCAGGACAAGTCCTTTCCCCTTCAGAAAGCAAACCAAAGGTTTGGAGAGCATCTGAAGAGATCAGTGTGTGGAAGGATGATGAAACAGGAGTCAAGTGAAAGCCCCTTGGCTTCTCTTCCAGCAAAGGCTCTGCCCTCATGGACCCCCTTCCCTGCAGCCTCTGGCTCCCGGCTCCAGCCCTCTGGACCCACAGCTCCCCAGCAGCTCAGACATTTCCTGCTGCCTCTTTTCAGAGGAGCCCTTTCTGTGCTTGCCCTGCTCAGACTGCAGCTGATGTTAGTGGGGCAGCAGTCAGCACCACCACCAGGGCTTGCAGCTCTCTGTGAAGCCCCCGTGAGATTTTCTGTCTCAAAAAAGGCACTGCCAGACAGTCCCTGATAGCTGAGCCTCGAAACACCTCTGGGATCAACCTCTGCTCCAGCAGTGTCCCCTCCAGCCCCAGGCCTGTGCTCAGGAGGGTCTGGGATGTCCCAGGACTCCATCACCTCTCTTGTGGAGATGGCCTGCTCCAGCCACCCTGCAGTAACCATTTTTCTGTGTTTAAGCAGTGTTTTCTGTATGTTTTGCTGCTGGGATGGCAGCACAGCCAGTGGGGCAGCAGCCACTCATCCAGCATTTTCTCAGACAGTCTATAAATACCTGCACTCCACCTGTAAAACCCATCACCATGTGCACCCCCCTTACAGCTCCAGTTAATCCAGATACAGCCAGGGATAACAATTTTTTTGTGTATTATCTGGTGAAGAACAGACAGATAACTGTAATTAGTAGCACCCTGGTTAGGTGAAATGATAGTGTAATTAATGAAGATCAGGTAGGCTTTGTTTCAGATAAGGAAAGCAGCAGATTCTATCAAAATGTAAATGCAGCTCAAAATCCAGCCTCAGTGATCACTTAGAGGTGCTTTTAGAAACACCACCAGCCTGAGATGCAGAGGTTTTGCTTGGGCTGAATGACACATCCTAAAAATAAACCCTGGTCCAGGGCTAACATGTAAATTGTTGATTAGATCTATTTATTCACACCCCGCAGTGAGGGGGAGACTTGCAGCTCCCTGCTCCTCCTCTGGCTTTGCAGGATCACTGGCACATTCCTGTTATTGCTGCTTGCAAGGACTCTGCAACCCCGGGAGCTCCCCAGCAGCAGAACAGCAGCAATTCCAAGTGACAGGCTGCACACATTAATTCTGTATTCACATAACATCCTGTTGCAAGTGAATGACCCAAGCAAAACTTCCTGCAGTCTGAAGGATCAGGCAGAAAAATCAGAAAAGAGGAGCCTGAGTCTTTTCAATCAGAAATGTTGTCCCTCATTAGAATTTCCAGCACCACCACCCTTACTCCTTCCAAAATGTAAACACATAATAAAAAATTAAACGTTAATCTGGCGTGGAAGAGTTCTTTCAATAAATGGGAATTAGCTGTACAAAACATCAGGGCAGACCCAAGGAGATTACATTTCCTTCCCCAGCTTTTGCTGGTAAAGCAGGGCTGGAAAAACAGAGCCATATTTATTTTTTAACTGGGAAGCTTCCTCAGGATGCCAAAGGAAGCAGCTTCAGTAAAGCAGAGCCATTTGTCTCAGTGTGCTTTCAAGTAAGAACAAATGCAAAACCAGCTTCTAGACCTCAAGGAGCATCAAATACCTTTTTAATTTATGTCCCAAATTCCCTGCAGATTCTGAAATGAACAGAGGGCAGGGTTCAGAGAAAATGCCTCGCTCAGTCAAGACAGCTGGATGGATATTCTGAGTTTTCCTCAGAGGAGAAGGTGCTTTTGCACCAGAATGGAGCAGGCACAGCACATGGCTCTGGAAGGATCTGTGGAAAAAGCAGACCTGTTGCTTGTGTGACCCTATAAATAAATGTATGGAAAACTGAATAACTTAGGAAATAAAAAGGAGAAAAAAAAAGAAACTGGAGCCCCATCTAAGCAAGAGGACAATTTGCAGGCAAGAGCTGTGAAGGAGCAAGTGAAATATTCCTCACAGGAGCCATCTGACTGTGCTGACTGCTGAAAACCCTCTGGCCTTGTCCCTGCCCGCCCAGAATCAGCTCTGTGGAAGTTTCAGTAAGTCAGGCTTTAACCCACGGGGGAAACTGCAGGGAGGAAGGGCCTGAGCAGGACCATGGAAAACACTCCCTAATTATGGAAAAAGATAATGCTGCAAAACTGTGGGTAAGGGATGTATATGATGCAGACTGAACAGCAAGGAAAAACCAGGGATTAGCCCCTAGAGCCAAGTTCTTTTGTAACAACTGCCACACATATCCCAGGGCCCAAATCCAGCAGCTCCTGGAGCATATGGCCACATGTATCCTGGGAAAAGGGCTCAGAAATGGTCATCCTGGCCACAGGCTCAGACACCTGTGCTCCAGCAAAACTTCAGTCAGGGCAGGGTCTGGGTACAGAGACAGCAATGCCAAAGGGACAGATGTGGAAGGAGGTGGAAAGATGGTGCAACCCCTCGGGGCTGGGGCTGCCTCCTTCACCACCAGCAAATGACAGCAAACACAGGAGAGTGGGCTGAACACACAATGTCTGCAAGATATCTATAGGTCAGGGCCGAATTTATGACATTACAGAATAAAGTTGAAAAATTTAGGAAAAAAAATCTCTGCAGGAATGCCTGACCCCAGAGCTGCTAGACTCTCCCAGAGCGTGTGGTCAGTCACATCCTGCAGCAAACACCAAACACTGCAGTGCCTGCAGTGCCTGTCCCACACAAGATCACACATTTGAAGCCTGAGGGAGTCGCTGTGATTATGTTTGATCAAACCTTCATAACTGTTTCAGTAACCCTGGGACCCAAGTCCCATGTTTTGAAAGCATATTCCCCCAGGAATTTCCCATTTCCCAAGGAAAATGTTGGAGCTTTGGGCCTGCTGTGGCTTGCTGGCTTTGGAAGGTGGAGGGATGCTAGCCAGACTGGAAATTCAAGATAACCAAGGCTGGAGGCACTGCCAAAACATTTCAGAGGAGGGAAAACATTTTTTTTCCAAAGCACTGTTACAAGCTTGAAATAAATTTGCAGACTGTTAGATAAAGACAGAGATAAAAATAGGCCTGTTATTAAATACCTCTTCTTTAACGACGTTCATCCTTCTAAACAGCCATGCGAAGGTTATTGGAGCTATTGCAGCAAATCCAGCCTACTTGCACATAAAAACCAGAGCAAGATATTCCTCATCACCCAGCACACATTTGAGCACCTCTCAGCAGCTCACAGGCTCACGGCATTCCCAGCTTGGCAGGGAGGAGATAAAAGCAAGGAATGAGAGATGTCTTCCCTGGGAAACAGTCTCTCTTCCTTCAAAGCACTTTTCCCCCACCAAACAATGTACATTTAACCACGGGAATGGATCCCACTGCTGATGTCTGCTGCTATTACACCACCAGCAGCCTGAGCATCATTAAAGTGAAGTTTGAAATTATTCTGAAAGCTGCAGCTTAACCTCCTCCTGTTGCACTAAAACCACTGCTAGACTCTCAGCACCTCATCCCCTGGTTTATGGCCACTCATGACCACCTGGAATACCCTGCAGGGCTCAGAATTCCACAAACCACTAGCAGGAGTCATGGCTTGGCTCATGGAAACATAGCCCTGCACCCTTGTTTTGGCAGTGCCCACAGCCTAGCCCATGGCTCTGTGTTACAGAAGCTCAGATTTTATTCTGGCTGCTCAGAAGCACAGTTAGTTTTTGGCAGAAGGAGCATCCCTGCAGAAGTCTTTTGTAACCAGTTTGAAACCAGAACATCATGGCCAGCAAGGGACAGGACTGACCTGACACACCAAAAACCCACCCCAAGCCCACTCTGCTACTTAACCTGAGCAAGCATTGTAGGGCTTTTCCTCACCACACCAGTGCTGCCAGGACACTGCCACTTCTGCACATGACAGAAGAGAAGTTTTACCTGCATTTGGGGAGCAAAAGCTGGCTCCCAATTCATGGAATTGGGGGTCCCAATTCTGTACAGAAATGCTGAAACCAAGCTGCAGGACAGGACACACTTGTGCTGTCTCCCTGACCAGAGCTGGCATCCTTCAAACACATCCTCCTGCTGGAGCAGGGGGCTGGGAACCCCTGTCTGCTCACTGTCCCAGCATCTCCTGAGCCCCAGTCCTGTCCTCTCACCAACAGCTGGAGGGAAACACCACTGTCCCTCTTACCCAGACCAGGACCAGGGCATGGAGGGTGTGCTTGGTGAGCCCCACCTGCCTGGCACTGCCCCACACGCCGGGCAGGAGCAGCACCTGGACCTTCAGCCCTGGCACTTCTGCCAAGGACTTGGAATTAGGCACAAGTGTTAGGGACACTGTGCTGCCGGTGATGTGAGGATGAGGGGCAAAGGGAAGCTCACAAGGGTAGGAAGCTGAGAGAGGAGCCCATGAAGGCAGCTGGCAATAAAAAGGACAGGCAGGAGACAAATTAAGGAGATGGAAAGCCTCCTATGCTAGAAGTCAGATTGAAAACAAGTAGAGGGAGAACTACCAGGGACTATAACTCAGCTTCCAAGCACTGAACATTTGCTCTCAAGGCAGCCTGGCCTTTCCTACCTGCTGGAATCATCCTCCAGCTCTCCTGTTGCTGGCCAGACAAGATTATAACAACTCCAGAGTCGAGATTCCTCCCATCTGCACATCACTAACAAGTCATTTTATAAAGAAACGTGGAGAAGAAGCATTTCATCTAGTATAGATGAGGTTTTTAAAATTCCATTTGCCTTCCCTCTGTATGCAAAACCATGCTGATCTGATGAGGCTCCTATTTCCTGGATTAGACATGTCAAACTTTGCAAAAACGAGCACACCCTGGTGGTTTCACTCTGTATTTCACAGCCCTCTCTTGACTGTGCTGCCATAAATATTTCAGAGACCTGCCCACCACTGTCTCAGTTAGGTCTGGGTGAGTGAGAAGCCAATGGTTTGGACAGTGATGAATTCAGCAGAGCAATTAGCAAGAGTTGTTGCAGCTCAGGACATCCCAGCGAGCAGCAGGAGCAGACAAGGTGTGAGGGGACCCTCAGCAGCAGCCAGGTCACCCCCACGGGCTGTGGCACAGGCCTGGCACAGATCATGCTGCCTCCTGCCTCCCCTGCCTCAGGAACCTCCTGTCAGCCAAATCAGTGCTGCCTCATTTGGCCACTGGAATCCCCTGGAGGACAGACTGGCAGTGAAACTGGGCCGAGGTACTGCCCATCCTCAGCCCTGTCCTTGCACAACAAGCCCTTCAAAGCAGCCCTGAAAACGCCTCCCTGCCGTGGCTGCCTGCAGAACTGGGCTCCCACAGGTGTAAAACCTTGTTTGAGCAGCAAATGAGACGGGAGAAGACCTGTGACAAGCAGGAGCAGCAAAGGCAGCCTGAGGATCCTTGGGAGCTGCAGCCATGGATATTTAAATGCCAAGCAATGTATCACTGGCTCCCTGCTGAACATGAGATGGTTTCATCTTTGCAGAAGCAGCACCAACAGCATGCTCACATCAGCTTCATTCTGGCAGCCTGACCAGCAGCAGCAGCTGTGGCTCCTTGGTTTTTAACTGGGAAATCATTGGGCACTGCAGAAAATTACTCTGGGCAGCACAAACAGTGGGGAGTCACTGCAGGTTCAGCTCTGCAAGGCAGAGCTTTAACCACAGCTGAAGGTGCAGGCCAGCTGAGCTCCCTGCTCTGCCCTGAGACATCCATCCAAAGCCCAGAGAGATCCATGCTGCACCGTGCCAGTCACAGTGCCAGGCTCTACTCCATCCCTCCAGTCTGCAGGGAGCTGCTCTGCAGCAAAGGCAGCCTCCGTGCCCCACTGCTGCCTCTCTGCAGAGCAATCTGTAAATATTTTGATATTTGGGCAGTGGAGGTTCTCACTTGTCCATCTGGATTGGAAACTGGACTCATTAACTCCCAACTGTCAGCTGGAAAAGCTGCCAGAGGGTTTCTGCCACATTAAGGAGCAGCAAAGGACTGCTGCCACAGGGATGGGCAGAGCAGAGCCCTGTGCAGCTCCAGCTCTCCACTCATCACTGCTGGGGGGCGATTAATGCCCTTTTCCTTTCCCAATTAAACCCCTGCCTCTAATATCCTTGCTCTGAATCTTCACAGCAAACTCTTCCCAGAGGAGCCACTGCTGCGTGGAAAATTTCCCACCACTGCTGGGTGGAAAATCTGCTGCTCAGTGATACAACTAGATGGCCACAGAAATCCAACTTCCAATCATCATCAGGAATGCTGAACAAAATATTGGGAAATTTGGTGCCCAAATAACAAAAGTAAAATATGCTCCAGCTCCCAAGGGTACTGTCACATGGAGAAAGTGTATTCTGAAAGAAAAAAGACTGCAGAGGAAGCACAACTTCAAACAAACTCTGTTACCTGACCATGAGGAGTCAGAGCAGGGGTGTGAACCTTCATTCAGAGGAAACAGCAATCCCACTCACTAAACCCCAAAAAACCTCCAGGTTCCTGTGGACTCCAACCATGGACAGAAGGAAAAGCCCCACAGATGATGCCCAAAAGTCTAAGAGCAGAGGTGCTAGAAGCCTCTCTGGGGCACACATCTCCCTTCAGTCTGAGCCTGCACCTGGTGCATTATTTAGTGCCAAGTGAGAAAGAAGCAATGCCTAACGAAGTGTTAAAGGGCTTTGGGAAGTTTCACCAACCTTTCCAGAGCCGTCAGCTCCGGCTGCCTGGCAGAAGAGACAACTGATCTTGCTTCCAGATCACAGGCAGCACAGCTCTTAGGGCAACTGTCTCTCTGTGTTTGCATCCAGCCACCTCCAGCAGCTTGAAGTGTGCTCAAAGTGCAAGGAAGCACTTGATCAAAATCCAGCTCACACTGTAGACAGCGAGGAACAAGCGCCCAAAGCATTACAGACACAACAACAATCGAATTTGGGGAGGGATTTGACAGGTTAGAGGTTGATGACACTGCTGCAGTCCGGGTGGAAATGTGGATTGATGCAATTAGCAACAGGGAACTGGAAACTCAGCAGAGGAAAACTGGGAACACATCTATAAAAGATGAGCTGCTGCACCATTGTAGAGAAGCACAAAATCCTGCGTGAGCTCAGAACAGGAACAAGTTGAAAGAGGAGTGAGATGGGGCAAACGCAGCTCCAAGCTCCCTCCCAGTGCTCAGAACTGTAGATCCAAATTCTAAATTCAAACACTTGAATTTGCTTCCCCCAGAGAGACTGGCCTAGTTTGCCACAGGGATACAACGGGAGAGGGAGTGGGGGTGTCCTGGAGACATGGGCAGCAGCAGGCAAACCCTGAGCCCAGCCAGGCTCTGCTCAGCTGCCAGTGAGTGCAGCACACATGGAAAATATGGCAAGATGCAGAACCAGTGGGATGGACACGCTGCCAAGTTGTGTGGCTCTGCTGCAGCACCAAAAGGTGAATCCCTGTGCAGCCACAGCAGCAGCTGTGCCAGGTCAGCTCCCTGCCAGCCAGAGCTGAGCTCACACTGGGAAAGTGTGGCCAGAGGCTGCAGGGATGGGCTCATGCTGGCAGCAGGGCCCCAGCCTTGGCTAACACGTGCTGAAGGTGTCAGTGCCAGTCCTCACAGGGATTTCACTGCAGAAGAACCCCAGGAGCCAGAAACCCAGGCTGGCAGCAGGAGACCAAGGCCGGCTCCTCTTTGTGCCACGTCCCCAGTGCTGGGGTCTGTAGCAGTCAGAACATGAGGCAGGACACCATTTAAGTCTTTACAAGAGTACCCAAAATTACTCTCCTCTGTGAATACTGACAAGCTCTCCACTTCCACAAGCCCTTCACTGCATGTGCCCAACATGGAATAACTACAAAAATGAAGCGGAATAAGGCACCCGAGCAGTGGAGAAGGTGCTTGTGAACAAACCCTGCAATGAGGTTTCTAATGATTGTACATACATGTTCTGCTCCAACAAAGCTGGTGGGGATCTGCCAGGCTGAATAATGAGCAGGGACACCACACGCCTTCCATACATAATGGTACAGAAATGGAATATAAGTATATACTGCAGCTCTGTGGAACGCAGGGGCTTTTGTAGCCATTTATGTTATACAAAGATTTACATTTGGAAAAGTCATTCTGCTATATCTGGCAGAAATTTCAAGACAAATGGAACCCATACTTATTCTTTCAATGATAATACTGAGCACAGGATAAAGCTCTTAAATTCAGAGCACTTTATAAAAATTAATTACTACTTAGTTCACCCTTGTGAGGTGGGAAGGTATTACACCTGCATATACATGAGGACACCAAAGCACAAGTGGATTAAACAGCTCGTTCAGGAACCCCGAGACAGGCTAATTGTTGAGTTATGTAGGCACATGTGCATCTGTGTGTGTTTGAATGGGTTTGGCCCCTCCAGAGCCTTCTCAGCACACAGAGGCCAAGCTGCTCTGCTGGGCTCCTCTCACCACAGAGTCCCAGGCATGTCTAATGAAAGACACCAACCCAAAGAAAGGGAAGAGATTTTTTGTGGTTTGCACAGATGGAAATAAAAGCTAGCTTTCAAACAGGCGAGGAACAGAAAAGCCATTGTTAAAAAGCTGTGCAGTGCTCGAGTGACAGCTCCTAATCAGCTTGCCACTGAGCAGCGTCACACCGGAGCACAGCAGACCTGGGAATCCACGTGCCAACAAACGTTATAAAACCTGGCCCTTGACAAATGAAGAGAGAAAGGGCTGTGGAGCCAGTGACAGAGACAGCCCCCCACCCACAGGGGGCTGGCAGCCCACTCCTCCTGCTCCAGTGACCTGAAAGCCCTGGAGCAACCTCTCCCCTCCTTGGACGCTTTGCTCACCACCTCCAGTCCCTGCACTGGGTCACCGAGTCCTCCTCTCTGTGTGAGCACCAGCAAAAGCACACATTGTCATGGGAACAAACAGCTCTTGGAGCGTCTGCAGGGCTCCTGTCAGTGCTGGCAGGTGGGTTCCAGAGGCATGCTATAATTAGCAGTTACCTGGACGCAGGGTTTGCCACTGATCCGTGGGGTAAAACACTTCCAGGTCTTCAGGATCAGCATCATCCTCTGTCCCCAGCTCCTTCCCACTGTCATCTTTTATGTCGCTCTCTTCTATTTTTGTAAGGCCAAACTCCTTTTGGAGAGAAGAGATTCAGCTCATTAGCAAATGCATCTGGGTAATTTAGTGCTGGCTAAGAATACAAAATTTTTTCCCTCGCCAGCAGATTTTTTTTTTTTTTTGATTCTTTCCACATGGTTAAATTTAGATTTAAAGTATATTAAAGGTTAAACATGCATAACTAGCATGACATTTGTGCTGAACAAAGCAACGCAGCTTATTTCCTATTCCAGAGCAGGTTGCAGGTTTCAAACCAGCTCTCACAGAGCCTTACCTGTATTTCAGTCAGAGGCAGGAGCCCTGGCTATTATTAGGGTTGTATAACATTGTAAGACCCCGTTTTTCCTTGCCTAAAAATATGTCAAACTTTTAACTTTTTCAGCTGAAATTTTCCACACAAGTGGAATGCCTCAAGGCTTGTTGGTTGGTTTGGGGTTTGGTGAGTTTTTTTGGGTTTTGTTGGGTTGGGTTTTTTTTTTTTTTTTTTTCTTAAATGCACTTATTTCAGGCTTGGAGAAGATTTCAGCTAAAATAGTTCAACTGTTTCCAAAATAGGACACGGGAAAAAACACACTGAGCTGCCCACATGATACAAATGTGAGGATCCTCTTCTCCACCCTCTTCCAGTGTTCTCCAAGGCTTTTAAAACAATGAGGCAGGGATTTAATCACCACCTCCATGGCAAGTGCAGCACGAGGCTGGCAGAGGTGTGGGAGAGCAGCCAGCACGAGCGGCTCGATGTTACACCAAGGGAAGAACAGCAGGGAAAAAAATCCTTGCTGTGAGGGAAACCTTGGTGTTCAATGGAAAGCCTCCCTAGGGAGCTGGTGGGAGTCACAAAAAACTCTGGAGAGTGCACAGAAATGACCTGTACTCTCACACCAGGCACTGACTCTGGGTCTGGGCTGTTCTGGTTCCAGCAGGAACAGATGAACTGGTCCAGGCTCATCATCCCCACAGCTCAGTGCCTGCTGAAGGGAATATTTTCAGCTTCTGAGATCACCAATTCAGTCACCACTGAGGAATTTGAGTTAACTACCCTACAGGGAATGATTAGTCCTAATTGTTGGCAATTAAGATGGAGTTACAGCTCACTTCATGAAGTGTTTGGTTCTTAATCCTTAGGATGTTTTCACAGGGAAAAATGTAAGTAAATTCAGAGGTTAACTGGGAAATTCTGGGACACAATCTGCCTTCAGTTCTTCCACTCTTTGGGAAAAAATGCATGCACGTTTTCTATCAGAATTTGGATGCTCTGCATATAAATATCCGTTTCCAGCCTAGAAGAGTCTTTCTGAGCAACAGAAATGTCAACCTGAGCAAAACATGCGAAATAGCAACAACAGTGTGGATGTGGCACTTGGGGACGTGGGCTGGTGGTGGCCTTGGCAGCACTGGGTTAAAGGCTGTACTCAATGATCACAAAGGTCTCTCCCAACCTACACAATTGCACAATTCCATGATTGTGGTAACACACAAGGAAGGCTGACAAACCATAGAATGTTTTTATTTCAGCTGTGGAAAGCAACTGCGATTTCAGAAATGCACGAGGAACCAGATCTTAACTCCTGCTTTTGCTGAGTGCATCAGGGGCTTGGAATTGTTTAAATTATAACAAATGGGTAAAGCTCAGGAACAATCACAGCCATAAAAGCCCAGGTTCTGCAGATGAAAATCAATGTTAACATTTTCTGAGCCATGACTCAACAGGACTAAAAAAGAGTGAGTGGAGCAGTTATTACTTAGCTGATTTCCACAGCTCTGTGATTATCCAAGAGGGAGTTAGTGATACAGGCTATTGTAAATTTACCACCAGGCCTCCCAGTGCTGGATCTGTTCAAACACATAATGGAGACAGCTGATGTTTACCAGCTCTGCTCAGGAAAAGTGTGGGGTTTAAACGCTCAGTAAGGATAAAAGGATGTGACTTGGTTCATTTAAGTGCTGCTGTCACTGCCCGGCCACAGTTGCTTTGCAATACCCCATTTTCATTAGCATTTCTAGCAAAAACGGGCAGCACCACACAAGCGATTCTTCATTTACACAGAAATCAGCAGAACCCTTTCTGGTTTGTTTTCATATTTCAAGCAGGAGAAAGACATTTCCTAAAGAATAATGGGCATTTCCTTAAAGGCAAAAAGCATCTGTGTTTTATCAGTCTAAAGTCAAGTGGAGCAGCCAAAACTTACAGGCACTCTCTGTCCCAGGCTGGAGCAGGAGAGGAGCACAGAGCCCAGCAGCAGCAGCAGGCTGACCCTGGAGGTGCTGGAGAGGAGCCTGGCCCAAGGAGACATTGCCACCAGCCTGAAATGCAAAGCAAAACAAACCCAACAGTATTTTTCTTTCCATTTTTGCAGGTTTCAGGACTCTTTACACAACACTTTGCCACACAGCGTGGGATCAGGGGTGTGACATGGCAGGAGGCACAACACCTCGAGGTGTGAGCACAGGGACTCGTGGGGCTCACTGCTAATGGGGTTTGTGACAGGAAATGCCAAGAACTCATACTGACCCCACAGGGGATGATATCTCTCCTGGAAAATATGAGGAGACCTGCAAGACTTGTTTAAAATCTCTGTGTCAGTGCCATGGATGACAACTGGAGGGAAAAATAAAAAGCCGTGCAATCCCGTGAAGGCTTTTTATGCCTGTGCCTCATTTTAAGCACTGAAGCAGCTGTGTTAATTCAAATTAAACAAAACGACCAGCTGTCCAAGGAGCAGGGGTTCATCTAATGCATATGTAGGTTTTTCTTGAGGAAAACAACATTTTGCAGAGGTCAGCAAGGTTTACTCAGTGGTTCCTACAGCACAAGGCTTTCCCTGCTGCTCAGAGCAGAGGGGGCTCAGCCCAGCCATGGGGCCAGGAGCTGGCTCTGACCATGCTCAGGTGTTCCAGGGAGCAGAGCCATGGCACAGACCCACCCTGATGGGGCACAGAGCCACCCTGATGGGTACAAAGCCACCCTGATGGGGCACAGAGCCACCCTGATGGGGTACAGAGCCATCCTGATGGGGCACAGACCCACTCTGATGGGGCACAGAGCCACCCTGATGGAGCACAGAGCCACCCTGATGGGTACAGAGCCACCCTGATGGAGCACAGAGCCACCCTGATGGGTACAGAGACACCCTGATGGGGCACAGAGCCACCCTGATGGGTACAGAGCCATGGCACAGACCCACCCTAATGGAGCAAAGAGCCACCCTGATGGGGCACAGAGCCACCCTGATGGGTACAGAGCCACCCTGATGGGTATAGAGTCACCCTGATGGATATAGAGTCACCCTGATGGAGCACAGAGCTACCCTGATGGGTATAGAGCCACCCTGATGGGCACAGAGCCACCCTGATGGGGTACAGAGCCACCCTGATGGGTACAGAGCCACCCTGATGGGTACAGAGCCACCCTGATGGGGCACAGAGCACATCACGGGGAAATGAAGGCTGCTGCTGCTGCTGCTGTGGGTGCCAGTGCCCAGGCACAGAGCAGTTGTGCCCACCCTGCGTGTGAGCACACACACGTGTGCCCCCAGTGCCTCACACGAGGCTCGGGATCCACCTGCAGCCTTCAGCTCTCTGCTGGGCTAGGGAGTGCAGCAGCCTGCCAGCACACAGGCTGCACAAGTATTTCCTTTTATTGGCTCTAAATTTACACGCTGCTAAATTAAACTAAATGAGGTCTTTTGAAAGAAGATAGGACTGATTAGTTCTGCTCAAACACTCCTTCATTACTCATCCCTCCATCAAGTCTGCTCCTATTCCTATCCAGGTTTTAAAGAAGTTCCTCCCCTACACACAGTCCGAAATATCTTGCTTTGCTGTCCATCAGGGTGGCACATCAGATAGCAGAGCTCTCCCTCACTGAAGCAACCACTTTGTGTCCCACAAAGCAGAAAACCTGCTCACAGCAGCACCCACCACCAGCTCCTGGCACCAAAGAGCCTCTGCCCCCAGAAGCCTTCAGGGACGTGGAGGGAAGCCTCCTCTCCTTCCACCCTTTCACTGGTACCTTGTCCCTACACTCCACTTTGTTGTTTCTTCCTCTCCCTGCTTGGTTTTTGCCAGAAAAGGAAGAGGAAACCAGGAGAGGGACAGAGCAGAGGTAACAGTGCACCTGATGTACTTCTGCAGCCTCCAAAAACTCCTGAGCCAGGGTCTTCCTAAGCAGCAGCCTCTTCCTTTGAGCCACCTCGACCACATCAACTGGATTTTTCTCATTAATTGGTTTTGGAACAGATCTGGATTTCTGACACCCACAGCATGCCTGAGCAATGAGCATCCCCCTGCTTAACTCACACAGTTCAGGAAAGCATCACCTCCCAGTTCCTACTTCAGTGTCTCCTCTTTCCTAAAGGGTCAAAGAACCACCTCAAGGGCCCACAAGCCCTTATTAAACCACAGCTGGAGTAAAAGAAAAGCTCCCTGTTTTCATAAGCCAACCTGTGGCCAGAGCCTCCAGCTCTCTCCTGGGACATGGCCAAGCAAATCCAGGCTACAACCAACACCCAGGCTCCTGAGCTGGCACACCCAGAGCACAATGCACAGCCTCAAACTCCCTCTGCTCCCAGATCTTGATCCTTGTGCCCTTCTGGACAGTCCCACGGTCCTGACCTCAGTCCAGTGTGACCACAACACACAATTAATTCCCTCTCACCTCAGAACAAACTAAAGCTTTTTACACAGGAACAGGTTTCTTGATTTGATTGAGGTTTTTTCAGTTATAAAACAAGCAGCAAAACTGGAATAATGAAAAATAGATGTATCCCTCAAACTTTATCTGCAAGTCTGGAAATAAAAAAAAAAAAAAAAAAAAAAAGAAAGAAAAATTCAACAAAGCAGTGGCTGAAAGCAAACGCACACTCCCAATAAAAATAGAGCTCACGTGTACCAAGGAGGCTGCTAGCAAATGACAGCACAGCCTCTTCCAAGCCTCCAGCCTCCTGCCTGCCTGGCAGATGACATCTGCACAACAATTAGCACTTTGCTTCAGTCCCAGGTAGGCAGGAGGAGCCGACATGTGCAACAGGGGCTCTGGAGCTCCTGGAGAGGAGCTTCTGCACAGGCTGACATCTCCTTACAGACAGACACACACAGAGAGCAGGAGAGGATTTCCACACAGAATGTTCTGTGGATACAGTGGATTTCCAGAAACAACTCTCTCAGCCTGTGAAGCAGAAAGGGTGGTCGTGGTGACCCCACCTGCACACGGAATGTTTGCTTGGATTTGAGGGCATCTTTGGGGATCCAGCACGTACAGCAGCCAGGCAGCAGCAAAACTGGACTAGGAAGGTCACAAATTCCCCTTGTGCAGAGTGGAGGGGCTGGTTTTTTCTCAATAATCCTTTTTGTCAAACAAAATCAGGCACTATGGAAAGAGCAAAGGGTCAGACTCTGAGAAGTCTCCTCTGCTGGCAGTAACCCTCCTGTCAGAGATGGGGATGTTGCTGGCTGGGAGGTTCTGCTCCACAGCTCCAGAAATCCTGGTCTGCACCAACAGCAGCAGAAACAGCCCAGAGCTGTGCTCCCCATTAGCAGGGACATTCCAGTGAGGGCAGAGCTGTGCACAGGGGGCTGCACAGCCCCGGGAATGCAGCTCCCACAGCCACAGGTGACAGCCCCAAGGCAGCCAGAGAGAGGAGCACATGTCATTGATGCCTCCTGCTGCAGGCAGCACTGCCCTCACAGCCCAGCACAGAGCCCACACTGCCCGTCCTGTGCCACTCCAACAAATCCTCCAGGAGCCTCATCTGAGCCCTGACATGCTGCTCCAGGAGAGCACACAGACATCCCAGAGCCCCTCAGCCCCAACATCAGCCTCTGGCTTTGCAGCCAGCTGGAAGCAGAATTCCAGAATCACTGAGCTTGCAAGAGACTGCCAGGACCATTGAGTCCAAGTTGTGCCTGATCCTCACCTCGTCCCCTGCCCAGAGCCCTCAGTGCCACCTCCAGCCCTTCCTGGGCACCTCCAGGGATGGGAACTCCAAACCCCCCTGGGCAGCCCCTCCCAATCCCTGAGCCCCCTTTCCATGGGGAAATTCCTGCTGTGCCCACCCTGAGCCTGTAGGCAATTTCCTCTTCTCTTGTCCCTCATTCCCTGGGAGCAGAGCCTGACTCCAACCTGGCTCCTCCCTCCTGGAGAAGGTTCCCCTGAGCCTCCTTTTCTCCAGGCTGAGCCCCTTTCCCAGCTGCTCCTCACAGTTCCATACACTGCTGGGACTCTCCAGCCCCTTCCCAGCTCTGTTCCCTTCCCTGGACATGCTCCAGCCCCTCCATGTTTGTCTTGCCATGAGAGCTCAGAACTGGACACAAGACTGGAGGTCCCTCAGCAGTGCCAGCACAGGGGACAAGCACTGTCCTGCTCCTGCTGCCACCCCAGTGCTGATACAAAAACACCAATTATCTCCAAGAATAAGCAATACCAATATGCTAATCCTTGTTTTCACCTAGGGATGACCTGAGGGAGCAGGACTGGTATTACAGCCTTACAAACTGTCTGCAGGTTAACTCAGGGCAGGTTTCTGTCCAGCCAGCCTCACTGAGATGGCAAGGGGAGCACCAGCAGCACACTGTGCCATCCAGCACAAAGCACCAACAGAGCTCCCTCAGTGAGAGCAGGGCAGGGATGGGAACCCCCAGGCCCCTCCAGCTGAAGCAGGGCACAAAGCCCTGGCGGCACTCACAGCCTCTGAGGCTGAAGGAGAAGTTTCCTGCAACAGCAGCTCGGGGAATGAGCTCCAGCCAGCCGTGCACGGGGGCTGTGGGACTGGAGAGGCTCTCAGGACACAGAGTGCACTCACAGCGAGCTGAGATCCCCTTCACACACAATGTCCTTCCAATGGTGGCATCCAGGGCCGAGCCCCTGTGACAGGCTGAGTGATGTGCAGTGCCACAGACAAAGAGAAGGAAATGCAGCTGACCTGACCTGCAATTTCCCTCCTCTGAGCAAGAGGGTCCCCAGGTCTGTGAGGAGCACTCATGTTTGCTGGTGTGCTACAGACACCTTGGGAGCACCCTGTGGCCAGCTGTCCCTCCTGCTTGCCAACTGCACAGCTACAGCAGCAGGAGAAAGAGGAGGCTTGGAGCTGAAATTCAGCCTATGCCTAGGACAGGAAACAGCTGGACGGCAAAGAGAGGATTATTGGGAGGCCACAGAGGATTACTGGGAGGCCACACTCTAATGCCCTTCCCCAGTCACTAGCTGGGTGTGCACAACCCTGTGCTTTCACACAGGACAACCTGCACACACCATCACCCGAGGTCAATGCCCAGGATGATCCCAGCAGCTCTGCTCCTCCAGGCATCCTGTCCTCAGGAAAGCACCCCTGTGCCTCCAGTGGGTGTCCCAGCCCCACTCCAGTGAGAGCCCCAAGCCCTGCCAGAGGGTCCCACCTGGGCACAAAGCTCCAGCCAGGCAGGGCAGCCCAGGGAGCAGCAGTTGTTTTCCAGCCCCCTCACACCTCCAGGATCCCAGTGGAGAGGGTGTAGCTGCCACACAGACCATTCCATTCATGTCGCTTATGAAATGGCTTTAAAAATACATTTATTCTTCTTGCCTGCTCCTCATCATTTATTCCTACTAGGACTCTGCTCTGGCATGTTAAAAACACTCCTACACAAAGGGAAAAGTTGTGGGAACACCTTCTTGCTGCCTACAGAGAACCCACACAGCAAGGAAGCCACACTTTGAGGCTGGTAGGAATAAACTGGGCTGGCTGGGCCCAGCCTGAGCAGGGGCAGCAGGTCCTGCTCCAAACTTGAACCAGCCCACAGGAGGGAATTGTAACACGGGCACAGGGTGGCAGGGGCAGGATAACCATGGCACAAACACATGTTTACAGAGCTTGGCATCTACTGAGCACTCATGCAACCTTTGCAACCGCTGCTAACAAATAATAACAATAAATATTAATAACCCCTCCAGGCTACCTGTGCAGCCATCAGCTCTCATCAGCCCCTCGAGCAGCAGCTTGGCCATGACACCACCCAACACAGCTCCGACAGCCCTGCCAGGTGCCAGGAGCAGGACAGGGATGTGTCCAGCAGCAGGAGACAGCCCAGCAGTGCCTGGGCACGGTGGGGGCAGCTCCTGGCACCAGCAGCTTCACCAGCACTGCCACAGCTCCCCCAAGAGCAAGGGAGGCGTTGTTGTGTGTTGGATAAAGCCAGAACCGCCCCTTCTACACGGCCACAGCAACCCTGACCCTGCTGTTTATACAGCTTGCACAGTTTAACACTAAGCATCGTTTAGTCTATCGTTTAAATTGACTTCATTCATTCATTCAGCAAGCTGCATTCACACAAAACGCTGCTCTCCAGAGGGCAGGAGCACAGCTTTGAGCGGGGGTGGTGTGTAGGCTGAGCAAGGCTGCCCTTACCCTCGTTAGCGGCCGTGGCACAGGGGCCACGCTCATTAGTGCTGCTGGCAGAAGGGGCCACGCTCCACCGGGGCTCAGCACGACCCCAATTCCATGAGCTGCCTCCCCCAGACCCTCCACGCCAGAGACAGACTGCTGAGTCCAGCACGGGGAATCTTCTCTGCCAGCATGGAGCGTGCAGAAGCAAAGCGTGCCTCGGAGATCAGAGGCTGAATTTATCATTTATTATTTATAAGCAGCGCATCTCTCTGAATTTCTGGCAGCTGCTCTCCAGGGCTCTGCCCTGCCTGCACACCACATGACACTGACTCCTCAGAGCTCTGCGGTTGGCAGGGACCTCTGGGCCCACACCAGAGCACTGGTGCTGATTTGCTCCAATTTAGGACTTCAGGACTTGCCTGGAGATGAGAGTGCACAGGGACCTTCAGGACAAACATCTTTCTAAAAGCTGTCACACTGCCTGACCTCCACCACATGAAACAGCTTTTCCCTTCCTCTTCGCCTCCCCACCACCCCGAATCCCAGCCAAAACACCTCTCATCCTACCCATACCTATTCCCTTCTCCCACTCCTTGCTGCAATTTCCCATGCGCAGCACAGACAATGAGTGATGTTTTCTCCCCCTCTCAGATCTATCCTTTCCACCAGTTCCTATTTGCAAGGTGACACGTTGCCTCACACTATCCCAGGAGTCTCCCAGCATTCCGTGTGTTTTTATCCCCTCTGCTTTCCCAAGCTTGGAGAATCTAACAGGAAAGAAAGCACATGCTGCACTAACAAGGTCCCAGAGAATCCTGATGTCCCACTGCAGCTGGGCCCACGAATTGCCAAAGATTTAACTGGCTTGTTCCCAGCCTCTCTGGAAACAGCTTTTTGTATTTTCCAAGTTCCTGCTGTTCACCCATGGTTCTCATAGGGAATAACAACCTCCTTCCCCTGTCAGATGCCAGCTTCCCTATAAAGAAACTCAATTAAGAGGTTAAGAAACCATGAAAAAAAAAATTCCTGCTCAGTGTTACAGAAATCCAGCGGTGATGGATCCAGCACACGACTCCCACAGCAGCAGCCACACCACACTGCCTGCCCAGCACAACCATCCCTGCCCCTGGCTGAATCTCAGTCAGGAGCCCCAGCTCAGCCTGCAGGTTTCCTTCCCACGGGGATTGCCAAGCCAAGGAACCCCTGCCAGTCCCTGCAGAGCACTGGCACAGAGCTGCCCCAACAGTGGGCACGCAAAGGACTCCTCCAGCTGCCCTATTGATCTGCCAGGAGCCACGAGCTGTGAGCTTCATGAAAAATGCATTTTCTCACCTCTCCACAGAGCGCCAGTCGGTGGTGACAGCTCTGACTCCCTGTGACAAGCCAGGGGGCGGGAGCAGCAGGGAGCAGGATGGCACACGGGCAGCAAACGTGGGGCTCACCTGCTGCATGCCCTGGGTATGTGCACAGGAATAACATGGCATAGCAGCTTGTGGATTGAGCTCATGGAATGCCTGGCTCGATGTCCAGCCCTGGCTTGGCTCCCACATGCTTTCAGTTTTGTGGCGAGCTGCCAGATGAAAAGGCAGAGGCCACTGGGATCCACCTTGTGGGTCAAACCCAGTCAGGAGCTGCCAGACTGGCAGCAAAACCTGGGATAAAGCCCTAACAAGCCAATCTCAAACCCACCCCTGAAGGGGAGGAAGGAGCTCTCTGGGGATGAACACAACCTGCTGCCACACCGGCTCCCTCAGGACCAGTCCTGGCTTTGTCCCCAGTCCCTGCATCAATCTGGACACATCAGTGCCCACGCAGGGGCTCAGCTGCTCCATTCCAACACTGACACCGTGGTTACAAACACTGAGGTCAGCAGCAGTAGCTCCCTGTGCTTGGATCAAAGGCTTGATGCAAGTTTGCTTTTTTTCCGTCCCTGCACTGGTCCTTTCTCAGTGGTTGCAGAGGATGCCTTTGTTCAGCAATTAAATAAGCCCTGGGACAGGAATGAGCATGAAGGGAGAGCTGAGAGATTGCCAGTCCCACCATCCAGAAGTGACTCTTGTGGTCATTGCCGTTCCTCTATCCAGGCATTTCCCACCAAGACTGAAAAGCAACTCTTGCTCCCCAACCATCAAAGCTACCCCAGGACAAAGCCAAAGCAGAACAGCCAGCCACTGCAGGCAGCATTCCTTCAACAGGGTTTTTCCTAAGGAAATTTAAATTAAAACAAGCCCCAAGGCCTGCAAATGCAGAAGCAAATGCACAGACACAGAAAGCAGAAAGAGAACATAATTCCTTCCCTCTCATGTTGTTCATCTGCCACCCCTGCTTTGGGGAATGGTTTGTTGCCTTTTAGAGCTATTTTAGATGTTACTTGCAGCAATGTGTGGAGAAAACAGTTGAAATGTGATGGTGCAGCATTCTTTTTAATTAAACAATCCCTCAGGCACCACGGAATGGCTCCAGTCAAGCCCAGGACACTGCAGGTCTGCCTCCTCCAGCACAGCAGAAGGTCTCCCAGGCCCCTCTGGAGGTCTGCTATCAGATGGCCCAGATCTTCTGCAGGCTTTGTCCTTCCTGCTGCCATCCTGGCTTTTTGCCCTGTCAGTCTCTGCTAAGCAGAGCTTTGATCCTCCAAGCAACTCCTGGTTCAGGGACCTTCTTTCCTTCTGCTGCCCAAACACGAAGGACATGCAGCTGGAGCTCCCCATCACCTCACCTTCAGATGGGAAGGCTTTGATGTGGTACAGAGTGCCTGGATCTGAGATTCCTCAGGTCTCTTCAAACAGCAGCAGAGCCACAGCTTGTGATCTGTGCAAAAGAGCACTTTCCTTGGGAATGGAAGTCACGCCAGCGTTCATCTCCACCTTGTCATGGCAGAACAAGCTGCATCGGTACTTCAAAGAGCTCCTCAGCCTTAAATCCTTATAAAACGTTGACTAAGTGGAGAACCTGTCTCTGAACATCTCATGAATCCCAGCAGAGGTTATGAAACAGCTTTCCTGTGACTGTCTGCACTGCCATGGGACCCTGCATGTGCCACTGGAACCGCAGCACCATGGGCTCCCCTCACAAGGAACGCTCTGCTGCCCCAGGAGATCTGCATTCACGGGTTGTGCAGAGAGAACTAAAGAGCCAGTAAAGCTCCCAGGTCCCTCCTGGGCTCCATGACCAGGCTCCCTGCTCCTCAGAGCCTTGGGGTTCACTCAGCAGAACTTCAGCTCCATCCTCATTGCCCCTCAGCCACAGCACTCCTAAACCTGCTCTGAGGAAGAACAGAGACATGTTCTGAGTGGGTTTCCTCCACAATTTTCCCTTCTAAGGGACAATTACTCTGTTTGTAACCTCAGTACCTTCCAGTGAAAGCACTGTTTCTCATCTGGAGCTCAGACCAACAGCAGGAGATCCAGACACTCAAAAGGAAAATCTTTTTGCTGAGACACCCTATAAAGAGCCATTTCATGGACTGGCATATCTCAGTATTGAGCAGCACTGCTCCACAGAGGGTTCTTCCTTTGACAGTCCTGGCTGTCACTGGACCTGCTGGCTCTGCAAACACCCAAGCAGCAGCCAAAGGACACAGGGACTTTCACTCCCATGTCTTGGTGCTTGCTGTGAGGTGATTGGCAAAGCCAAGAGCTCGAAATCTGCTGTCAGAGTGAGCAGCAGGCTGTTCCCTCACACACCCTCAGCTCTGATCCAAGAGGCACCTGCAGCACCTTCCTCTCTGCTGTGAGACACCAGAACATCCTGAGCAGCTGCCTGTGCATCCTGGTGGTGCCATGGCAGGTGGGACATGGCACATCCACCACAGGTTTGCCACACCACGTCTGTACATGTCTGAGCTTCTCCCATGATAACTGCAGCTCTCAGCTGTCCCCTCCTGCACACAGGTTTCCTACCCAGCCGTTCTGCAGAGCTCCTCCATCAGCTGCCATCTAAATGAAGCTGCTCTGTGAATCCAGGCTGTTTCAGTGACAGCCTCCACAGTGACTTCCAGTGACCACACATGTCACAGGTCAAGACAAGTTTTAGCACTGGCCCCAATGAGGGAGTGAGAAATCTCCACGCACCCAGAGGCAGGCAGGGGCAGCTCCTCATATGTCAAAGGGAACAGCAGTGGGAACAGGCCACATGTTTTCTGAGGCAAGGACCCTGACAAATGGCACATTTATTGTGCTATTCAGGAAGAAAAAATAACTACAGTGGCCTCCAGTCTCCAGCTCTTTTAAGTCTGTACTTAAAGAAAGAGCAAAAAAAGACCAAAGCAAACAAGGCTTCCACAAAACCCTCTGAACAGGCTTTTAGCTGCTGGACAAAAGCGTGGCAGCAGGAACTGCTCTGCATTGTCCCATCTCGTTCCTGTTTCGTAACAGCCCCGGCACTGCAGGCAAAGCACAGCAGCAGCAAAGCCCTGCTTGGGTGCTGGAGCTGCCCTGACTCCAGCTCCTGCCTTGCCACTGTGCTCCAGGTGTGCTCCAGGTGTGCCCCAGGAGTGCTCCAGGTGTGCTCCAGGTGTGCCCCAGGTGTGCTCCAGGTGTGCTCCAGGTGTGCTCCAGGTGTGCCCCAGGTGTGCCCCAGGAGTGCTCCAGGTGTGCTCCAGGTGTGCCCCAGGAGTGCTCCAGGTGTGCCCCAGGCGTGCTCCAGGTGTGCTCCAGGAGTGCCCCAGGAGTGCTCCAGGTGTTTCCCAGGTGTGCTCCAGGTGTGCTCCAGGAGTGCTCCAGGTGTGCCTGGCTGCCCTGGCACGTGCTGCCTGCTGGGCTTGTTCATCCCAGGGCAAGGAGCAGGGAGCCAGTCCAGGCACCCATGATGCCATGAGGATTTTTTGCCATTCTTTTATGTACCTTTTATGTATTCTCAGTGCCCCTAACATGCACACTTGTAATTCCTTATGTCTGATCACTTACCATAAGCCTGGCATTCTGTTAGGTCAGAAAACCAAATATCCAAAAGGTCTCTCAGCTGGAGGCCAGAAAGCCCTAAGCTATCTTGAGAAACCAAGATCCCCTTAAAATACATCCTGTAAACTAAAATTAAGCCCATCCAGTGAGAAATACTTTGAAATAGGAAGATATCAGGCTATTCCTTCAAGCCTCTCATTGAGGCATCTTTGTTAAATATGCTAATTTGCAAGGTCTATAAATTGTATACCATGTGTGTGCATTTCAGCACATTCCACCTTGGTGAAGTGGTGCACCATAAAGGTCTTTATTAAATACCAAGATAAAAACCCTTTATCCCCTAACTGTGTCTGGCTCCTCATTTTAAGACCAAGGAAAAGGCATCATCTGGTGGGTTCTGTGTGCCAAGGGCATAGAACAGCAGCACCCAGGGCTCCATGCACAGCTCCAGGATGATCTCCTGGGAACACATTCCCAGCACACATAACTCTCTGTCTAATCAGGCACTCAGGCCTGTTTTGGAGGAGATTTACAGAGAGGTTTTTTTTCTCTTGGAAGCAATAACAGATGGACAGCAGGAAAGGGAAGAAATTAATGAACAAGTAATCATTCCCAAAGTTGCAAATAGGAGCAATTCCTCACTCTGAGACAACTCTGGAAAAACAGATTAAAGTGCTTAGGGGACATATTCTGAAGATTGCGGGTAATAGAACAAATAAAATGTATTGACACTATCTCACAGGGGACATGTACTTTTTATTCTGCTGAGGAATGTAATATTCTGCTGCTCATTGCAGAGCTAAAAGGGTGTCCTAAAAAAAGGAACTTAACAAAGTGTTTTTAGTGGCAACTGGGTCTGATTCCAGAATACACGTTCTCCTCTGCCCTGCCATGGGAACCACAACCAGCACCTGCAGACACACCCAGCACACAAACACCATTAATAATCCATGCCAGCAGCACCGTTACCAAGCAGCAGAAAGGAGGCTGGGATGGCAGGGGGGGTCACAGCAACGCTCTCTGCACTGATGTTTCCCAAGAGGAGGAGGCAGGGCTGCCTTCCTCCACTTCCCAGCGCCCGCAGAGCCGCGGCTGCCAGCGAACAGACTGTGCCTCAAGCAGCCGCCAGCAGAAACAATTTGTCATGTGTCAGATCAAATAAACTCTTATGAGGCCACTGTGCTCCCTGAAGCAGACGGCTGCCAAACTCCAGAGGAGAAATCCAAGGAAGCGAGCCGGCCGTGTCAGCCCCGAGTGCTTGAGGAGCCCAGCACACTCCTTGTTGTGAGACTGCAGATCCCGTGCAGCACCCCACACCAGACAGACACCAGCAGCTCCCATCAGGAACAAGGGTTTGGTGTTTAAATTAGCACTCCACATAGTCCAGAAACTCCACATTCCTCATCCAGTGGCACAGCACATCGCTCATCCCAGGGAGGCCTGAGGAAGGCTGGTATCTGCCAGGCGTCTGGAATGGGCTGCAATGGATTGTCACTTGTCTGAGCAAGTGCTTCTCCCCTCCCAGCCAGCACATGCTCTCCTGCTACAGTAATTCCCTCAAAACTGCATTACAGATTACTACTTTTTCATTTTAAATAGACTTATTTTTGTTCACTCCCAAGCACCATTGTAGTTCCCCATGCACTGGGCTTGTGCCCTTGAGCTGAGGCCCCTCGCAGGTCCTGTTTGCTGCATAGTCCTGCAAGAGCCACTAAAGCACGGGGCCCAGGCATGTCCTTGTCTGTGATCCTGCTGGGCAGAACAAACCCCTGAAGTTGCTGTGGGCACTTCTGCAAGAATAAATCATGCCAGCAGTACTGTGAGGATCTCAAATCACTCACCTGCTCGTGCAAAGACCAGGCTCAAGCACTCCCTGGTCTGCACAGAGGGCACATCCCTCAGCCCAGGGCTCAGCCACTGGCTCCAGATGATCCAGTGTGCTCCATCTGGGAGCAGCCACCTGAGCCCTGCCACAGCCAGGAAAGCCTCTCCTTCTAGAGATGATGGATAATGGCCCCATAAAAGTGAGTCTGCAAGAGGCCTGAAGTTCCTAGCTGGAAGGAGATTAGTTTATGGCACAGTGAGAGCAGCCACAGGCAGAAAGGCAGGAGATGCAAAGGAAGGACAGGAGAAGCTGGACGTGTTGCTTCAAGTCACCAGAAAGCAACATCCTGCCCCAAACCCCAGCAACAGAACCTTGACACTGCCTATCAACAAAACAAAGTGAGCAAATGGGAAAACTGGCAGCCTAAAGCAAGGAACAAGGGAAGAACAAGGATTCAGGCATGGGGCATTCCCCCAGCATGAGCAGGGCCAGTACAAACCTCAGCTGTGAGGGGTTTTTCCAGTTTATTTAAACAGTATCCGGTGCCTGATGACGAGTTCTATTTATACCCCTTCTATCTGTACCAGGACTCCTCTCCAGCCACAGGGACTGGCAGGAGCACAGGACCCCATCCATTGCTCCAGGAGCCTCTCAGCCAGCTCAGAACACAACCCTCAGCCGGCCCAGGCACCAGGAGAGCTGCAAAGGACTCAAGGTGTTGCTTCCAGCAAGGAGCAAACAACACAGGCTGTGACTGGAACACGGCAAGCGTTACACTGAGATCCCAGGGAGGAGGAGGAGGTTACAGCCTCCCATCTGTCATTTCCAGCCATGCTTTTCAGGCAGGTACAGCTGCACAGACATCAGGAGTTGGGTTCCCACAGATTCCCAGCCTTTGCACGCTCCAGTTTCCAGTCAGCAGCTCTCTGGACCGTGACCCAGCCCAGCTCAGCGGTGGAAAGCAGTGCCAGCTCCAGGCACAGCCCTTGCCCCCAGCCTTTGAAGGCAGGTTAAGCAGGCAAAGCCTTAGGCATCAACCCAGGACATGGCTTGAACTCACATCTCTGAATGAAGACTCTGCCTCTGAAAAATTAATGCTTTGTTCAGCTCTCTGCCTTTGGGAGATTTCTGCGAGAATCAAAGGGCTGGAGTGCAGTGGGAGTCACACTCACGTCGGGTTCCTCAGCAAACTCTGGTTCTGTTCCTGAACAATGGTAATTTCTCCAGACACCTGGAGAAACCAAATCTGCCTCAGCCAGCCCATCTCACCCTGCTCCTCAAATCTGAACAAAGGAGCCCATTAACAGCACCCGTGACAAATTTCTTTACCCAAGAACACGTGTCCAAGTGCCATGCTGTGAGCACTCAGATGGCTCCCAGAAACCTCCTGCTGATGTGGAACACTCTGCCCGAGCTTCCCCACATACACTCTGTACTTGATTACCCCACGCTTGCTGGGAGAAGAGGAACAAAATGCACTCCAGAGCCACTTACTGATTCCTGATTTGAATACGACCATGGCAGCAACACCATTTTTCCCTCCCTCTCCAAGGCTGGCACATGCCATGTTCAGTTCCCAGAGACAGGAACCTCAGACCCAGCCCTTCTGTTCTGTCACCCTCAGGAGGGCCCATCTGGAGGAGCCATCACACACTAAGTACCAACACAGCATTCAAAACTACATGCAGAACTTGCAGGAGCACTTAGATCACCCACGGCTCCTGCTGGAAATTTTCCACAGTGTAAGAGTTTATTTTGTGGGCAGGAAGAGAGCAAGAAAATTAATTAAGGCAGAGTAAGAAGAAAAAACTCCTCCTGAAGTGAGTTAAATACACTAAAGCAGCAGTTGTGAGCAGGCCAAGTCCATTTTAAGGGCTATACATTTTCACTTCCACAGTCTTGAAAAGGAAAATGAAGAGACTTCGTTCTGTATGCATATTGTCCACCATTTGTTATTGTCTGTCTATTGATGCTCAGTTGAAAAACAAAATTTAATTAAACCCCACAGTACTGCATTGCCTGCCTTTGAAATATGCCTGCATTAGTGGATCATTACAGTAAATGAAATACAGCTTCATATCGGATTTTTCAAATAACGTCCTAAAACTGTTACAAATTAAATAATACTCCTGCAGAGAGAAATTAAGAGACAGCGTTTTTAGCAAGGGCAAAGAGATGTTTACAGATGAAGTCTGGAATAAGACGTGGAGGCAATGAGGCAGAGTTGCCACAGGGCCCTTCCAGACCTTGTTGGGAGGGTTCTGTGTACCAGAAACTAGAAAGGAAAGAGTGTGCCAGGGGCAGGCACACAGAAAGGGCAGTGTCCCAACCCCCCAAGAATGTCTGCATGACCAGAACAGGGTTTTGGGGTGTGCTCAGCCCAGAGAGGTGTTTCTGCATGGGGGAGAACTCACTGCAGCCACACACCCTCCACGTCCTCCCCAAACCCGGCCAAAGCAGCAGCAGCCATGGGAGGTGAAGCCTTGTAACCACTCAAAGCATTGAAAGCCTGGACACTCAGTGGGCAAGGAAAGGGATCCAGAAGGTGCTGTTGTGGCAGGATGACAAATACCTACACAGGGAGGAGAAATGCAACAGGAGCTTTGTTATCCGGGGTAAGTAAAAGCACAAGTGGGTCAGTGAGTCAGCATTGGGCACAGCAGCAATGCCTGATGTGGAACACATCAGGTGAATATTGTATGAGCCTTACAGCTCTGGCTTCAAGAGATCTTCTCCTTAATAGCACCTGAGCTGATGCCAAGTGTTCTTTGACGATTTATTTACTCCAAGAAACCATTTTCCCTAAATAAGAGGAGCCCGTTACCGCATCCTTCTTCACGTGAGCCTGGAAAAGGCTGCGCCCTGCAGCTCCTGTGGCCTCATCTCCATGGTGATGCACCAACACACACACACACACACTGACTCCAGAAAGAAGGCAAACCTCCCCAAAGGAAAGGCTGAACCTCACAAAAAGAAAGGCTGAACCTGCCCAAGGGAGAGGCTGAACCCGCCCAAGGGAGAGGCTGAACCTGCCCAAAGGAAAGGCTGAACCTGCCCAAGGGAAAGGCTGAACCTCCCCAAAGGAAAGGCTGAACCTGCCCAAAGGAAAGGCTGAACCTCCCAAAAAGAAAGGCTGAACCTCCCAAAAAGAAAGGCTGAACCTGCCCAAAGGAAAGGCTGAACCTGCCCAAAGGAAAGGCTGAACGTGCCCAAGGGAGAGGCTGAACGTGCCCAAGGGAAAGGCTGAACGTGCCCAAGGGAGAGGCTGAACGTGCCCAAAGGAAAGGCTGAACCTGCCCAAAGGAAAGGCTGAACCAGCCCAAGGGAGAGGCTGAACAGCCCCCAGGGAAAGGCTGCAGGTGGCAGAGCTCTCAGCAGCACCAGGCCTGGCACAAGGTGTGCTGCAGGTGTTGGCAGGCAGGGCTTCCCTGAGAAGCAGAGCAGGTCAGCCTATCAACAGGCTGGAAATGAAGAAAACCTAGCAAGGGCACCTCTGGATCCATTTTATAGGAAAACAGCACATTTCCAGCTGCTGTCCATGCCAGGGAGCAGCAACTGAGAGACAAGTTCCTAAAGCTCTCATCAGCCTGTGAATCAATTATTTATAGGAAGAAGGTTTAGCATATAATCATTGAAAGCTGTCAACTTCCAGCCCACACAGAGCTTCCTCTGTGGAAAGGCTGCTGGTCTGTGAGCCAGGGACTCCTCACCCCTCATGTCACAGGAATAAATGAGCAGCTGTGACACGAGGGGATCCATTACACTACAGCCACAATGAGCACTGGCACCCCAAGGCACTAACAGCACTCAGCAACATCGGGCAAAAACCACAGGAACACAGCAAATGTAGCCCAGCATCCTTCCTAAAGGAAAAATAGTGGTGAAAGGGCATTGGGAGTGATGTAACAGGGCTGGCACATGGAGCAGCTGGGGAAGGAGACTCTGACAAGGCTCTGTGGGGCCAGCCTGCCAAAGGCAAGGCAAGCACAGCACTCAAGCACCAGCCCAGTGCTCTGCTACCCCCACAGCAAAGCCTCTGTAGGGATCAACAACTCTCAGCCACTCACCTGCACACCCCCAATGCTCTCCATCAGGAGACTCTGGCTTTGTGCTTCCCAGGCTGTGGCAAAGCCACCCCTAATGGTTAAGAGCAGCACAAGCAGCTTGCAGAGAGGATGGAGATTGCTGAGGCTCTGCAGCTTCCAAGGGTGGGAGCAATCCTCCAGTGCCACAATCATCAGGCTGTGGGAGCACGCCAGGAGCAGGGCAGACAGAGGCTGAACACAAGCAGGCTTCACACTCCCAGGTACTGCAGGAAACGTGCTCATCCTCAGCTCACCAGCACTCTGTGAGCACAGCCAGAATGAGGTCTGAACATTAAAAACACACCAGAGTGCTGCTCCCAGTCTGCTGGAGGAAATAGAGGGAGGGGGATGTCTGATGGGGAGGAGAGGGCGCAGCACAGGCACCTCTGGAAGAGCCCTGCCTCTGCAGTTCAAGGTTAAACACCTCCTTTGCACTCATCTCTGAATCTGCCTCTCTTTAAAGCTGCACCAGGTAATTAGAATCATTATAACTATTATTAGACCATAATATTATTATAGCATTTTTGCTACACTTGACATCTGTTGGCTGATAGATTTAACTGGTACATAAGAAATAACTGTGCAGAGATTTCTTGAAAATGAGCACCAACACGGAAGACATTAAAGCATTCTGCATTCAAAAAGTTAATTTTATGGAAGGACACTTGAAATAAAAATTCTAAAATTAGGTTAAACCTTTAAAACCTGCCGTTAAAGGAATTATTTGGGCTTTAAGTAGGCAACCATTTTAAAAATCCTGACTTTTATTTAGATGCTGGAAGACATATATGTGGCTTGGTATCTCCTTCAGATCAACATATGCATCTTTTTCCCATCTACTCCAGAGATTTCTTAATCATCCTTCCATCTTCCTTTCCCTCTCTCTGCAGCAGGCACTTGAATTATTTGGGCAGAGTCTGACTGCACAGGGAACCAGCATAATCAGGGCTCTTACAACCTGCTGTCTGCAAATCCTATAGAATTATCAGCAAACACACATCCAGAATAAAATACAGCTTCCTGCAGCCCATGAAGCCCAAAGGGCTTTGCAAACTAGACTTGGGATGCAATTTATCCACCACTGAGATTCAGCTGTAATCCAGAGTGGAACAAAACCTTTCCATCCATATTTAACTACAGCACACAGGCCCCTGGGGAAAAGTGAGGAAGAATCTAACAGAAGCCATAGGAAGGTTTTAGGGAGACTGCATTTTCTGCCCTGGAACTGAAATTAGGTCAGGGCATCCACCAAGTTGGACACAACGATGCTTGTAGGTGCCTTCCAACTCAGAATATTCCACGATTCCATGACTCTACCATCAGCCACAGACCAACAGAAAGAGGGCACAGCATCTCCATCCTGTTGATGGTGTCTCTGAAGCACAGCTGGATTGAACAGCTGGGTACCACAAGTTACCAGCCTGGAGAGGAGGAAGACATGAACACCCTGTGTTGTCCTTAAATTCAGTGGGGCCCAAATTTCGCCCCACAGTTACACCCATGTGCAAAGAAAGATGGAACAGCATTTGAGAAAAGGACCAATTCTTGAACCTCAGGCAGCTGAGCCCAGCAGCTCAGTACTCACAGAACTCAGGGAGGGTAGAGCTAGGCAGAGATGTTTGCTCCAGTGAAATCTATTTCAGCTCTTCCTTCAGCAGTTGGCACTGAGGTGACAGCAGAGGCCTGGTGCAGTGAGGTGTCCTGCAACCACACCCACCATGACACACTATTTAGGAATAAAAATGAGCGTCATTAATTTCTCCAGAGCGGGCAGTTTTATCTTTTCCAGAGAAGAGCAACCACACAAGGAACTTGGAACTGCTTGAAGAGAAAAATGCATTTTTGCTACCTTAGCCACATACAGACAAGCCCAACTCTCACTGAGGAGAGACTTATAGAGAGAAAAGGGGAGCAGGAGATGCTGGACACAACTTCCCCCATGCACAGCCCACTGCTGAGGCAGCTCTGAGTGGGAAGCAGGGCTGAGGATTGTCCCAGAGCTGTGACAGCCCCAGCAAGCATCAGCAAGAAGCCCCAGGTGAACAAAGTTCATGAAAGCTCTTAAAAATCACCTCAGCCTTCAGAAGGAGAGCACAACACAATCCTCCCCTACAGAGACCTGCCCATCACACCTCTGACCAGCACAAAGCAGGTTTTTCACTCTATCCATCTGATGCTTTCAATAGCCAGAGGAGCTGGGTCTGGGCAAGCTCACCTTCACGAGGCCCAGTGCTCATTAATAAGAAAAAAAAAAGACCAACCAAAGCAACTCAACCCCACACACTTGAGGGGTAGCCATCAGCAATTCCCTGTCACCACAAGAGAAATCCTTGTGTATGAGCCCTGGGAGCTCAGCCCAGGTCTGCCTCTGTTCAACCTTTCCATTAATAGTTTGAACAGAGAAAGCACTTCTATAAAACCTGAAAGGATGCCCAGGAGTTAAGAGCTGGAGGCACTCTGGAGGTCATGATGGGAATTGATAAACTGAAGAAAAGTTCCCAAAACACCAACAAATCAATAGAAAGAAAAGCTAAGAAAACAATGCAAAGAAGTGTACTTGGAAACAGCACAAACAGAGATCGAGCACACAAACAGAGTCCAGGGGAAAGTTCTCCAGACAGAGGGAACCTGGGGAAAACTGGGGACCAGACTAAATGTGCCAGCACTGTGACACCACAGCTCCAAAGAGCTGAACTCCCCTCTGTGATCCAGAAACATAAAATACCCAGTTCTGGGCTCTGTGCTGGTATCAGCTCTGAGGTACACACAAACCAGAGGGTCTGGGCAGCCAGCAGAGCAGTCAGCAGTATAAAACATGCTGCCCTACACCAGCTGTGGAGGGGTTTCTCCATCCCTGCTCCCTCCAGGGCCAGTCCCAGCTCTCAGATTTTAACAGGGTTTACTCACAAGGAAAACCAGCCACAGGACTCCCCACTCTATGAAGGCAAGGCACAAACTGGCTGCTCAGTTTGCTGCAAGGACAAGTTAGATGGGCTGTCAGGCTCTGAGAGTGGGATTCCATCAAGGCCCAGAGGGAACTGGGCCCTGTCCAGATCTGCACTACCATCCACCGCTGCCCAGCCTGGAGCCAAGCATCTCTCACCTGGCTCAGGACAGGGGCACGGACAAGGAGGCTGTTCCAGCCCTGTATTTCCTTTCAGCATCCTCCATCTGGCTACTCCTACAGCAGTGACAAAGCCAAATGAACAGCCTTCTCTTCCCCAAAATACAACAGAGCTCCTCATCCTGCTGAGGGGCACCCACACTACACAGAGCCAGCACTGCTGTGGCCATTTCCATTCACGCCTTCCTTACCCCTCACTAACAGAGCTCATCAAGCTTCATTTGCCACCTGCTGCTGCAGCAGAGAAGCCAGCAGGGAATGGGATGCTGCCCTGGGGGAGGGCATGGTTTCCTAGCTTCCCTCCTCCCCTTCCACCCCACTGACCTCTGCAATGCCTGAAGCCCACAGGGGCCATCACCCAGCCCTGCCCACCCCAGACACCTTAATTTGAGGGGACAGTTGTTAAAAGCCATTGCCACAAGGTGTTACAAAGCAGGTGACACCAGAACACAGCTGCACCAAACCCAACCAGCAGCTTGGGAGAAACCCAGCGAGGGGGCAAAAGCTACAAATCTCATGCAAAAGCAGGGCTTAGCTCTCAGGAACGTTTCACATTTCCCAAAGACTCAGAGGGATTTGGGGTTTTGCTGAGCTGCCTCGTGAACCACAGCCAGAATGGATCTCACGGTGAGCAGGTGCCGTCTCCCTTGGCAGGGCTGCTTCCCAGAGACCCCCAGCCTTGTGTCACTTCCCACTGCAGGTGCTAAGAATATCTGCGTGCTCATAAAAAATAGCAACCAGCTATTGACAACTTATCCACAAAGTGCTTGACAAATCCTAATTAAAGCTGATTCACCTCCCTCACGAGCCCGAGTGGAGCGTTATTTCTCAGAGGAGAACGCTGGGTGTAAGAGCTGAGGTGGGTTACAAAAGCCACGGAGGGAGTCAGTAGCACAGAGGATTAGCACATGGAAAGGCTGACTATTATCCCTAAATTTATCCAAATAATCCACTGCCTCACAAATTCTCAAGGTATGGCTGCTGTGCATTCAACCCCATCTGCTCAACCCAAGCAGAAGCAGAGACAGGTGTGGGGGTGCTGGAGTTTGCCAGGTGTTTTATTGCTCAGGCTAAAGGAATTCTCCACTGTAAAAATGAAGAAGGTGGTGGCAGTGGCACCAGCCCCGCTCTTGTGCTGCTTCAGGACACGGGGACAACACTGTGGGTTCAAAGGCTGTTCCGACAGTTCACCAGGAATTGTTTCCAGCCGATTTCTTATCAAGAATCATATTTGTATCCTTTCAAATTTAGTAAATACATGGTCACACAGACAGCAGCCTCCAGGAACTCGCCACACTGCTCTCCCACCTCTGGTAGCTGGACTCCTACACTGAAGTTTCTGGGACAGCATTTTGGATACTTCCACCACAGAAATACCCTAGAGGCTGCTGAAAAACTAAGTGGATCAGGCTGGGTCATTTTAAGGCCGGATTGGGGGAAAGAAAAGACAGAAACTTAGAAGTGCATCCCTTAACAGTGCTACTCCCAGAGAACAAATGAATTCAAATGATCACAGGGAGCAGGAGCACTGCAGCAGCACGTTGGGTAAATGACAGGGCATGTCACCATCTTCTAACATCCTCTGGACACTTATCTGCACTTAAAAGGCTCCTGCCAGGCTGTGCACAGACCAGCCTCTTCCACAGACAGCTCCACCACGGAAATGCCTCTGCTGATCACCCTCCTTTGGCAGGCACACTGAGCAGCACCAGCGCAGGCAGCTCTGCCTCTGCGCTGCACTCAGACAGGGTTAGTTCTAGCAAAGAAACACTGCAGAATAAATAACTTAAGAAATTGTGTCTATAGAGCTTGATGTAAACCCAGACCCTCCTGAAGGTGGGCAGCATCAGAGCTCTGTCAAAGCTCACTCCTAATGCAAGTTAGTCAACCACTGAACTTAAACATTTTAAGGCAACATTCCAAACAGTGTTTATTTACAAAATCCCATTTGCTCAGCTTTCTCCTTCCTGGCCTTGTGGAATGCATCGTTTCACCAGTTCTCCTGCCAGAAAACCATATGTGGGCTTGTACCAAAACAATTAAACCGGTTTTAAAATTCAGACCTCGTGTTACAGAGCGCACACCCTGAAGAAACATCCATTTTAATATCCCAGAGCTACTTCAATTTTTCCAGCACGTTTTTATTCCACAGCAGCCTGGGCACACAGTAGGCCAGAGGTCACACAACCTCGTGCTCCAGGCAGGATCCAAACTGTGCCCGTTGGGGGAAACTCACGTGTAAGATTTTTGTTTAAAAGCCCTGAGTGTAAGGGACCCCTGCCCTGCTCCGACTGTGTGCCTAAGTGCCCCTCACAGGGCAAGTGTTTGCTGCAGCACTCCAGCCGCACAGGCTGCCCGTCCTGCCGGGGCTGCCGAGCCTCCGGGGCCCCACACGCAACGTCCCCAACGGCCCGGCCACAGCCAATGAGGGGAACCGGGCCGGCGGGCAGCCTCCACCCGGCAATGCCTTACCGCCGGGTCCGCTCGCGCGAGGGCAAAGCAGGGAGGCAGCAGTGGGTACCCCCGGGCCGGGACCAGGGCTCCGTCCCGGATCGCAGATCCCCGACCCGGAGCTGCGCCCCGGCCCTCACGGGCCACCAACACCACCGGCCCCTGCTAACCCCCACCCCGACTCACCACTGCGCACGCACCGCCCGACCCGGCCCGACCCTGCTCTAGCCAATCAGCGCCGTCCTTTCACGAGCTCCTGCCATTGGCCCCGCCCCTGGCCCCGCCCTACTCACTCAGCACGGCCCCACTCTTGGCCACACCCCCTGACCCGTGCCTGTCTGTCACCACCGCCCTTGGTCCCGCCCCCTGATCCTGGCCCCGCCTGTGCCCTGTGAGGCGGCGGGGGCGGCGCTGTCTCGGCCCCACCGTGTCCCGGAGTGGATTCGCCGGCCTGAGCCTGAGCCTGAGCCTGAGCCTGAGCCTGAGCCTGAGCCGTGTCCCGGGCCGATCCGAGCCATGTCCCGGGCTGAGCCTGAGCCTGAGCCGTGTCCCGGGCCGATCTGAGCCATGTCCCGGGCTGAGCCTGAGCCTGAGCCGTGTCCCGGGCTGGGCCTGAGCCGTGTCCCGGGCTGAGCCTGAGCCGTGTCCCGGGCTGGGCCTGAGCCGTGTCCCGGGCCGATCTGAGCCGTGTCCCGGGCTGAGCCTGAGCCGTGTCCCGGGCTGAGCCTGAACCGTGTCCCGGGCCGATCTGAGCCGTGTCCTGGGCTGAGCCTGAGCCGTGTCCCCGGCTGAGCCTGAGCCGTGTCCCGGGCCGATCTGAGCCGTGTCCCGGGCTGGGTTAGCCGGGCTGAGCCGTGCCCGCTGCCTTGGGCTGCGGGAGCCTCCCTGGATGTGGGAGCGGCGTGTCCCGGGCAGCAACCCCATCCTGGAGGATCTGTCCCTCAGGAGTGAACGCCTGCTTTGGCGTGCCTCTGTGCATCGTGTTAGGTTGGACTAATGGAGGAATTTCTCCGTGGAAAGGGTGGTCCGGCCTTGGCAGGGGCTGCCCAGGGAGGTGTTGGAGTCTCCTGCCCTGCACATGTCCAAGGAAGGGCTGGAGGTGGCGCCCAGTGCTCTGGGCTGGTGACAAGGTGGGAATATCTGGGATGGATGCCTGGGATCAGGAGGGAATAATTGCAATGATCTTGCAATTATTGGTATATTGGCTTTACACATCACATCATCCCTGCTACAGCCTACTTCAGCACCCTCTTTATTTTTCACAGGTTTTGAGGAAGGTAGTGAGGTTCCAGGTAAACACAAGGGTGTAAATTCTCAGTCTTGGCACCCCTGGTTGATGCTGAAATGAGGTGAGAAAGTCAGAGAAGGCACAGGGAGCTCATTGGTCCCCTCACCTCATTCACTCAAAGCACTCTGCTGATTAAAATCATGCCAAAGCATTTCCCACCCCTCTCCCAACTGCAACTGAGTGATGGCATTGCAGAGATGATGGAAAATCAGCCACGAGCTGTGCAGCCCTCCCTGGTGAGGGCTGGGCTGTGGCTGAGGAACAGGCCATGGGATCCACTGCACAGCAGCCAAAACCAACGTGCCAGCCCCAAAATTAAACCTGCAATGCTTAATCATCTAGTGAAAGATGCTCAGTGACATCAGGGACCTGTCCCTGGGCCACTGTCCCCACGGCTCTGCTCACCCATGCTGTGTTTCACTGCTGGCACCCACAGAGATCCTGGAGGCAGGAGATTGACTGTAAGCAAATCTCAGCTCTCCTTGCCAGTAATTTAATATTTTCAATCTTTCCAGGTTGGTTGTAAACATCTCAAAAACATAATCTGGAATGAAATCCCTCAAAGCCTGTCAGGAGTGCACCAGAGCTTTATAGATGTTTATGATTTTTGTTGAGGTTTATAGTTTCTCAGGCAGCTACGTGATTGCTGCCTGGGTGAACTCCTGGCTTTTGGATGGGGGAAGTACTGCTGTACTTCATCCTCTTCCTCCTCCTTTTGGGCTCCACACACCAAGCCAAGGCTGGCAGCCAGGCAGGACTGGTCTCTGCTTGCAGCCCAGGAGCCAAATGTCAGCTGGGGCACTGAGAAGGGGATTTTCCCCCTGCTTTTCTCAGGCTGCTGCACACCAGGCACTTTGGGAAGCCTCACTGAGATGCTCAGTCCATCCAGAGAAGAGCACTGCTGCATCCCTGGGCAATCCCAACCAAATCCCACATCTGAAACTGCTCCCACATCTAAGAGATAAGAAAATACACTCTGCATGTATCACCTTCTGCATCTGGAGTTCCTCTCTCTGGTCTGATGGGATGAAGGGCTTTGTCAAAAGGTATTAGAGAAGATGGGTGTGAGAGAGTAATTTGGGACTGAGAGTAATTTTTCATCAGTATACTTAAAGACAATCACAGCACTAGGGGGGAGGCCTAATTGTGGAGTTGTGTAATTAGATTTTATGTCACTGCAATTATTCTGTTGGCTACATATAAAGAACATGGGAAAATGCAGCACTTAATTTTAAATCAAGACTTGATTCTCTTTTAGTAGGTAATTGATGTTGATCACATCACTTAGCAGCAAGTATAAAATGTGCTATTTAGATTGTAAAAGGATGGAGAAAAGGACTGAGCAGATAGGTAATTGATGAATCGCGGGCAGCGTTGGTGGGAGGCAGCAGGAATCCCTCAGCTGCCTCTGCCTGCAGCTGCTCCTGGGCTTCCTTAGTGCCCAGGGCTTTAACAGGCACTGAGCCCCTGTCCCAATCCCACAGCATTGCTCTGTCCCGGACAGCAGTGGAACAGGGCAGCTGCTTTTCATGGAATTGATCCCTCCTGGGAAAACCCCTTCCTTTAAGGAATCCAGATCTTCTTCCTGGAATTGATCCCTCCTGGTTAAACCCCTTCCTTCAAGGAATCCAGATTTTCTTCATGGAGTTGATCTTTCCTGGTTAAACCCCTTCCTTTAAGCAATCCAAGTTTTCTTTGTGGAATTGATCCCTCCTGGTTAAACCCCTTCCTTTAAGCAATCCAGATTTTCTTCATGGAGTTGATCCTTCCTGGTTTAACCCCTTCCTTTAAGGAATCCAGATTTTCTTCATGGAGTTGATGCTTCCTGGCTAAACCCCTTCCTTTAAGGAATCCAGATGTTCCTGTGGCAAAGGTGTGTGAGTTTGCTCCCAGGACTGCCATATGCTCATCTGGAGCCACCAGGCTCCTCTCCTCTCAAGGCTGTTTGGCTTCTCCAGCGACTCAGTTGTGGCAATGTGTCCCAAATTTGGTCACAACAGCTAAACACTCCCAGATACATAACTGGACATTTAAGTCCACAAGCAAAATTAAGTCCCAAGGTGCCAATGCTGTGAAGCCTCACAGTGCTGCCCTTGACAGGTAACTTAGTTTTTGGTGATGGGTTCATACTAAAAGTACCTGCAAGTAGTTTTGGTTGCGGGAAGACCCAGAGACAAGGCCCACAGCAAGGCACAGACATCCAGAGGGTTCAGTTGCCCTTTTCTCTCTGGAAGGATGCCAGGATGAGCATGAGAGGTGTCTCTTCTGGGTACAAAGCAAACTCCACAGGCTACAGGAGACTCTTGAGGTCACATTTCCAGGTGGCAGGTCCAGGCTTTGCACTTGCACCAAAACAGATGGATTTGTGGCCAGACAAGCCACTGCATAGAGTCCTACCAGGATTTTTAAGTGAAACACTTTTCCCCTTCAGCCTTTCCTTCCCTTGAACCTTTTTTGTGTGCTGTAGCAAAATATGAGCTGGAATTTGGGCTCCAGTGGGTGTAATTGCTGAACAGCCTGCCCTGGCCAGCCTCACCGCTGCCAGAGCGCTGCCCACAGCCACTTTCCTGCTGACACAATGAAATGCATTTTTACAGCCCAAGACATGAGTCATGACCCAGCCTGAGTTCAGAGCAGACCATTTTTTAAGTACTTGTGACTCCAAAGAGGCCGGAGCGGAACCCTGGGCTTGAGATAGGATAGCACCATAACTGCAGAGTTTCCCCAGTCACTTTTAAAAATGCTTTTTCTCACCCATTTTGTGTGCTGGGACGTGAAGACTATTGTAGGACCTGTTCTGCCATGTCAGCATCAGCCTCTCTGAATTGCTGTGAGGATCAGATGAGTCCATCTTGCAGTCTCTTATCACCAGCAGCACAAATCCTATTTCATTCACTGCCAAAAAAAGAGACTCATCCAAAGGCTTTTGCCATCAGTCCCTCGGGGGCTCTGGAGCCATAAGTGGGATGCAATGAGCCCGGGGCCATCCCTGCTCTAGAAGGGCTCTGCCGGCGGGGATGCAGCTCGGGGTTCGCGGGTGAGCTGCTGCCCATGCAGCCCTGGCACAGCTCGGGGTCAGGCCTGCCGGGTGACAGCCCCCGAGGGTCCCTGTGCCATGTCCCCAGGACAGCTTTGTCCTGGCACAGCTTGGGCTCAGCACCCACAGGGTGACAGCCCCTGACAGTCCCTGTGCCGTGTCCCCAGGACAGCTTTGTCCTGGCACAGCTCGGGCTCAGCACCCGCTGGGTGACAGCCCCCGAGGGTCCCTGTGCCATGTCCCCAGGAGTGATCTGTCCTGGCACGAGGGCAGATCTGACATCTTCCCTTCCCCTCCACCACAGTCATTTCCTCTTCATTCACTGCTCCAGTGTTCCTTTCCTCGCCCTACAGAGCTGGATTGTGAGGATCATCCTGGAGGCAGGGGGAAGCTCTGGCAGCATAGCATGGACTGATCCATCCCCTGATCTTCACCTGATGCTTCTCTCAGGTTTAACCTGTTCTGCTTTAATCCCACATTCTTTCTCAGCAAATCCAGCCTTGCACCAGACCAGCCAAAGTCTCCTTGTGTCCCATGATGGTCCCACAGACCTCAGAATTCCCTGACAGCCAGTGGGTAAACATAATATCTACAAACCCAGCTGCCTTCCTGGAGCTGTTACCTGTGTTCCTCAAGGGAGGAAAACAGGAAAAATTAGTATGCGGCTTCTTCCTCGAGAAATCAATACGATCTCAACTCACTGTGAAGTTCCCTAACTGTTAGAGATGCTGCACTGGTAAAATCTAACCCTCAGAGGAGAAAGGGTGGGAAAAAAAGAAAGAAAAATAAATTCCAGTGACTAGACAAGTCTAAAATGTTGCAGAAGGCTAAACTGCCAGGGCTGGGGCTTGTTTGGAAGTCCCAGAGTGGAGAGGGCTGTGCAGTCCAGCTGTTTATCACCCCACCAAGAATCAGCTGTAATTGTTAATTCTAATTAGAACTGTTGGGTAAAAATGTAATCAAGCGTTTCCATTAGGAAAAAAAAAAAAAAAGACATTTCATCTAAATTAAAAATTTTGCTTTTTAAGAAAGGGGGTAAAAGTTGAAAATTTTGTAACAACTCATTTCAGCATTTTCAAGATGAAAAGGGATGTATTTTTGCTGTGAAATGCATCATCAATTCAAATTGTTTTATTTTACAGTCTGAAGAGCAAAAAATAGTTTTCAAATCAAAGCAAAAATGGTATTTTTAGGCATTTTCTTTAAAAAAGCCTATCTGGAGGTTTCTGTCCTAATTAAGAATGATTATTGGTTTTCTTTTTTTCTTAATGGAATAAGCTGTTCCTAGTTAGCTCTGCTCTAAAACATTGGGTTGATGTTGACGTGCCCACCCATCTGCCCCAGCACCTGACCCCAGGGCTGTGCTCACACCACCCCACTCTGCGTGTCAGCACTGCCTGAAATCCCTGGGGTTTGAGTCAGGCTTTATAAAACTCACAGAACTAAAGCAAATTCCTTGCTGCCAGGAGACCTGGTGGGGCACTGGAAGGACGCAGGTGTGTTTGGTGGGCCTTGTGCAGGTCTCAATTCCTGAGGCAGGTTGATTGTGGTGCCCACACTCGGGAAGGCAGCTGCAACCCCACCTTGTACATCTGACCCTGTGGCTGATGCCATGGAATTGCCACAGATCCCAGCAGGGGTTTGCATCCTGGGGGATCCTCTCCACACGATTAGCAGATCACCTTTATCACACTGAGACAGTGGCTTGGGATCTGGTAGATGAATAGCAGAGCTTGTGGTTTGTGATCTGTCCTCTGGCCAAAGAGAAGCTCAGAAGGAGGAGAGGAGGGTGGAAGAGGAAGGGAGCAAAGCTCAAGGGCTCTGCCAGAGATGAAATGGAAAAAGGAGTTGCTGTGCAGCAGTTTCAGCCCAGAACAGAGGGAACTGCACGGGCTCCTCGAGCTGCCCAAGGGCATTTTGAACAACAAAACCAGCAAGCTCTGACAGGGCCAGGAGACCCAGGCAAGAGTGAATGGACAGAGGGGCTGCAGGGTCCCACAGGCAGGGCACGCTCCTGCCCAGCCACATCCAGAGTGGCACTGCCCTTGCTGCTGCTGCACCGCCCCTCTGGCAGCCTGATCGGGGTTATGTAACCTTTCCTGACTGCTCTTTCCCCCGATCAAGTGAGGTTGCTGCTCCAGCTCCCTGCAAGGAGCAGCCGGAGCAGCCTTTCCTGAGCTGCCCAGAGCGACACAGCCAGTCCCAGCCTCCGAGGCAGCTGAGCAGCAGATCCTGCCCCACTGCCACCCCCGGGGAGCTGTGCTGGCAGAGCTGGCACCCAGGACATGGCACCAAGCCCCGGTGGGACGCTGCAGGCCCTTGGCCAGGGAAGGAGATGGTTGGATCATGGGTTCTTCCTGCAGGGAGCAACTGGTGGGTGAAGCCTGGAGCACCCACTCACACGTGGGAGCAGACACAGGGGATAACACACTGCACCAGTGCTTTATGCACCTAACTCAAAATAAGCTTTCTTTTTAAAAAACATATCTAAGAAGAATGATTTTTCTCTCATGTTTTTGTTATTATTTTGAAGTTATAAATTATTGAAACAAATTATTCTCACTGCTCTCCCAAATCATTCTCAGGCAAAGAAAAGGCAGCTCTACCTTCAACACTGCTTTGTAACAAAATGAGTCAGATTCATTTTGCTCATGATTTGCCCTTGGCTCCCTTTGTCCATGTCTTAAACTACATCCTGGCTCGGTCTGATTAGCAGCGTGTCCTCGGAGGCAGAGGAGGCCCTGCAAGAGCCCGAGGTATTGCAGGTCAAGATTAAAGTGCTCTGCATGACATTCACTGTCAAAGGTGTAACTGGCTTAACTCAGTGCAATTAGATGGCTCAGGGGTTACACAGTAACGGCAGCAGTGTTTCAGTGCAGCTGATTAAAGCACAGCCCTGGTGTTAAAGGATGTGATTAAAAGGCAGTGTCAGGACTGAGACCTGGCAGAAGAGCTCAGCGGGCAGGGTTAAATCCACAGCTTCTCCTGGGGTTGGACACCCCAGGGCCTGGAAAAGATCTCCAAGTATCAGTTGAGCCAGCTCAGATTTTAGGTCTGGAATGCCATCTTGTGATGGCAGTGGGGAAGTGGAAATGGCCCCTCTGTGGAGGCAGAGGAGATGATGGAATTACAGAATGGGTTGGGTCAGAAGAGACCATAAAAATAATTTTATTCCTCCCCCTGCCATGGCAGGGACACCTCCCACTGTCCCAGGCTGCTCCCAGCCCCAATGTCCAGCCTGGCCATGGGCACTGCCAGGGATCCAGGGGCAGCCACAGCTGCTCTGGGCACCCTGTGCCAGGGCCTGCCCACCCTCACAGGGAACAATTCCTGATTCCCAATATCCCATCCAGCCCTGCCCTCTGGCAGTGGGAGCCATTCCCTGTGTCCTGTCCCTCCATCCCTTGTCCCCAGTCCCTCTCCAGCTCTCCTGGAGCCCCTTTAGGCCCTGGAAGGGGCTCTGAGCTGTCCCTGGAGCCTTCTTTTGTCCAGGTGAGCACCCCCAGCTCTCCCAGCCTGGCTCCATGGCAGAGCGGCTCCAATCCTGGGAGCATCTCCATGGCCTCTCTGGACTTGCTCCAACAGCTCCAGGTCCTTCTGATGCTGGAGCAGCTCTGCAGGGGTATCTCACAAGGGCAGAATAGAGGGGGACCATCCCCCCCTCACCTGCTGCCTGTGGAGAGTATTATTAATAATTGGTTAGCTGAGAAAGGCCATGCTGACATAATGCTGCTGGTTAACCTGAAAGAGGGAAGTCAGCAGTCAGCAGGCTGAAAGGAGATCCACAGTTTTGGGGTACATTCAAACAGGTGGTAGTTTCAACTATCTTGCCAGGAGGATCTGCCAATAAAGCCATGAACTCAGCAAAACAATTAGGATGCTGGGCAAAGGATGAGCTGAACAAGACATCACAAATTCTAGACATGCTAACCGCAGATGTGCAGAGTGTTAACCATGCTGTTTTGCAAAATAGAGCTGCTGTAGATTTTTTGCTCTTAGCACAAGGGCATGGATGTGAAGAGTTTGAGGGAATGTGTTGCATGAATCTGTCTGATCATTCGGTGTCCATTCACACTAAGATAAAAGAACTGCAACAGGGACTTCACAATCTCAAGGAAGAAGAAGGTTTAGGAATTGACGAATGGCTTAAAAGCTTAGGACTTGGGCCATGGCTGAGGAACCTTGTGATCTATGCTATAGGGCTACTGGGTGTAATTTTACTGTTTTTGCTTATTTTGCCTTGTATCTTTAACTGTATTCAGAACATGGTCAGCCGTACAATAGCAAAAACCTTGCAAACTAATCTCCTTGCTCAAGAAGAAATCGGGAGTATCTTTGTGTTTCCTCACCTACAGGGCCTTTGTGGGTGCCTGCTAAGTGGACTAAACCTGTTTTTGATGCAGCCTCTGGTGGATCGCCTTACGGAGGAGGACAAGGAGCGACTGGGGAAGAAACTGCTTCTAGTCCTACAACCACTACTGTTTCAATTGAAGGGGTACTCGGAAGCGGTGGACAGAGCACTGACACATCACTATCGGACAGCCAAGGAGTTGATTGGTTTCATTGACTCATTATCAACTTTTCATTTAACAGATCCAGCGAAACTACATTGCCTTGACTGTCACAGTCCACATTGTGCTGCCTGGATAGCTCTACGTTGTGGGGGTTGTGAAAGAACTTTTTGGATAGAACAATCATTATTACGGGATTTGTGGTGTCATACTTGTGAACACGAGCACACATGGGGAAAAAGCTGGCAAGATGAATTAAGGAGACAAACAGGGCAAAACGCATATATAGCTCTAAATCTTTATGAGTCTCCTGAACAGAAAGTTCTTGCTTACTATCGATGGGAGGTACAATGTGTTGTGAATAGAATTAAGGTTCAAAGTAAATCACATATAGTCTCTGTAAGGTGTAGAAAATTAGTGCCTTTAACACAGAGCTCGATTGTAGGGCCCTTCAAGGGGAATCCTGATAGAGCACTCGATTGCTGCATTGAAAAGTTGCAGAAATTGAGTTTGCAAGTGGCAGGACCAGTAAAATCAGGAGCAGCAAGATTGAAGATAGATAAGAAAAGGAAGGCAGGAAAGGGAACGACCTCATCTAAATAAGGCTATTGGTGATTGCTAATTAATTTTCTATGATTAGGACAATTTTACAGTTGTGGGACCCTCGAGAGGATATAGTTGTTGAGGAAGATAACGAACAAGAACTACGATTACGAAATAAGATACACCTTGTGTTAAAGAAAGACCTTGAGCTGTTAGCCTCATATAGTAAAAAGGCTGAAGAGGCTTTGCAATCACCACCATTGAATTGGTTACATTGAATTGAAGAATCAGACTTTCATACTGGTCCTTACTTACATTCACTTCCTTGTTATGTTTGTAAAAGGGATGTTGATAAGTGCTATGCATGGGTAGCTTTGCATTGTGCAGATTGTAATCAGGTTTATTGGTATTCACAGAGGTCACTAGGATATTTATGGTGTGGACCTTGTTTTGGAAGGTGGATTCGAAATTTTATCTGGGTTAGAGCTCTTGAACAAAGTACTGGCCTGCCAGGACGGACAGGATTACAGCTTTTTGAGAGTGCAGAACAAGTGGTTATAGCATATCTTAGGTGGAAGTTGCAGGAAATACTTAGAATATTTGAAATTACTAAAGCCTCACGTATCATAGCAGCTCGCTGTAAAGCTGATTTGCCTTCAAACTTATCTCATGCTATACCTGTGAGCAAGGATGCTGATTTAGAATTAGATCAGTATATTCAAAAATTGACTCAGCCTTACAATAGACAATATAGCAAACCAGGGAAAAGACAACAAAGAAAAACAAAGCAAGCAGAAAGAAAAATGAGGTTTGTTTTTATTATACTGCTCAATGCTGTAGCAAGTGAAGCAGTAGGAGTAACACGTTTTAGTCAGCCAAGAGAAAATTTATGGGTGACACTTGCTAATCAAACTAACCAATCATCACTTTGTCTTAGTCTTGGAGGAGTCACTAACCCATTTCGAACATGCCTGGTGGGACTTCCGGTGTGGTCTCCTGGAGAATTTTGCGGTTTGATAAACAATCAAACCTTATGTATGTCTAACATGTCAAACATCACATTGCCGGTGCAACAAGGGTATACTGCAGGTCAGAGTGATGGCTATCATCAATGTTTACTGATCCAATCACTTAACACTCCTTTGCATTCTCCTCCTGAGGAATTGGATCTTTTTGGCAATACAAACGCCAGCATATCTAACACTACAGCTGGCGGATGGTTTAGCTTCGAATTTTCGGATGCTCAGAAATCAAACCGACCTAAAGAAACATGGGCCACCCTAGATTCCTGAATGTGAGTGGAATCTCTTCGCAGCATTACAGTGAATGTAACAGCACAAAAATCACGGCACCGATGAAATTACCCACAGGAATATTTTTGATTTGTGGAGACAGGGCGTGGAATGGTATACCAGCTAAACCACAGGGTGAACCCTGCTATTTGGGAAAATTGTCATTGTTTCACCCTAATGTGTCCTTGCTAATGCAGCTGAGTCACAATTCAAACAGGAAAAGACGTAGCATCCATGACTTCGACTGCAGCCAGATAGGAGATCCACAGTTTTGGGGTACATTCAAACAGGTGGTAGTTTCAACTATCTTGCCAGGAGGATCTGCCAATAAAGCCATGAACTCAGCAAAACAATTAGGATGCTGGGCAAAGGATGAGCTGAACAAGACATCACAAATTCTAGACATGCTAACCGCAGATGTGCAGAGTGTTAACCATGCTGTTTTGCAAAATAGAGCTGCTGTAGATTTTTTGCTCTTAGCACAAGGGCATGGATGTGAAGAGTTTGAGGGAATGTGTTGCATGAATCTGTCTGATCATTCGGTGTCCATTCACACTAAGATAAAAGAACTGCAACAGGGACTTCACAATCTCAAGGAAGAAGAAGGTTTAGGAATTGACGAATGGCTTAAAAGCTTAGGACTTGGGCCATGGCTGAGGAACCTTGTGACATATGCTATAGGTCTACTGGGTGTAATTTTAATGTTTTTGCTTATTTTGCCTTGTATTCATGGTCAGCTGTACAATAGCAAAAACCTTGCAAACTAATCTCCTTGCTCAAGAAGAAAATGGGGGAAATGTGGAGAGATTTATTAATAATTGGTTAGCTGAGAAAGGCCATACTGACATAATGCCGCTGGTCAAGCTGAAAGAGGGAAGTCAGCAGTCAGCAGGCTGAAAGGAGAAGTCAGCAGTCAGTGACCAATGACAGGCAAGGACAGAATGCCCTTGCCACAACATGAGGATAGGGAATAGAGATTCTTCCTGAGAATATGTAGAAAGTATCAAAAGTATAACCATAAGAATGCAGAAAGTAGGCGTAGTTGCTGATATGTAACTGACCAATCCTGAGCTCAACTTTTGCAATATGTATGAAGCTCATTATGAACTGTATTTAACCCGCCGTACTGATCAATAAAATTAGGCCTGTGATGATCTAATTGATGTCCTGGTCTCCTTCCGTCGACAGCTGCCCACTCCTCTGTGGGTGCAGCCCAGCACAGGGGAGTTTCTGGGCTGCCACTGTTGGCTCATGTCCAGCTTTTCATCCATTATATCCTCCAAGTCCTTCTTTGCTGGTCAATGAGCTCTTCTCCCAGTCTATGCTCATGTGTGGGGTATCCCTGATCTGGGTGCAGCACCTCAAAGAGGAAAAGGCACCATCGAGGCCATGGCTACCCTGCCTTCTGCTGTGTGGGAGCCAAGCAAGGCTGGTGTCACTCACAGGGCAGTGCAAGCACCAACACCCATGGGGTGTCATCATCACGGGCCCCAGCCATGACAGACACCAGGGGGATAAAAGTTCTTCTCACCAAAGCCTGAACGTGCTTGGCTGTGGGGCTGGAGGTGACCACCATGGTAAATGATGATGTACATCCACAGATCTTTTCTTCCATAGGTTTACTGAATTTTCTTCCTCTTCCCACAGTACTACTCTGTCTTTTTCTCCAGTGACTGACAGTGTGGCCAAATGGTGTTGAGCCAAAATCAGATTGGTACAGAAGGATCACAGTAGCAGCCCTGCAGTGCCAGAGCTGAGCAGTGACGGGGGGCAGGCAGTGAGCCCTGGGCACGGGTGTGTTCAGGGCTGAGGTGACAGTAAAGGATCTCTCTTGCTGCCACAGGAGCTGCAGACATCAGCTACATGGGGGATGTCCCACCCCAGGCTTGGAGCGCACGTCTTTTGAAGCACTACAGCTCCATGCCAGTGCAGATCTCTTGAGTGGATGCACTGTGCCAGCAGACAGTGCTCATGTCCTGGTTTAACCCATCCTGCTAATTTATGGGAGCAAAATCACTCAGATGTGATTCCTCCTTTATGCTGCAACTGAACATTCACTCAACAGAGGTTACCCAGGCTTCTGGAGCCAGTTGAGTTGCTTTGAACACAAGCTGCAGGGCTGTGCTGGGATGCAGGGAGCTCAGGGGAGGCTGTGTCTAGACTAGAGGAACTCTCCAGGAGGCTTGCTGGGCTTTTGTTTTGTAGTAACTCATATCTCTAATCTGGCTTGGAACAAAGCTTCTCAGTCCTTTCAGGCCTTGCCACGACACTTGCAGGAGAAAAGGAGGCTCTGTTTAGTGGTCAGCAAGCCAAGATGAACAACAGGGACTGGCTGCAGCTAATGCAGAGAGCACATTCCTGTGACAGAAAAGGGCTTCACCCCCATGGCAGAGCGGCTCTGCTGTGTTTCATCTGGTTTGATGCTTTTCACCCAAAGTTCACAAATGATGTGCAGGCCTTTGTTTGAGCCCCCCTCCAAGGCCAGCAAGCAGAGACAAAGCTGTGCACACAGAGGGAATCCGTACTGGGAAGTGAGAGACCGGTCCTGGCACTGAGAGTTACTGAGTTCTGGTATTTGGCATTCAGGAAGCTTTTGAAGTATCTCCCCAGTCCTGCTGAAAATGTCTTATTAAAGAGACAAAGCATATTAATTCGGGCCTCATGCTGGGCTAATGAATTAAAGAGTTCTAAACTGAAGCTGTGGCTTAGGGTCTTGGCAGAGTCATCATCCATGCCTGTGTGGGCACGTGCCCTTGGCCATGGGCAGCGAGACCCCCAGGAACAAGAGCATGAAGTGTTCTGTGTCTGCTCTTACCTGTCTCTCCCCCAGACAGGTTTTGCTGTGCTGCACTGGGCATAGCTGGGAAACCTGTTCCTCACCAGGTTCATCAGTGACAGGGGAAGCACCGAGCTCCTTCTGCTCAGCACCAGCCTCTGTCCCTGCACACAGCAGTGTCCTGGGCACAACAAGCCCGGAGCTTCCCAGGACAAGGGAGGATGAGGCTGAGCTGGAGAGGAGCACCCCACATCCAGGAAAAATAGCTGCCTGCTTGGGCTGAAAATAGGCCATGAAACATTTGAAGAAGACAGAGCTGGAGTGGATGATTGCCTGAGGCAAGGCGCAGCTCCAGCTGAGTTCACTGCTGAGCTCTGAGAGCATAAGCACATGAGGAGCATGGGGGAGGGATGCCAGGCTTTCTGGGAAGGCCTTCAAGTGTCTCAATGGAGTACAAAGCCCAGAGAAAAACTTCCTTTGAATGGATCCCCAGCGAGGGAGTTACAGTTACACTGCTGTGCCCAGACATGGATACACAGAGCACTGGGCTGATGTTACAGCATCCAGTGGAGGTCAGGGAAGGTGTGGAATTGTGCTTCTCCCAGCAAGGCACTTGGCAGCACCACAGCTTTTTCTCTGCTTATTTCAGGGCTGGATTTTTGTTGCTGGCAGCTGTTTCTGAGCTGACACTTCTAGCTCCTGTGCCCGAAGTGGGACACATCAGGGGCAAGCAGAGGCAGCTCACCGGCCCTCTGCTTCCCATGAGCCGGTGCTTGAGTTCAGTTCTCCCAGCTCCACAGATCGTGTTCCTGCTCCGGCTCTGTCAGGGATGCTGGAAGTGTCCAAGGCCAGGTCGGACAGGGACTGGAGCAACTGGGACAGTGGAAGGTGTACCTGCCCATGGCAGGGAGTGGGACGAGACGATCTTAAAGTCCCTCCCGGTGCCTGATTACCGAGGGTTTTTCCCCGCCCCGGGGGGAGCGGCCGAAGCGAGCGGGGCGGTGTCTGTGGAATCACCCCGGCAGCATGGAGATGCCAGCGCCTTTTCTGCCCCTGCCGCCGTGTGGAGATGAAGCGGTTCTGGGGGGCTGGGCTTCTTCAGCTCGCCGCCATGAGGGCCAGGAGCGGCTCTGGCGGGCCGGGCTCCCTCTCCATGAGGGCAGGGAGGGGCTCTGGCGGGCTGGGCTCGTTCAGCTCGCCGCCGTGAGGGCAAGGGGCAGCTCTGGCGGGCCAGGCTCGTTCAGCTCGCTGCCGTGAGGGCAGGGAGGGGCTCTGGCGGGCCAGGCTCGTTCAGCTCGCCGCCATGAGGGCAAGGAGCAGCTCTGGCGGGCTGGGCTCCTTCAGCTCGCCGCCGTGAGGGCAAGGGGCAGCTCTGGCGGGCCGAGCTCCCTCGCCATGAGGGGCCACCACCGCCATGAGGTGAGGGGGGGGGGGGGCGGGTACAGGGCACGGGTGGCGGCGGCAGCGGGGCTGGAGACCGGGGCTCCGGGGCAGGAAAGCGCCACCTGAAATACTCACTGTCTCCTATTTATCTGTTCGGCCGGGGGACTGGGGATGTTGCTCGGCTGTGCGGTTCAGCATTAATTCCTCAGCCTTTCGCTCGGTGTGCTGGCTTTTGTCCTCTGCCACAAGCCAGGCCGCTGCTGTTGAGCTTTGTGAATACAGATTGAACTAATGGCTTATTTGTGATGTTTCTGCTGTCCTCTCTTTAGGCCTTCAGCCGATGACCGATGGCGGTGACCCGCCCGAAGGAGCAGCTCTGAGGTGCCCCGGCCCCGTGGCATGTGGAACCCCGAGCTGAGCTGTGCTGAGCTGTGCTGGGACAGCCGGGGAGGCGCTCCGGGAGGGCTCTGGAGCCTGCAAGAGCAGATGTGAAGGGATAACCTGCCCGTGGGACACAGCAAGAGCTCTGGAGCCACATGGGTGAGGTGTGACCGTGAGCCAGCCTGGGAAAATGGGCAAAAATATTTTGCTGTCTAAAAGGCCTCTGCTGGCTCCTGTGCTAGCCTCAGGTCCTCAGGGTGGAAATAACGTGGTTTATCCAGAAATAAGTTTAGCTTATCTATTCCTCTTGCTGGATGAAGCCTTGATGAGAGTAGGCATCATCAGAAAAGTGCCTCCACGTTTTTTCTGCACTGTAAACCCCCCAGTTCTGGGGTTTTTGTCTCCCAGCAGTAGTCAGCTGCCCGTGGCTGCTCAGTGCCTGTGCCAGTGTTATGCTGCTGGGAGAGAAAGGTGCTGCTAAGCTTTCCTGGCACCAGCGAGGCCGTCTTGGTGCTCAGTGGTGCCAGGTTTTGGCAGCACTCTGCATGGCTGAGAGTGGAGTAACTCCTGCCCGTGGAGACAGGTGACTAGACTGTGAGTGTTCATGCAGCAACAGGCAGCTTTATTGAGATCTAACTTCCTTATATAGATAAGAAGGCCCATGAAGGTAATCCTCATTGGCTGAGCCAGTTACTACTCAGCTAACCAGCCAATAGCAGCCTGAGTCTCCAATGGCCTGGGCCTGCTCTTACTGGTCGAATTACATAAGCAAGGTAATTATATAATAAATCACTTATGAAGTTGGAATTATTTATACTGTGTGGCCTACAGGCCAGATGTAGAGCATCACAGAGGAATAGCTCATAAATATGGAACTTGTGTGTGTCATAAAACCTCTGTTCGCATGATGGAGGAAGGCTCCTCCAAGTGATCAGTGCTGCAATAAAAATGAATGCTTTTTGATACTCAAACTGTGTTAGAAAGTTTCTTTTTGGGTGATTTCAGTGTCAGTTCCACAAGGCCCTGTAGTTTCACAGTGGCCCCTTGGTTCTAAAGTGTCACGATGGCCTCAGTAGCACAAGGCCCCACAATGTCCAAAGAGTCCCCTTAATTCCATGGGGCCCTGAAGTCCTACAATGGCCCCTCGGCTCCATGAGGCCCTGCAGTGTCACCCTAGGCAGGAGGCCAGGAGGAACTCGTTCCCCAAATGCTGCAGCTCCCTGGGCCAGCTGGCACCAACACCTTCTCCCAGGCCAGCACTGCTGGGTACAGCCAGGGCCGAGCCACACTGCAGCTCCCTGCAAACCACAGTGGGGGCTGCGAGGCCAAAACCTGAGTCACAGACAGTTTGTCACTCTTCCTGTCTGTATCTGACCAAGAAATGTCCCATTGTGGGGTCCCCTTTCCTGCAGTCACTGCAGCACTGGGACCATCCCTGGAGCTCTGAGCAAGAGAAATGGCCAGCGTTGCACCTCTGCACTGACTGAGGGATGGTGGGAAATGCTCTCTGGGGTGGCTGGAACCATGGAAAAAGGACAGTTGGGAGCACAGAGGAAAACCCAGCTGGGCTGCTGGACTGGGGCAAGACATCTCTGTCTGGGGGAGAAGTTGGCTGTGAAACTCCCTCCTGTGGATGCTCACGTGCCCAAGAGTTGGGCACTGAAGAGCATCACAACAACAGACAGGAGGATGGGGCGGCCAGGATTAAAGCGCCTCAGGGGGGTCTGGATTGGCCACACAAGGGTGAACCCTGGACACCATCTCCAGGTTATCCCTGACTGTGAAATATGGGCTGAGATCAATCAGGGCCAGGCCAGGCAAAGCCCCTGTGGTGTGGGGGGGCAATGGTGGGAATATAAATCTGGGGCGACATGTGGTCTTGGTAGTAGGTGTAGTAAATTGGGAGCACCATTCCTAAACCACAACAGCCCTGTCAGAACCAGGCCTGTCCCTGCACTGCCCCCGCTCTGCTGCCCCACAGCTGCTGGATCAGGAAGGGCAGAGCCATGGGGGAGGAAAATGCACAGGGACTCCTCCTGGGAGCGACCTTCCATCCTGATACTCAGACCCCAAGGCAGAAACCCCCATCGTCAGCTGGGAGGTCACCGTCAGAGTCTCTGCCATTGTCCCACTTGGTGAATCTTTCACACTGAGATTTTGGTCCTTCCTTTCAGTTTCTTTACTTTTGGGGCTTTTAATGATTCCTCCATAAACATGGCAATTCATGTCCCTAATATGGCAATTCTTTCCTTTTTATGAAAGTGTTGGCAATTAGGCCACATTAAAATGCTGGCAGGGTGTGCATAGGTATTTGCAGCCCTGTGGAGAAGCAGTTGGGATATAAGAACCAAAGAAGTGTAAAATGGTTTGAGTTGGAAGAGACCGAAAAGAGTCTTTGGTAAAACTCCCATTACCCAGGAACACCTTCACTCGTTCAGGTTGTACAAAGCCCCTGACCTTAAACACATCCAGTGATGGGGTTTCAATTCTGAGGGCAGCCTATGCCAGTGTCCTGCCACCATCATCAAAAAATATTTCATCCTTACAGAAAATCTAAATCTGCCCTCAGTCACTTAAAAGATACAGTGTATTATTCTGTATTATATTCTCCAATACAATCTTGGGCAAAAATGTACTCAGCCATTCCTGGACTTAAATCACATCTCCAGGGCTGAGCACCTTTGAGAAGGCCCAGAGATCTCCCAGGATGGGATTTGGAGGCCCCAAGAACATGATCACTGTATGGGAACTGGAAGTCCTGGGTTCAGTGGAGACTGAGGGCAGAACAAGAACAGCCTGTGAGGATGACAAAGGTGGATTCAAATATATTGGACCTCTTCTTCATAGTGGAAATGAACCCGAGATAGAAATAATGTCACCAAGCGCAGCTGTGAAGACTCAGAATGGAAACAAGAAGAGATTAATTTCCCTCCCAGGGCAGGGCTGTGGCACAGCACATCTCAAGCAGTCTGGGTCAGCCCCAGGCTCTGTGTGGGCAGGCAGAGGCAGGCAGGAGGCAGAGCTGTCAGCAAAGGAAGGGCCCAGCCAGGTGGGGCAGCCGGGGGATGCCGACAGCCTGCAGGGACAGAGGCGCAGGGCAGGGACACCGTGGGACAGCCTGGGCTGCACAGGGCACAGGGATGGGCAGCAGCTGCAAGAGAGCCCTGACAGAGCCAACTTGGGCAGCACTTTGGCCATGGCTGCTGGGCCTGGGCCTGAGGCAGGAGCAGGAGACAAGTGACCCTTGCAGACCTGGGGCCTCATTGCCTCCTTGTCCCGGCTCAGCAGCCTGGCAGGGGCCGCCCCATGCTCCTGTCCCTGACATTGCACATCCCCACATGCCAGTGCCCATCCCGGGAAGAGCCCTGAGCAAGGAGGGAGGGATAGGATCTGCCTGGCCAGGGGCTGAGGCTCAGGCCTGGGCTCTTTGCATTCCTCAAACACATCCAGGTTTGCTCAGCACCAGAGACACATTTGCCTTGTTGGTCCCCAGCTGTCATCACTGCCTCCAGTGTTCTGCTCTAACTGGAACCAGGGGAAAATTTCTCATTTGTGTCTCTCAGAGGTACCCATTAAAACTTGGAAAACTTTGGAGTTTCTATTTAATTTTGAGTTGTTGAGAAGTTTTTTGAACACTCTCTCAGGGACTCAGTTTGATGTAAATAACACCAAATCCCCAAGAGTCTGATTTCAGTCCTTGTGCTGTGTCTGTACTGCTGAGCTTTAAAGGAACAGCTCTTCCCAGGACCAGCTCCTCTCCCAGCCCAGCAGGGCTGAGGGCTCTGCCTGCAGACACTGAGGGGACAGGAGCCAGGCAGAGACAGGCTGAAGGCAATCAGGATTGGGAAGACATTGAGCTGAGACTTCACTTGGGGAAAGATCTTCACAGCCCTGTGCACGGTGAGTGTGTGGATGCAGGGCAATGTCCCCCGTGCTCCTGGAGGGATGTCCTGAAGCCAGCGCACCCCACAGCCTGGAGGATGTGTCAGGAGGACTCTCCCAGTTTCTCTCTGGCACAGGAGGAGGAGGGGGAGGAGGAGGAGGATGTGATGCAGAATGGGGCTGCCCTGGGCACCATCACAGGGACAGGGCAGGATGGCTCCTGCTGCCAGGGACGGCTGCACGGGGTTAAGCTGGGGCTGCAGCCAGGGCTGGCCAGGGCTGTCCTGCAGAGCAGCTCCTGCAGCCCTCAGGGCTCTTGGCCAGCCCAGGGCATGTGCCACCTGCCAGGAGCAGCTCTCAGCCTGCCTGGCAGCTCCCCATGAACGCTGCAGGGGAGAAGCTGGAGGTGGAAGGAGCCAGCCCCATCAGGTCAGATTCCTCCTGCTCTGGAGATGGTGCTGCATGGCCAGGGCTGCTCTCAGCTTTCTCCTAAAGAGAAGGGAAAGGGGCTGTCAGCTTTGGCTGTGTCACTGAGACTCCTGTACTGTAACCCTGGGCATCAGCAGATGGGCCTCAGATCTCCCTCAGAAAGCGCCTCCTCACTCTCCTCTCCCTAAGACAGCAGCAGCAGCACCTTGGCTTGCAGCATCTCTGTTTGTCTGCCCTACCCTTAAGGCCCCGCTGCCAGGGAGATGCCCCTGGGCAGTGCCCTGTGCTGGGAGGGGTCTGCAGGGCAGAGCTGAGCCCCCAGGGCTGGGCTGGGCTCTGGCAGCACTGGCAGGCACAAGGCTTGGATAGAGAGAAACAGCTCCCAGTAGGCACAACTCCAGGCAGCAGAGAGCCAGACCAGCCCTTGGTATCCCATCCTGTTAAGCTGCATAGGGAAAGAGAGAAGGGTTTGGATAAAGTTATTTTTAAACTGGAGAATTCCAAGAGTCCACTGTATTTTTCAAGAAAGATTTAAGTGTGATCATGCTGAAATAGAGACAGGTTAAATGAACAAAGGGCACCTGTGTGGGACCAGCAGGTCTGACTGCACTAGGGCACAGCGAGCCTGTTTTCCCTCTGTGCTCCCCAGTGTTCAGCCTGAGAGCAATGCTGAAGATAAAGCAGTAACTCAGAAGGAGCAGAAATCCAGAATCAAAAATAAAGAAATTAAAGAAAATTTCCTTCAAAACAAGATAAATATTTTGAGGGGATTCCTAATGAAAGAGCATAGGATGGACTCAAGGAAATCTGTCCAAGCTTGTCAAAGTCTTCTTTCAACAGTTCACTATGCCCAGAGTGAAGGAATGTCCAACAGCAGCTCCATCAGGCACTTCCTCTTGCTGGCATTGGCAGACACGCGGCAGCTGCAGCTCCTGCACTTCTGCCTCTTGCTGGGCATCTCCCTGGCTGCCCTCCTGGGCAACGGCCTCATCATCAGCGCCGTAGCCTGCGGCCACCACCTGCACACGCCCATGTTCTTCTTCCTGCTCAACCTGGCCCTCAGCGACCTGGGCTCCATCTGCACCACTGTCCCTAAAGCCATGCACAATTCCCTCTGGCACACCAGGGACATCTCCTACAAAGGATGTGCTGCACAGGTGTTTTTCTTTATCTTCTTCATTGCAGCAGAGTTTTCCCTTCTGACCATTATGTGCTATGACCGCTACGTGTCCATCTGCAAACCCCTGCACTACGGGACCCTCCTGGGCAGCAGAGCTTGTGCCCACATGGCAGCAGCTGCCTGGGCCAGTGGCTTTCTCTATGCTCTGTTGAACACAGGCAATACATTTTCCCTGCCTCTGTGCCATGGCAATGCCCTGGGCCAATTCTTCTGTGAAATCCCACAGATCCTCAAGCTCTCCTGCTCACACTCCACCTTCAGAAAAATTTGGATTTCATTGCTTGGTGTCTGTTTAGCTTTTAGTTGTTTTGTGTTCATTGTTTTCTCCTATGTGCAGATCTTCAGGGCTGTGCTGAGGATCCCCTCTGAGCAGGGACGGCACAAAGCCTTTTCCACCTGCCTCCCTCACCTGGCCGTGGTCTCTCTGTTTGTCAGCACTGGCATATTTGCCTACCTGAAGCCCCCCTCCATGTCCTCCGCATCCCTGGATCTGGCCCTGTCAGTTCTGTACTCGGTGGTGACTCCAGCCCTTAACCCCCTCATCTACAGCCTGAGGAACCAGGAGCTCAAGGCTGCAGTGTGGAGACTGGTGACTGGAGGATATCAGAAAAATTAAACTGCTGGCCAATTTCTGCAAATCATTTGTAATCAAAGTCATCTTTGATTGTTCTTGTTGCGTTTGGTGGTTGGTTGATGTTTTTCATTATTTTAAATTTTTTTTAAGATTGTTCAAAAGAAATGCTATTGGTTTTGCCATTTCTTACTTTGTTTCTCTCCACCTTCCCTGTAGCCCCAGACTGTGTCAATGAGGAGCTGTGTTCTCAGTGTCTTTAAATAAACTAAAGGATCTCCAAATAAAGTTTTCTGCAGAGATGCCCCTTTTGTTGCCTTCTCTGGAGCTGCAGCAGCAATGTCTGTGTGCAGAGCTGGGGGCAGATCAGTGCTGGCCCAGCAGCTGTGCCCAGCAGCAGCAGCAGCACTTGGTGTTTGTCATGGTTTGGGCCTGGCAAAGCCAGAGCCCCCATGAGTATACCTTCTCCCTGGTGTCTGTGTGAGATGTGACCAGGAATAAGCAAAGCAGGCTCCAGCTAAAACGTTAAGAAAAGTTTATTAACTAAACTACACACAAACGATTACTAAACTACACACAAAAGAAAAAAAAAGAAACACAAGGAAAATGAAAACCTCCCAAAAAACACTCTCCTCCTCCTCCCCCCTAAATTCCCAACACAATACATCCTCCAAAATCAACAGTTCTGGGTCCAGCACCACCCTTTAGAATGATCAAACTTTCAGTTCCTCAAGAGGAGAGGGAGTCCTTCCATGTGTCGTGGTGGCCTTTTCCGTCTGAACAGGGATCAGGACTGCTTCCAGGGTTGTCTTTTTAAGGATGCTTTGTCCAGTCCCAGAGAAGCACAGTATCTCACCTTCTTACCTTTGGGACATCTATCCCCCCCATATTTTATATACCCCCTGGGGCCAAGGGGTAACCACACTGAATATTCTTTGGCACTGGGACATTTCTCCCCCTGGACTCAGTCTCTCTATCACACGGAAACATGGCTCTGTCCATGGCTACACAAAACAGTCCAGCATAAAATGCCACTCCCTCTTCTCCAATCTTCCCTCATCTCTCACTCTCTCTCTCTCTTCGGTCCAGACCTCCATCGCTCGCTCATTTCCTTCGTCCTCCTCCACTCTTATCACTCGTCTAGGAAGAGTTAATGTTCTGTAAGGTTTTCATTGTCCAAAAAAGGGTTAAAAACTCCTCCAAGCGGCTGGACTCCTGGCTGCACCCCCCCCATCTCCTCAGCCGGGCTGCCTGCTGCCAGCACATGTTTACTGAATTCAAGGTAATGGCACACAGACACAGGCTGCACTCTCTCTCTCTCTGTCTGTCTCCAAGGGGGGGGGAATGGCTGCCCGATGTCTCTTGGGGCTCCTCCACCCTTCCATCTACCAGGGCCTCCTCACTCCCCATCTCTGTCCAGGCCCAGGCCTACCACATGGCTGCCCCTCCCCCACCCAGCAGCAGCGGCTGGATGGGGGAAGAGAGATTCGACCTCCGTCCCTCGAAGTCCCAAGAGAGCCTCCCAGGGCCGAAGCTCTGCTTTTAACCCCTGTGTGTTCTTGGAGGTGTGTCCAAAATCCCACTGGCTACACCAGGTACCAATATCAAAATCCAAGCACCCATTGGTTTGACCACAGCATCCCAGAATTCCCACTTCTTCCTGGTCAAACCACCACAGTCTTGCCAGTGCTGCTGCTGTGGCCCTGCCCCACTGCGCTGGTGGCCCTGGTGTTGCTGTAGGGCCTGAGTGCTCTTGGGGCTGGGCACAGCCCTGGGGGTGGCAGTGCCGGGGCTGCAGCAGGGACAGGCCATGGGCACTGCTGGGGCAGCGCTGACGCCTCAGGCCAGGCCCTGGGGGCTCCAGGCTCCTTGCCCAGGCTCTCTTAAGAACACGCCCAGGCCAATGCCCAGCACAGAAAACCACTGTGAGCAGCCCCAGGCTGGCTGTGGGCAGGCTGGGGGCAAACAGCATGGCTGGGGCTCTGCAAGGGCCCTGGGGCAGATGGGAAGGAGCAGCAGAGCAGGGGCTGATCCATCCCCAGTGCGCTGGACAGCCAAGGGCAGCGTCCCAGAGCATCCTCATGGAGCTGCCAACAACGTCCCCCCTCTGCAGCCTTGGCCTCTCCCCCAGTTCACACAGGTGCCCCATCCTTGCAGGCACGGACATGGCAGCACTGGCTCAGCAGCCCCTGTTTGCATTGCACACAGCAGGCAGGAGCACCCCCATGCTGTTGGTGTGGGGACATGAACCTGAGGGGGCACAAATGCCATCAGCCCCTGGGGCCAGCAAGGGCTGGGGGACACCAGGGAAACAACTCAGCTTTGTCCTGGCCTCTGCAGTCAGCCAGAAAGTTTGTTCCCATCAGCTGGGAGTTTCCTGTCCCACTGCAGACGCTGTTGCTCAGAGCCAGGGCTGCCTGGCAGCCACCCCCAAACTGCCCTGAGCATTTCCTTGGCTTCATCCTTGTTTTCTTTACTCTTCCTGCTACAAATTTCTTCCCATTGCCCACTCCAGTGGGCCCAGAACTGTACACAGCACTCAAGGTGCTGCCCCACCAGTGCTGAGCACAGGGGAAGAATCCCTGCCCTGCTCCTGCTGGCCACACCATTCCTGATCCAGGCCAGGAGCCATTGGCCTTCTTGCCCACCTGGGCACACTGCTGGCTCATGTCCAGCCTGCTGTCCATCAGTCCCTGCAGGTCCCTTTCTGCCTGGCTGCTGTCCAGCCACTCTGTCCCCAGCCTGTAGTGCTTCAGGGGTTGTTGTGGCCAAAGTGCAGGAGTCAGCACTTGGTCTTGTTAAACCTCACTGTGTTGGATTTGGGCCCTGGATCCAGCCTGTCCAGAGCTCTTTGCAGAGCCCTCCTATGCTCCAGTAGATCCACACTCACACCCAGCTTCGTGTCATCTGCAAATTTGCTGATGCTGGACTCAGTCCCCTCATCCAGATCATCAATGCAGACATTGAAATCCACGCTGGCTGGCTCTGACCCCTCGGCCATCCTGTGGGTGCCCTGGGATGGCACTCAGGGTGATCTGTTCCATAACCTTGCTGGGCACCCAGGTCAGGCTGACCGGCCTGGAGTTCCCCAGCTCCTCCTTCCAGCCCTTCTTGGGGATGGGCTCACACTGGCACCTCCAGTCCTCTGGGACCTCCAGTCCTCTGGGACCTCCCTGGTGAGCCAGCACTGATGGTGAATGATGGAGAGCAGCTTGGAGAGCTCATCACCCAGCTCCCTCATCCCCCTGGGATAGATCCCCTCTGATCCCATACACCTGTGAGCACCTGAGTAGCTCACCAGGTCACCAGGTGCTTCCTCCTGGATTACAGGGGGCTGTTTTGCTCCCTGTGCCCATTTACCAGCTCAGGAGAACTCTTGTCCTGAGGGCAACCTGTCTTAATATGGAAAATTGAGACAGACACTGTGTTAAGTAACTTAGCCGTTTCCTTATCTTTGGTTACTATATTCTCCACTGCATCCAAAAAAGAGTAGAGGTTCTTCCCCTCCCTACTTTTGCTATAATTTTTTTATAAAAACAATTCAATATCCTTTTTTTTATTGAGGTGGCCGGGTTAAGCTCTAATTGAGCTTTCATCTCTCAACTTTTCTTTCTGCATAATGTAAGGACATTCTTAAAGACTTCCTGAGTTGCTGGTCCTTTTTCCCCTGAGTTCCCAAAAAAGTTCCATGGGCAGTCAGGCCATATCACTGGCCAGGGCTATTTACAATTCACAAATAGGATGGGGCAGCTAGGAACTTTCCTTGAGCTGTTTTATTTTTCAGCATCAGTCTCATTACATGGTTATGGCAATGGGAAGATGCCATCAGTCCACAGCCCAGGCAGTAGACAGAGAACTTAATGTTACAACTTATTCTAAAAGTTTTTTTACCAATCACACAAAGTAAAAGCATATTGACAGCAGTTCTATCCAATCACTTTAAGCACATGTATCTTTGGTTAAAACAATGCTTGCTTATTTCGAATACAATGCCTGCATGTAAGCCTTAAAACACAATGCACAGAGCTCCATTATTAATCTTCAAACTTCCTAATATCTTGCTAGATAAACTTCTCTGTAGCTTAGGGAGTTGTTCTAGACAAGCGTTAATACACAGATCATTGTTCTATTTGTCCTTAGTTTTCTACTTTTTACATAATTTTCCTGCTGACCTATCTCATGGCTACTGCTTAGCTCAAATCACAATTCTGCTGTCTCAGTGGCCTGCTTTTTGCAGCTTTCCAAAATCCCTCTGATTTTAAGGATTCCCACATGGCCAGTCATTTTCCTCACCAGCTCATCTTTTGCCACACTGGGACAGGCTGCTCTTTCCCCCTTAAGATTACTTTCTTGAAATGTGTCCATCCTTCTTGGACCTCTTTGTTTTTAAGGGCTGTTTCCCTTCAAAAAATCAGGACCTGATTTGGTACTCCCCAAATCTGCATCCTAAAAAGGCCAAAGTCTGCCCTTCCTAATTAAAGTGCAGAAATTTTATTGCTGCCCCTCCTTCTCTCACCGAACATGGAAAACTTGATTATTTCATGGTCACTGTGCCCCAGGCAGCCTCCGAGCCCCACATTTGCCACCAGCCCTTCTCTGTTTGGGAACAGCAGCAGACAGAGCTTTTCGTGGCAGTGGGAGTGTTACCAAAATTTTGGTAAAACAGAAAATTCCTTAATCCCAATGTAGCATAAAGAAGCAGCATTCTTTATTCAGCTGGATGCAAGGGGGATAGCTCCTTCCAAAGCCGTGCATGCTGAGTACAGGAAAGTTCTATTTATTTTCTGTATTTTGCACACATATGCATTGATTTTCCCTGACTAAACACACATATAATAATAATTTCCCAAAATCATTAACATATTGCCCCTCTCCTTAACCCATGTGTTCTTCTGTCCTGGGGGTCTCTCTGCTGGTCCCTGGTGCTTGTGGGCCCCAATGTTCCAGTGGGCCTGGCTGAGCTGGCAGGACACTGAGGCTGCTGAACTTCCAGTTCCCTTCTCACACAATGGGCATTCTGTGGTTTCCATAGGCCTGGGGTTGTGGAGAACAAGCTCCAGGTGTCAGTTCACCTGGTGTAGACAATTTATCATCTGGTAACATGAGGTCACAGAGTGCACTATGACATCACAGAGCGGCTTATGTGAGGTCATGGAAAAGCTATGGCATCATGAACTGCCTCTGTGACATCACAGAGCCAACTGTGACATCACAGGGCAGAGGTCTGACATCACAGGGCAGACTATGACATCACAGAGTTGGCTGTGACATCACAGGGCAGAGGTCTGACATCACAGAGCAGGCTGTGACATCACAGAGGGGCTGTGTGACATCCCAGCAGGGCTGTGTCAGGTCACTGGGTTGGTCACTCCGCCCCAGCCCCCCCTCACAGTTTCTCCCAACAAGTCCAATGCTGTTCATGCCCAGCAGGGTCCCTGTCCCCCAGGATCCCCCCGACCCACCTGGAGCCACAGCCTCCACCAAAGGATGTTCCACAGGATCCACCCCAGAGCCTGACATGGGGACAAGAGACCAGGGCTGTGTGACCAGGACATCAAGGACGTGGATTATCCAGATCACTGTGGCCTGGGTTGGGTTCCCCAGGGTAGGAAAGATGTCTGGCAGCTGGAGCAGGGTCTGGGAAGGGCCTCCAAGGTGGGGCTGGAGCCCTTGGGCTGTGAGCAGAGGCTGAGGGAGCTGGGCTGGTCCAGCCTGGAGCAGGGAAGGCTGACGGGCTCCTCACCCCAGCCTGGCTGTGTCAGCGAGGAGGGGATGGAGAACACAGAGCCAGGCTCTTCACAGGGGGCTGGTGGGAGACAAAAGCCAATGGGTGGGAGGGGAAAGAGGGGAGATCAGCCAGGGCAGGAGGAGATGAATTGAGTCAGGATGCTTTCAGCATTTCCTCATCACCAAGAGCAGCCTGACCTCCCTTCTCCATCCACCACTGACAGCTTTGCAAATCAGGAATTGTTGGAGCTGTTTTTCCCCCATTCAAGGGCGAGCATCCTGATACAAGAACTTAATTGTGTTTATATCTATCACACAGCCCCATTTGTCCAAAATTACTTTTTAGTATGGAAATCACCTGTGGATGGTGCACTAATCAGATACTGCTGGGACATTGTACATAGCTCAGGAAAGAGGGTGATTGTTATTAAATTGTGTCCTGTTCAGCTGTGGTCTGTTGGCCATGAACAGAAACTTTGTGTGCCTCTGAGTCTCACCAGTTCCTGATCCCTCAAAAGACACAAACCTGATGAGTTGTGGTTCCCTCTCCAGTGGTGGCACTTGGACATCCCTCCATATCCAGAACAGAGCTCCCTTGTCCCAGAAAGTCCCTGGAAAAGGAAGAGTGAAGGAAACAGGACAGGCTGTGGGGATCAGGGGCAGGGCAGAGCCAGGGAGAAGAATGACTTTTGCATTTGATGGAGCTGTGCCTTCCCTTGGCTTTGTTGGCTGACAATAAATGAACATCCCTCTGTGTCTCGGGCAGCTCCTTGGCTCCAAGGAAAGCAGGTGGAGTTGGAGCCAAGGAGCTGAAAGCTGCAGGTGCAGCCTGGGCTGGAGGGAGCTCAGATTTGCACAAAGCTGCTCTGAGTGGCAGGGCTTGGATGGGGGAAATGGTGGGGTGGGGGTAGGGACAGAGTCTGATTGACTGTCAGCCATGAAGGGTCTTGATTTTTATATCTATTCAAACTGCATGAGGAGTTACTTGGATTCAGTGTCAATTGGAGATTGCACATATCAATGAATTAACAATAAAAAAATTACAGGACCTAAAAAAAAAATTTTCTTGCTGTCTTTTTAAATATAGTGTATTCACATTGAACAGGCCTCTGAAATCTGTCTAATTAAGATTTTGAAATTAAAATCAAATCATTCCCAGAGGTTTGGCTTGTTAAGATGTTCTGAATGGTAATGAGCCTGGGGACACTGAATTCCTGCACTGAAAAGCTGAAGGCTGAACAAGCCTCTGGAGCAGGAAAATTCAGGAGCAGCCTCCAAGGTGCTGAGGATGTCAGCAGCCCCCACTGAGGCCATCCCTGCCCAGAGACCGTGGGGGAATGGGCAGACAAGGAGAGCGTCCCTGGGGCTGGGGCAGCACAACTCAGAGGCACCAGGGGCTCCAGCTGGGAAATGGAGTGTGGAATGTGGCTGGGAAAGTCCTGCCTGGGCTGTGCCAAGCAGGACAGACAAGCCCTGACCCCTAAACGCCAAACAATTCTCTCAAGGAGACATTTAAAAGGAATTACAATTGCTTGTGTACTGTGAGTTGGACTCCCTAGATATATACGAACTGGAGATTCTCAGGAACTCAAAACAACAAAACAGCCTTTACTGGCAACTTTGGAAAATCAGAGAAACTTTGGCAAAATGTTTTTTATGACACTGTAGTGCTTTTTGTTTGTTAATTATAGATCTTTCTAATCTTGAAATTTCTTAATTAATGTACTGATGAGTATGTTGGGTTTTAGTGCTGGTTAATTATTTATGTATTTATCTTGTTGTGAGATAGGACTACAAGAAAGGTATAGTGGGCTTAAAATTTTAAATGGGTATAAATAAAAATTTATTAAAAGTAAAATTAAATAAAAGGTAGTAAGAATTAAAATAAATTTTTTAGAATACTTTTTTTTTCTTTTCATCTTCTTCATTTTACTAAAAATTTAAAGAAAGTAAACCAGAAATTTCTAGTCAGTTCACTATTTCTAGAATTGACTTTTTTAGTTTACTGTGGGGAGAAGTTTTTCTTGTTAAGGTTATGGAGATTTTTTTACAAAAATAGGTTGTTTTTTGTTCTTAGTTTTGTCATGGATAACAGTTGTCTGGGGATCTTTGTTATTGTGATGCTGTTTTTATTGCTACAAGCTTTTTTACAGCTTGTTGATGGGTCATGTCAACTTAAGGGGTATTGTTTTGAAGATGAGTTTTTTAAAGGTAAAATTTTTTATTATTTTCTTTTAAAATTATTTTTATATCTGACAATGGAGATCTTCTTTTGGGGACACTGGATTACTTTTTTCCCCCCTGTTTAAACTTTTTGTAAAATTACAGTTATTTTAACATTTATTTATTTAACATGCAGGTTTTTCTTTGAATAATTTGAAATATTTTGATTAATTTGAATTTTTTTTATAGTTTTATGTGTTATAAAGAAAAAGAGTTTTTCTTTATAGTTTATAAGACGATTTTAGTTTTAAGATTAAGGTATTTTTTCTTCTTTTTTGGGGGAGGGATTTAACTTTTTACTGAATTTTATGGTTTTATGTTTTTCTTTTTTTATATTTATTTTTATTTTTTTTTAGTTGAGGGAGGATTGAAGTATTGAAAGGATTTACACCTGACCCACCGATAACTTGTGGGGGAAGTTGTGGTTGAGTTGTATTAGGATTGCTTTTATGACTAGTTTGGGGCTTTTTATTGTGTTTAATATTAGTTGTAGGGTTATTTTGTATGGGTTGTCGGTTGTAGGAGTTTTTAGTTTTAATTGTGTTGGGGGAGGGGACTTGATGGTAAGATTTTAATTGCTGTGGCCAGCTTTGTTCTGGTTGGGGTTTTGTAGCCTCTTTTGTTTTCCTGTTTAAGAGTTGTTGGGGTTTGGTTTGGTTAGAATAGGGCCAATGGAGGGGGGCAGTCTGGGGAGGGGGGAAGGGGCTCAGCCCATGGCAGGGTTGCTTGGTTTGGTTTGGTTTGGTTTGGTTTGGTTTGGTTTGGTTTGGTTTGGTTTGGTTTGGTTGAGATGGGGGCCAGGGCGAGGGCCCACTTCTTCTTTGTTGACTGGAAAAGAAAGAGGAGGTTCCTGGGTTTTTTAATCTTTAACATATGTGTTTCACAGAGGCGTGTTCAGTATCTCAGTGGTTTAACAGATTGTCAGTTACACAAAAAGTTTTGTACTACTTTTAAAAATTCTTCTCATGTCAAACTGCAACAGACATTCAATCAACAAAAACCACTTGTGAAAGCAATACCTTGGCCCATTCAACTTCACAAACTCAAAGCCTGTTCAATTTAATGTTAATCAAAATTTGCAGGAGCACAGAAACAGAAGAAGATGACACAGAAAGAGAGCAAGGCAAAAAAGATACAGAGGAGCACACACGCGGCTACCAACTCCTGGATTCCAGCAGTGTTCAGATGGAAATTCCAAGAGGAGGGAGGGTCAAGATGTGTGCTTGCCTTGTGGTCAGCCTTCAATATCCCTTGGTTTTCATGGGCCCTTCCCCCAGGTGGGACTTGGGCTCATTTGGTCCCTCAGGAGCTGGGCTGGGGCTGCAGAGGTGGCTGTGGAGCATTGCCTGTGCTGTGCCAGGGACTGGCAGCCACTGCTGGGCTGGGACAGAGGCTCTGGGGGGATTGGGGTTCTAGGGCAGGGCAGTGCTGGGGTTCCAGGGCAGGACAAAGCTGGACCTGCTCCCTTCCTTCCCCCCACACATGAAATGTTTCGAGCCAACAATCTCCTCCAGTCTGTCACAATAGGGAATGTTGGAGGTGGAACCCAAATTCTGGCCATGGGCACCTGGATGAGAAGGACAGTTCTTTTGCACAGGAGGGAAAGCAGAGACTCCCAGTGTTTGGAGAGCCTCACTAGGCCAAGTCCAGCCAGACTTGTCAGTAATGGCAGATTTTGTCTGGGAGCAGTCTTAGGATTTAGGGAACTTTGGAGGTGGAACCGCAATCTCGGTCATGGGCACCTGGAGAGGCAGGACAGTTCTTTCCCATAGGAAGGAGGAATGGAGCCTTCCCCAATGTTTTGGGAACAGATGGGAGGTGAGTCATCTGAAACCATTGCCAGCCAGTCTTGTCCTGGCAATATTCCTATGGGAACAATCCCTGGATAGAAGGAATGTGGGCAGTGAAATCCCAATTCTGGCCATAGGTGCCTGGAGGAGAAGGAGAGTTCCATAGGAAAGCATGGGGCCCCAGACTTTCAGCAACAGATGAGAAAAAACCCTCAACATGCCAAGGTCAGCTGGACCAGTCAGGTGGCCCCCAGGAGGCCAAGCCAGCCAGACATGTTCTGTGTTCCCTTGGTTTTATGGGGCCCTGAAGTATCACAAGGGTGCCTTGGTTCCATGAGGCCTTGCAGTGTCACAATGGTCTCTGTGGTTCCTCAGGCCCGACAATATCACGTGACTCCTCTATTCCATGAACCCTGCAATGTCACAATGGACCTTTGGACCCTGGGGATTTGCAGTGTCACAGTGGACTCTTGTGGCTCCTCAGTGTCACAATGGACCATTGACGACAGGAGACCCCTCTGTGTCACTCTGGAGCTTTGTTTCCATGCAGCCCTGCAGTGTCACATTGGTCTCCTGTAGTTCCCCAGTGTCACAATGGACCACTGATGACATGAGGCCCTGCAACGTCACAATGGACCTTTGGTTCCTTGCAGCCCTGCAGTGTCACAAAGGCCTCTTGGTTTCAAAAGGCCCCACAGGATCACAATGTTCCTCCTGGTTCTGTGGGGACCTCTAGGGCCAATATGTTCTCACTGGTTCCATGAGGCCTCACAGTGTCACAATGGTCTCCTTAGTTCCATGAGGCTGTGAAGTATCATAATGGTCTCTCCATGATTCTATGAGGCCTTGCAATGTTACAATTGACCTTTGAATCCATGGGGTGTCACAGTGTCACAATGATCCCTTGGTTCCATGACACTCCAAAGTGTCACAATCGTCCCCTTGGTTCCATGAGGCCCCGCAATGTCACAGGGCTCTCTATGATTCCATGAGTCCCTACAGTGTCACAAAGGTCCCTTGGTGCTGCATGGCCCCACAGTGTCACAATGGTGCCTTGGTCTTACAAGGCCCCACAGTGCCATATTGGCCCCTGTGTCTCAAGGGGCCCCACAGTGTCACAATGGCCCCTTGGTTCCATGACACCTCAAATCGTCATAATGTTCTCCACAGTTCCATGAGGCCCCGCGGTGTCACAATGGACCCTTGGTTTGATGAGGCCTCACAGTGTCACAATGATCCCTGCATTCCTTGCAGCCACACAGTGTCAGTACAGTCCCCTTGGTTCCATGAGGCCCAGCAATATCACAGTGCTCTCCATGATTCCATGAGGCCCCATAGTGTCACAATGGTCTCTTGGTTCCATGGGCCCTGTGCTGCTGCATTCCCCCCTCCCTTTCTCAGGCTGCCCTGCCAGCTGAGAAATGCTCCTTGGGCCTTGGCCTTGGCCACCAGCCCTTGGGCTCAGCTCCTCTGCAGCTCATCACAAACACTGTCTGCTCCAGGCACTGCTGCTGCCTAACCAGCTCCTGGTTCCTTAAGCAGCAGCCCTGGGAACTGTTTCTGTTCCCTCAGTGGCACAACATCCCTGTTCTCACACTGCCAAAGAAAGCTGTTGATGCCAAGTGTGACCAGGATGAGCCATTGCTGGGACTGCAGCCCCTTTCTTGGGGCCCGGCAAACAGCGCTCCAAAAGGAGCCCTTGGAGCTCTCCTGGGCCAGCGACTCCCTCTGAGTGGGGCCTCTCCCAGCTGGGAATTCTCCTGTTTGCTGCACTCGGGGATCCTGAATAACGATGGAGCCTGGGCCAATCCGCCCACTCTTCCAGGCTCAACCCTTTGTCTCCTGGGGAGATGCCAAAGGATCCACTTTTGGCACTGGATTTAGTCAAATCCAGTGAGCATTTCCTGCCCTCAGGGGAATTGCTCACAGGTGTCTTGCACTGACTCCTTCTGTCTGTGTGCACACAGGAGTGCCTGTGCTGGGGAAATGTGGCAGAAATGTTGCTCTCTGAGGGATTTGGATAGCTGAGTCAGTCATGCCTGTAAGTAAGGTTAAGTCAAAAAGTGTAAGCTAAGGTAATTGCTGTGAAGAGTTGTTCTTTTGTTAAGTTGTTTAATATAAGTTATAAGCAGAGTTGAATACTTTTAAATGTTATTCCTCTGTTAAATGTCAAAGTCATAGGTTAGAAGTTAGGTTAAATACTGTTAAGTGCAGTTCTTTTGCACAATTGTGAAGTTTACGGTATCAGTCAAGGTTAAGTCCTGTTAAGTTTGAGCTCTCTTAAGTTTTTAGGAGGTATTCCTTTTATCCTTGCCCTCACTGCCCTTGTGTCACACACCACAGGGACAGTTCTCTGTTCATTTCTGGTTTGATTGCCAGGATTTGGTTTGGTTTTGTTGTTGCTTTGTTTCCTTGGTGTCCTAGAAGTCCAGTCAGGAGCAGAGTGACTCTTGCCAAGGAACTTTGTGCTGCTGTCCCTTAATATTAAACCTGTTTTTTGCTGATCCCTCACCAGGGACTTTTCAGGGCTCTGAAGCCCTTTTTTGTATCAGAGTGAAGGAGCTCTGGCCCAGGCTCTGGCCCTGGGGGACATGGGGATGCTGCCAGGAGGTCCCTGTACCCCTGTGCCACCCCCAGGGCCCTGGCCCCCATCCCCGTGTCAGGCTCTGGGGTCGATCTCGTGGAACATCCTCTGGAGGAGGCTGTGGGGCCGGGGGCGGGGGGACCCGGGGGGACAGGGGATCCTGCTGTGCACGAGCAGGGTTGGACTGCTCTGGGGGGAACTGTGAGGGGGGCCGGGACAGAGTGACCTCCCCAAGGACCTCACACAGGCCCTGTGATGTCACAGAGCATCCTGTGATGTCACACAGCCTCCTGTGATTTCACACAGCCTTCCTGTTATGTCACACCCTCTTGTTATGTCATGCAACCTGCTGTGATGTCACACAGCCCCTGTGATGTCACAGAGCCAACTCTGAGATGCCACCCTCTGATGTGATACAGCTGCTCAGTGATGTCACAGAAGTCTCTGTGATGTTACAGAGTCAACCTATGATTTCACAATCTGTACTGTGATGTCACCTCCTGCTCTATGACATTTCTCAGTCACCCAGTGATGTCACAACCCACTCTCTGATGCCCCAGTTCAACACTCGGTGATGGCAGAATTTGCTCTATGGCCTCATACCCTACTCTATGACATCACAGGCAGCTCTGTGCTGTCACAATCCCCTCAGTGATGTCACAAACCCTGTCTGTGAAGTGATACTGCCACTCTGTAATATCACAGCACACACTCTGACCTCACAGCCAGCTCTATGATGTCATACAGCCATGCCATGGTCTCACAGCCCGCTCTGTGGTGTCAAACAGTCCACTCTATGATGCTATAGCTGCTCAATGACCTCACACAACAAACTCTGTGATGTCATAGCCCAATCTGTGACCTCACACAGCCCACTTTGTGCTGTCACACAGCCCCTTGCTGACATCACAGCTGCTCTGTGCCTCTGTGACACAGCCACAGAGGTGCTGCTGTGTCGGGACCATCCCACAGCCCCTGCCAGTGCTGAGCCCCTGTGAGCTCTGTCTGTGCCCTGCTGGTGTCCCTGAGGGGCCCTGGCAGTGCCCCAGCCCTGCTGGGCTGTGCACAGGAGCTGCTCCTGGCCAGAGCTTTCCCTCTGCAACGCTGCCCTTGCCAGGAGCTGCCTCTGGGCCAGGAGCCTGGCCCAGCTCAGCAGCACAGACACAGCACAGGGACTTTAATGACCCTCTGGGGCTTTGGTGCTCTTTGCATCAGACTGAGTCCCACAGACTGTGCCAAAGAAATTCTCAGGGACTCAAAAGGTAGTGAAACTGAAGTTCCTCATACTTTAAATAGATACATCTGAGGGACAGGCCTGGGAAAATGTCCCCACATTCCAGGTACAGCAGAACACAAGTGGCAGGGATGACAGATGGGGACAAGCAAGGGAGAGGTGTCTCTGGTGCTGAGCAAACCTGCGCCTCTGTCCCAGCCCAGCAGTGGCTGCCAGTCCCTGGCACAGCACAGGCAATGCTCCACAGCCACCTCTGCAGCCCCAGCCGAGCTCCTGAGGGACCAAATGAGCCCAAGTCTCACCTGGGGGAAGGGCCCAGGAAAACCAAGGGGTATTTGAGGCTGACCACAAGGCAAGCACACATCTTGACCCTCCCTCCTCTTGGAATTTCCATCTGAACACTGCTGGAATCCAGGAGTTGGTAGCTATGTGTGTGCTGCTCTGTATTTTCTTGTATTACTTTCTCTCTTTCTGTGTTTTCTTTTCCTTCTTCGAATTTCCTCTTCTTGCCAATTTTGAGTAACTTAAAATTGATCAAGCTAAGAGTTTGTGAAGGTAAAGGGGCCAAGTTAAAGCTTTGAGAAGTGTTTTGTGTTGATTGAATGTCATATTAAACCTTTTCCCAATGTTTCTCTGTTATTCTAAATTTTCCAGTAAAAGCTGTTTTGTTGTTTTGAGCTCCTAAGAATCTTTTGTTGGTATTTCTCCAGTGAGTCCAACTCAAGAACGCAAAGAACTGTAATTAATTTTAAATTTCTCCTTGAGAGAATTGTTTGGGGCATGGGAGTCAGGGCTTGTGTGTCCTGCTTGGCACAGCCCAGGCAGGACTTTCCCAGCCACATTCCACACTCCATTGCCCAGCTGGAGCTGCTGGTGCCTCTGAGTTGTGCTGCCCCACCCCAGGGATGCTCTCCTTGTCTGCCCATTCCCCCACGGTCTCTGGGCAGGGATGAGGGAATGGGCAGACAAGGAGAGTGGGGGCTGCTGACATCCTCAGCAACTTGGAGGCTGCTGCTGAATTTTCCTGCTGCAGAGCCTTGTTCAGCCTTCAGCTCCTCAGTGCAGGAATTCAGTGTCCCTGGGCTCATTAACATTCAGAACACCTTAACAAGCCAAGCCTGAGGGGAAAATTCGATTTAAGTGTTCAAATCTTTTGCGGGTAATTTGACAGATTTCAGTAGTGTGTTCACAGTAAATGCATTATATTTAAAAATACAGTGAGAAAATATTTTTTACATCCTGTATAGGATTTTTTCCTGTTCATAAATCGATCTTTGCAGTCTCCAATTCACACTGAATCCAAGTACCTCCTCATACAATTGGAATAGATATGGAAATCAAGACCCTCCATGGCTGACAATCAATCAGACTCTGTCCCTACCCCCACTCCACCATTTCCCCCATCCAAGCCCTGGCACTCAGAGCAGCCTTGTGCAAATCTGAGCTCCCTCCAGCCCAGGCTGCACCTGCAGCTTTCAGCTCCTTGGCTCCAACTCCCACCTGCTTTCCTTGGAGAAGGAGCTGCCCAAGAAACAGAGGGATGTTTGTTTAATGTCAGCCAACAAAGCCAAGGGAAGGCACAGCTCCATCAAAGGCAAAAGTCATTTCTCTGCTGGATATTAAATCCACTTTCCACATCAGGCAGCCTCAGAGCAATGGAAAACACATTTTGTGCCTTGCACAGATCCCAATGTTCCCCCAAACCCTCCCTGCCCCAATTCTGCCCAGATTTATTCTTTGCACACATGAGTCACAGGCTGAAGTCAGTAGCTCCCTCCATGCCCAGAGGGAGGAAAAGAGAGAAATGGGATGAAGAGCTCTCCTGCACAGAGCCAAGGTCCAAGTGCAGCCCCTGCAGTGGGAACCACAACTCATCAGGTTTGTGTCCTTTGGGCTCAGGGCCTGGTGACACTCAGAGGCACAGAAAGGTTTCTTGCCAAAAAACACAAGTTGAACATTTGAACAGCTTAATAACCATCACAGCTCTTCCCTTAGCTCTCTGTGATGTGTCAGCAGCATCTGAAATGTGCCCCGTCCCCCAGGGATTTCTGTACATGAACAGTTTTAGAAAAAGTCATAAGGTAGTTCTGTGATAGATAAAAACACAATTAAAAGGATATTTATTATATATTTATTTGAACTTCAGAAATATTGGGCAATTTCTTCCAGCTCAAAGCATGAAGCCAGTCAGTTGAGAGGCACTTGAATGACCAGAGAGCATCTAGAGGAGGAAATCAGAGAGCAGTAGAAGTACATAGATCCACCTGCCGTAAAGGAAGAGATGTGCTTAGACATGGCCATTTCAACAGAAGAGCTGAAAACACCTGAAGGAAAATGGAGAGGAAGTAATAAACAGAACATTGGTCACACCAGTAGAAGACAAGATCAGTATTTTTCCTCCTGCCATCTGTACACCTCCAGGAAATTCCTGTTCCTGATGGGAAAACTGTTCCATTTCTTAACAGTACTCAAATGACCCAGATAATAAAGATTTGCTTGTATATTATGAAACTAACAGGTAATAAAAGCTGTGCCTCTATTCAGGCTGACATCAGTTATGTGCCCATGAACAGCCAGTGCCACTTGTGCCCTGAGGTGCCCAGCTGGGATTGGATCACTCAGAGAGCACTTGAGGGAGAGCAGAGCACCTTGTAAGCTGCAGGTCCCTGACAGCCCCGCAGGGTTACTCTCCCATCAACATCTGCTCTGTTCCAGTCTGAAACAGGGCCCAGCATGGTGACGGGATCATCAGAGAGCTGAGGTGTGTGCTGGAATTCAATGCCCTCCCCATCCCACAGCAGCCCTGCATTTCCCTCCTGCAGCCTTGGTCTCCAGCACAGCCGTGGAGGCTCTTTGGGCTCTGGAGTGTTGCTGCAGCCCCCAAGGGCAGCTGAGCTCTGCCTCTGGCACAGTCAGGCCTGGCCAGCACAGGCCATGCTCAGCAATTGCTTGTGTGTGCCTGGCCTTGCTGTCAGCCCCGGCAGTGGCTGCATGGCCCCTTTGTGGCCCTGTGCTGGCCCAGCCATGGTGGCCCAGCCCCTGTGCAGGCCCAGCCCAGGCCAGGAACATTGCGGCTGGGAACGGCCTCTGTGCCGTGGTGCCCACAGCAGCCTTGGGGCTCTGTGTCCCATGGCCTCTCTGCTGGGCAGCCTCTGCCAGCTCCTGCAGAGCCCCTGGCACCTGTGGGGCTGCACAGACAGCCCTGCCCCAGGCTCTGCCGGCCTCTAGGACAGCAGAGAGGCAGCCAGGGCTGGCCATGGCCGGGAACAGGCCCTGAGCCCTGCAGGAGGATGGAGCTGGAGCCAAACTCAGCCCAGGCCAAAGCTGGGCTCAGCAGCCAGGGCTGCCAATGCATGGGCACAGAGGCTGGTGCTGACAATTGTCCTGGGCCCCCTCCCTGCTCTGTCCATGCCTCCAAGGACACAGAGCAGCCTCCTCTCTGGGCCACTTGACTGTTTGCAATGCCTTGCACAGGTGCTGGCCCTGCCCCACAAGGCCTGGCCTGAGTCCTGCCCCTGCACGCTCAGCCAGGCTGAGATGGACACTGATGGTTTCTGGGCCAGGCTCTCTGAGCCCAGCCCAGCTCCCTGCAAGCTCTGCCAGCTGCCCTGAGCTCTGGGCAGCCCCAAGGGCCTCTCCCCAGCCCAGCCCAGCCGGCTCTGGCCCCACAGCTCTGCTCAGGCCAGGCTGCTCTGGGCACTGCCCCACGGCCTCAGCCCCTGGCAAGGGCACAGCAGCAGCTGCAGCTGCCACAGGACTCAGCCCCAGCCATGGGGGAAGGATCTTGGCCAAAGCCAAAGGAGGCTCCCTGGCTGCCCTGCTCCCCTCGGGCTGAGGTGCTGAGAGCTCTGCAGCCCATGCTGTCATCCCATCTGCCCAGGGCAGCACAAGAGCCCTGGCCCTGGGGCCCTCAAGAGCTGCTCCTGCTCCAGGCCCAGGGCCCATGCCAAAGCTGGGGCAGCCACAAAGCTGTGCCCATTTCTGTTCATTGCTGCTTTGATGGGGATGGATCCTCAGCCACTTGGAGGTTGCTGATGAATTTTACTCCTCCAGAGGCCTCTTCTTTCTTGAGCTACTCAGTTGAGGAATTCAGTGAAAAAGGCTATTAAACATTTGTTTAAAACATTTAAACAAGAAAACCCCGTGGGAAAATTTGAAGTTTTCAATTATTCTGTGGTTAATTAGTCAGATTTCAGATGTGTATTCAAAGTGAATATGTTATGTTGAAAACTAAGCAGAGAGAACTGGTTTTGTCCAGTTTTCTTTTCTTGTTTATAGATTGGTATCAGCAATGTCCAGTTGATATTGACCCCTAACCCCTTCAAATGCAGTCTGAATAGATATGAAAATCATCACCCTTCATGGCTGACAATCAATCACACTTTGTTCCTACCCCCACCCCGCCATTTCCCTCACCCAACCCCTGGCAGTCAGAGCTGCTGAGGAATGGAGTCACATCCAGGGGTGTCCCCAGGGCTCAGAATTGGAGCCAGGTCAGTGAAATCTCTTTATTGCTGATCTGGATGAGGCCATCAAGGGCACCCTCAGTCAGTTCCCAGGTGAGCCCAAGCTGGGTGGGAGTGTGGCTGTGCTGGAGGGCAGGAAGCTCTGCAGAGGGATATGGACAGGCTGGAGCCATCCATGGGCCCAGGACAATGGGATGAGGTTCACCAAGGCCAGCGGACAAGCCTGCCCTGGGCTCACAACCAGGCTCCAAATCCCTGGCTGTGTCCTGCCCCGATCCCCACAGCCTGTCCTGTTTCCTTCATCCCTGCATTGCCAGGGACTTTCTGGGACAAGGGAGCTCTGCTCTGAATATGGAGGGAGGTGCAAATGCCACCATTGGAGTGGGAACCACAACTCATCAAGTTTGTGTCCTTTGGGGGTCAGGAACTGGTGAGACCCAGAGGCACAGAAAGTTTCTCTTCATGGCCAACAGACCACAGTTGAACAGGAAACAATTTAATAACAATCACGCTCTTCCCTGAGCGATGTACAATGTCCCAGCAGTGTCTGGTGTTCAATATCCACAAGTGATTTCCATACTAAAATTAATTTCAGACAAACGGCGTTTTGTGATAGGTATAAAAACAATTAAGTTCTTGTATCAGGATGCTCCTTCTGGAGTGTGGGGAAAATGGCTCCAACAATTCCTGATTTGCAAAGCTGTCAGTGGTGGATGGAGAAGGGAGTCAGGCTGCTTTTGGTGTTGAGGAAATGCTGAAACCAGCCTGACTTATTTCATCTCCTCATGCCCTGGCTGATCTCCCCTCTCTCCCCTCCCACCCATTGGCTTTTGTCTCCCACCAGCCCCCTGTGAAGAGCCTGGCTCTGTGTTCTCCATCCCCTCCTCGCTGACACAGCCAGGCTGGGGTGAGGAGCCCGTCAGCCTTCCCTGCTCCAGGCTGGACCAGCCCAGCTCCCTCAGCCTCTGCTCACAGCCCAAGGGCTCCAGCCCCACCTTGGAGGCCCTTCCCAGACCCTGCTCCAGCTGCCAGACATCTTTCCTACCCTGGGGAACCCAACCCAGGCCACAGTGACCTGGATAATCCACGTCCTTGATGTCCTGGTCACACAGCCCTGGTCCCTTGTCCCCATGTCAGGCTCTGGGGTGGGTCCTGTGGAACATCCTTTGGTGGAGGCTGTGGCTCCAGGGGGGCTGGGGGGATCCTGGGGGACAGGGACCCTGCTGGGCATGAACAGCATTGGAGTTGTTGGGAGAAACTGTGAGGGGGAGCTGGGGCAGAGTGACCAACCCCGTGACCTGACACAGCCCCTCTGGGATGTCACACAGCCCCTCTGGGATGTCACAGCCTGCTCTGTGATGTCACAGACCCCCTCTGATGTCACAGAGCTGCTCTCTGATGTCATACCAGAGTCTGTGATGCCATTGTATGCACTGTGATGTCAGACCTCTGCCCTGTGATGTCGCAACCTTCTCTGTGATGTCACAGACCATTCTCTAATGTCACACAGCCCCTCTGGGATGTCACAGTCTGCTCTGTTATGTCACAGCCCACTCTGTGACCTCATGTTACCAGATGATCAATTGTCTCCACCAGGTGAGCTCACACCTGGAGCTTGTTCTCCACAACCCCAGGCCTGTGGAAACCACACAGTGCCCATTGTGTGAGAAGGGGAACTGAAAGTTCACCAGCCTCAGTGTCCTGCCAGCTCAGCCAGGCCCACTCGAACATTGGGGTCCACGACCACCAGGGACCACCAGAGAGATCCCCAGGAGAACAGGGGAGGGGAAATACATTAATGATTTGGGGAAAATGATTATCAGATGTATATTTAGTCTGGGACAATTAATGAATATGTATACAAAATACAGAATATAAGCAGAAACTTTCCGTTACTCAGCCTGCAGGGCTTTGGGTGGAGCTGTCCCCCATGCATGCCCCTGAATAAATAATGCTGCTTTTTAATGCTGCATTGGTGTTAAGGAGTTTTCAATTTTACTGAATTTTTGGTAGCACTCCCACTGCCAAGGAAAGCTCTGTCTGCTGCTGTTCACAAACAGAGAAGGGCTGGTGGCAGATGTGGGGCTCGGAGGCTGCCTGGGGCACAGTGACCATGAAATAATCAACTTTTCAATGTTCTGTGAAAGAAGGAGGGACAGCAACAAAACTTCTACACTGGAATTAGGAAGGGCAGACTTTGGCCTATTTGGGATGCAGATTTGGGGTGTAATGAATCAGGCACTGATTTTTTTTAAGGAAAACATCCCTTAAAAACAAAGGGGTCCAGGAAGGATGGACACATTTCAAGAAAGTAATCCTAAGGTGGAAGGAGCAGGCTTTCCCAGTGTGGCAAAAGATGAGCTAGTGAGGAAAATGACTGGCCTGGCTGGGCGTGGAGATTTTGTGGGAACTCAAGGGTAACAAGAGGTGCATCAACTTTGGACAGAAGGTCAAGCAGCTTAGGAAATGTTTAAGGATGTTGTAAAGTCGTGCAGAAAAAAAACTTAAGAGGTGAAAGCTCAATTAGAGTTTAACTTGACCACTTCTGTGAAAAAAGAAATAGACAATGTTTCCACAATTAAATTAATAGCAAAACATGGGATAAGGAGAACTTCTACTCTTTATTGGATGCAGTGAGGAATATAGTAACTAAAGATAAGGAGAAGGCAGAGCTACTTAACATCTTGTTTCTCTCAATTTTCAATATTAGGACAGGCTGTCCTAAGAACAAGTGTTCTCCTGAGCTGGTAGATGGGCAGAGGCAGCAGAACAGCCCTTGTAATCCAGGAGGAAGCAGTTGGTGACCTGCTGAGCCTCTCAGATTCTCACAGGTGTCTCTGGGAGCAGATGGGATCCATCCTAGGGGGATGAGGGAGCTGTGGATGAGCTCCCCAAGCTGCTCTCCATGATTTACCATCAGTCCTGGCTCATCAGGGAGGTCCCAGAGGACTGGAGGTGCCAATGTGAGCCCATCCCCAAGAAGGGCTGGAAGGAGCAGCTGGGGAACTCCAGGCCTGGGTGCCCGGCAAGGTTATGGAACAGATCACCCTGAGTGACATCACAGGGCACGAACAGGATGGCCGAGGGGTCAGAGCCAGCCAGCGTGGATTTCAATGTCTGCACTGATGATCTGCATGAGGGGACTGAGTCCAGCATCAGCAAATTTGCAGTGACACCAAACTGGGTGTGAGTGTGGATGTGCTGGAGGGTAGGAGAGCTCTGCAGAGGGACCTGGACAGGCTGGATCCAGGGCCCAAATCCAACAAGGTGAGGTTGAACAAGTCCAAGTGCTGGGACCTGCATGTTGGCCACAACAACCCCTGCAGCTCTACAGGCTGAGACAGAGTGGCTGGACAGCAGCCAGGCAGAAAGGGACCTGCAGGGACTGATGGACAGCAGGCTGGGCATGAGCCAGCAGTGTGCCCATGTGGCCAAGCAGGCCAATGGCTCCTGGCCTGGCTCAGAAATGGTGTGGCCAGCAGGAGCAGGGCAGGGATTCTTCCCCTGTGCTCAGCACTGCTTGGGCAGCACCTCAAGTGCTGTTTGCAGTTCTGGGCCCCAAATTTAGGAAGGACATGGAGGGGCTGGAGCATGTCCAGAGAAGGGCAACAAGGCTGGGGAGGGGTCTGGAGCACAAGAGCTGTGAGGAGTGGCTGAAGGAGCTGAGGTTGTTTATCCTGGAGGAGGCTCAGGGGAGACAAGGCGGTGTCAGGGCACAGGGTGGACTTGATGATCTCCATGGCCTGTTCCAACCTTGCTGATTCTGGGATTCTCTGAAACCACCCTTGGAGCAGTTGCAGAAGGAGCCCTGGGCCTCCTCTTCAGAAGCTCCAGCAGCCCAGGTCCCTCAGCTTCTCCTGCCAGCCCCAAAGCCCATCCTGTCAGTCCTGCAGAGCGTCTGCAGCTCCTCCTCACTGCCCAGAACAGGGAGCCCCAGAGCCAGACACAGCAGCTCAGATGTGCCCCCCTGGCCTGAGCTGCCTCTGGCAAGGGAGCAGCACCAGGCACTGCAGGAGCCTGCAGACAATTCCTGCAGAACTTGTAGGATGATCCTACTGCCCAAGGGACGTTCCCATATATAGTATAGGTGGCTTTTGAGTCCTAGTAAAATATCTGTGTTGTACTTGAATATCCATATATAGGCCTTGCCCAGGTAAGTCCCAGTTGTTCTTGATGGGTTGCAGCTGTGATGTCCTTCATTGGGCTGCAGCTGTGGCTAGTGAAGTTAACTGGGATAAAAGGGGGTGGGTTGGCCAGTTAGGGAGAGCCTTGTGGGTGCCCTGACTAAGAAGGACAAACATGCAGAAGGGGGAGTCTGTGCTGTGTAGGTCTTTAGCTATAAGAAAACACCGAGGAGAGGAGGTATGGGACTTGAGAAATATGGGACTTTAGAAATAGTATGAGACTCTAGAAATATAATAACAACACCCACGGGGCCAAGTCAGGAACTGCAATGGGGAGTGGGGCCAGAGAGGAAAGGGCAAATAGGGATGGGCTGTTTGCAGGGCAGGGAACAGGGGTGGGCAATGGGAAGACGTTTGTATCAGGAAGAGGAAAGAAAGCAAAGGTGAAGCCAAGGAAATGCTGAGGGCAGTTTGGGGGTGGCTGCCAGGCAGCCCTGGCTCTGAGCAACAGCATCTGCAGTGTGACAGGAAACTCCCAGCTGATGGGAACAAACTTTCTGGCTGACTGCAGAGGCCAGGACAAAGCTGAGTGGTTTCCCTGCCATCCCCCAGCCCTTGCTGGCCCCAGGGGCTGATGGCATTTGTGCTCCCTCAGGTTCATGTCCCCACAGCAGCAGTATGGGGGTGCTCCTGCCTGCTGTGTGCAATGCAAACAGGGGCTGCTGAGCCAGTGCTGCCGTGTCTGTGCCTGCAAGGCTGGGTCACCTGTGTGAGCTGGGGGAGAGGCCAGGGCTGCAGAGGGAGGATGATGTTTGCAGCTCCATGGGGATGCTCTGGGACACTGGCCTGGGCTGTCCAGAGCACTGGAGATGGATCAGCCCCTGCTCTGCTGCTCCTTCCCATCTGCCCCAGGGCCCTTGCAGAGCACCAGCTGTTGCTGCCCTCAGCTGCCATGGCAACCCTGGGACAAAGCGGTGCCAGGGGTGTTCCAGGTACAATTGCAGTGACACTCGGTGGTGCCACCAGGTGCCATGGCAACAGCCATGGGGGACCCATTCCTTGGTTTGGTGCTATGGCAACCAATTCCCGGCCCCATTGTGATGGTTGGTCGCCATGGAAAGCTGCCCTGGGCCCTTACTCAGGGCTGGTGTCAATGCCCAGAGCCAGAGGGGATCCCTTGCTGGGGGCTGTGCCATGGCCACCTGCCCTGTGCCGCACTGGCCGCTCAGGCACCAGGAACCAGCAGCCAGCGGCACTGCCAGGGCCAAAGCCAGGTCAGCCAGACAGAAAGCGGCAGGGCTGGGCACTGTTTCCATGGCAACTGGCACTGGGGGGGACACCTGGGTCACCTGGCCTGGCAGTTGCCATGGAAACCCCTGGCAGGGACTGAGGGCACAGCCCCTGGCACTGAGACACTGCTGGGCCGGGTGCTGGGCACAGGGCTGAGCACGCAGAGATGGTTTTGTTCTTGCTGAGCTGCAGCACAGCCAAGGCCTGTCCTGCCCCTCGTCAGCCACGCTGGGGAGGGGCTGGGGCTGCGGGGGAGCTGGGCAGGGGACACAGCCAGGACAGGGGACCCCAACTGACCCCGGGCATACCCCAGACCAGAGCACATCATGCTCAGGGTGTGAAGGGGGGAACAAGGAGGAAAGGGGGAATTTTGGAGGGAGTGCTTTTGCCTTCCCAGGGAACACTTAGGCAAAAGAGGGTGCTGGGTCACCAGTGGGCAGGGTCACTACCAAAGACACAGACACCAACTTGTAGAATTGTGTCATTTATATCATGCACAGCTGCAAAGATTTACAAAAGGATAAGCTCAGCAAAGCATATAATCATTAGCAAAGAATTACAAAAGAAGTTCAGCAATCCATCATAAGCCATCATTACATTTTGATGACCAATCCCTTGGTGAAACACTAGAGGTGTTTGTGGCAGACAAAGATTCTGGCTGACTATCAAGGTACACCTTTACAGACATCAGTAGTACTTTAGTGACACCGTTCTTCATTCTTTTTTCTCAATCTCATTCCAATTAGGAACAAGAATTCTGTTGTCCATGGAGCTGGCACCTTTTTAATTCCAGAATAATGCCCCCAGGCCCTTTGCTGTTCAGCTTTACCATGCTGTCTGTGGCTAACAAGGCTTGGGGGGCCCTTTCCCCTCTGGCTGGAAGGGGCCGGGTCCCAGGCCCTGAGGGGCACCCAGGCTCCTGGATGGAATTCCTGTGCAAGTCCCTCAGTGTCACAGCAGCCTTCACATGGAGCCCTGTGAATCAGAGCATTTTCCAAAGGGGCCCTTGGGGCAAACAGGGAGATCTGGTCTGGCAGGATGTGTAAAACAATCTCCTGTCAGATCTGCTTGTTCTCACACAGAATCCTTGGCTGCAGGGACACATTCCCATTGTTCCTGCCCAGGTTTCAGGACTCAGAGTTGTCTTTCCTAGGAGCTGCTCCTTCAGCTGCCTTGGGAGGGCCATTTGGCCTCTGGACCCACACTCTGACTCCATTATTAGGGCTGCTGGATCCAAACCCTTTATCTCCACAAACGGTGGTGATTGGAGCTGGGTCTGCTTTGTTTTCATTTTCAAAATTCCAATATCAATAATTGTGCTACCCTGTCATGGGGTTGAATAATCCAATCTTGTTCATTATTGTTTAACAGAATTACTGTAATTTCTCCTGGATATTCTGCATCAATTCCACCTGCCATGACAGGAACACTTTGCAAGGCCAAGCTCCAAGTGAGCAGTTACCAAAGCAAAGTGTCCTGGAGGAATCTGAATTCCTGTTTCAGAATTGACAGCTCTCATTTGTTTTGAATTTATCCTAATGAATTCCAATGCATGAAGGGCCAGCCCTGCAGCCTCTGGGCTGGCCCTGCCAGGGACCATCACAGCCAGAACAATTTCTCAGGCAGTCCAAGTCTCACTGCCCATGGTTGGATTTGCAAATTGGGGGCAGCCGTGCACAGCCAGGGGGTTTCCATTTCCCCAGTGGGCCATTGTTAAGGGCATGGAGCACATCTGGGAGATGGGTTCTCCATGGGCAAAGGTTCCCATCTCCTCATTTTTCCAACTGTTCTTTTAAACAACCCCTTCACCCTTTCAACCAATCCTGCAGCTTGTGCATAGTCTGGTACATGAAAAACCCTGCAGGCAAAATCACTGTATTTTTCACAGGAACAGACAAAGCACTCTGCATCACAGTATAAGCAAACCCTGTAAAAATAGCCAATTTCATCCCTTCCTCCCTTTTTCATTGTATACGATCTCACAAAATTGACCACTGACACTAGGGTCCTGGCCAATCCTGTTCTGTAGGGTATTTAGTGTTACATCCCTGAGCAGCCAAAGATACCAAATTATTATTGTCAGCACTATTTCATATTATTCCCATTTTTTATGTATGTATTGATATAGACATATCAAAATATAGATACATATTAAAATATATAAATACATATGTAAATATATATATAAATGTCTTAACCTATAAATAGGTATATAATGATACAATATATCAATATTTCACTTGCACAAATGCATCTGAGCTCAAGATTAAAACCTCTTCTGTTGCTCCATGTGCGAGCATTCCAACAATAATTGCTCCTTCTGAGGGTGCTGTTTCCTATGTACTCTCAACAAATTTATCTTTGTCTGCCCAAACCCACAAGGTCTTTTCCTTTTCCATGTGCAATTTTTGGATGCATTTGAAGACATCCAGGGGCGCAGCTTCTTTTACCCGACTGCCCCACTGCTCCCACACGGGGCTCTGACCTCAGCCCACTCCAGAGCCAGGGAACTCCAGGGAAGGGCTCCCCAGCTGGGAATTTCTGATGGGACTGATTCCTCACATTTACATTGAACAAGTGACATTTTGTTGGCATCTGGCCAGACTGTGCCAGTTTTGTTTTACCAGTGTGCAAAATCAGCACCAGAGACACACAGTCCAACTGAAGAAATCAGTGTCATTTCCTGCAGTTCAGAGCTGAAAAGAATCACAAAAGGAGCAGCTCAGCAATGCACCCAACCATCCCCACCAAAGATTGCAGCAGTGATTAAGAAAGATCCAGCAGCATTTACCCTCAGCCTTTACCATCCCCCAGATCCACACAGCAGCTGGGGAAGCTGTCACAGCCAAGGGCTGCAGAGCCACTCCTGGGCACTGGGAATTCCTGCAGGTGCCTCCAGCCACAGGTGAGGCTCCAACCCCGCTGGGAGAGGGCCCAGCTCTGACAGTGCTGAATGAACAAACTGACAGCACTGCTAGTGTGGCAACATCTGCTTTCATCCTCGTCTTGGGTCCCTCCCAAAGCCTGGCCAGGGCTCAAGGAGGAACTGAGGGAGGTGACTTTCACCATACAGCCCCAAACAAGGCCAGATGTCAGATTTCATGGCCTTGTCTGGCTTCTAAATACACAAAGGTCAATCCATGTTTCACTAAGGAGTGGCTACATCTACCACAGTGCTAATCACCATGCATATTTCATTAGGGAGCAGATACAAAGATAACCTTTGCTTGGAAGGTTCATCCAGAGGCCACCTTTGGCTCAGGGCCTGCTGTCCAGGCCTCACTCAGGGCTGCTGTCCAGGCCTTGGCACTTCAGGGATGTGCTTTAGTGCTGGGCTTGGCACTGCTGGGTGCCCGGCTGCACTGGGTGAGCTCAGAGGGCTTTTCCAACAGCAAGCATTCTGTGATTCCATGATTCTATCCACTGCATTCAGCTGGGGCTATTTTAGCAGCATTACTTTGCTCCAAATATCTCCTCTTGCCCAGCTCCTGTGGCCTGAGGCTTCAGCTCCTTCAGTTCCTGGTGCTGAGCTGCTCATGCTGAACGAGACGGCTCGGAGAGAAGAACACAGTCCATGCAATTCCTTCTGGGACACGGAGAGGGGAGGCTATGCAAACAGGAGCATTGTTTGCTGTGGCCTCCTCTCTGCCCTTCACGCCTTTCAGCGCTTTGAACCAGCCAAGAGCTTTCTCCAAGAGTGCAATGGAGCAGCTGTTCCTGCTCCCGGGCCTGGCTCTCTCCAGTCTCTGCCCTTGCCTGGTTCTGTCCCTCTTGCTGTGCCCTCTGTTCCCCCAGGGCTCGCTGGCTGCTGTCCAGGACTGTGGCACTGGCACAGATCCAGTGCTCCAGAGCCTCCTTTCTGTGCCCTTGCAGCTGCCTGGGCACAGCAGCCTTTTCCATCTGGAAGCTCCCCATGGACAGGGAGTGCCCAGCTCCGTTCCTTCCACAGCCTCCAGGAGCCCAGGGCTGCCATCTCCCCCCACACTGGGGGCTCCCAGGTGCCTCAGGCTGCTGTGACACCGCTGCACACGGGAGGGAAGAGGGGCAGGGGCTGTGCTCCAAGTCAGCTCCATGTGCTGCTGCTGCTGCTGCTGCTGCTGCTGTGGGGTCATTTGTGCAGCCCTGGCCCAGAGTCAGGGATCAGATCCTGCCAGTCTCTTCCAGCCCTGGCTGCTCAGAGTTTGGGCCTTGGAGCCTCAGGTGGCCAAAGGCAGCTGCTGCTGGTCCCTCTGTGTGCCCGTGTTCAGCAGTGCTGCTCCATCAGTCTGTGCCCAGCAATGGGGAAAAGCCTCAGCCCTGCCGGGCCAAGGGCTGCCGGGCTCTGCCTGAGCAGCTCAGCCAGCAGGAAGGGAGCTGCTCCACACGGGAACCAGGAGCAAAAGACATTCCTTTTGTAGGACATGTTTTCTATTGAAAGGAAAAAAAAAAGGAAAAAGGGAAAAAAATTGATAAATTGTAAAAGATAAGAATAAAATCCAAGTGTTAGTGAAAAAACATAACATACAGTTAATGAAAAAAAAACATAAATGCCAAGTTACATTCTTTGCATTAACAGGTATATGATCTTTTTAAAATGAGAACTCAGTTATTTCCATTGTAAATGTGCTGATGGCATGGATCCATCTTTGTGACCTCAAAAGCCTCTTAAAAGATTTTGGGCTTTGTTTCCAACACTGGTATTTGAAATTGTGCTCGAAGCAAGAGGAAATTGCTTTGTGCCCTTCCAGCTCCAAGCAGGACGGGGAATGGAAACTCTGTCAAACCCCAAATCCTTTAGAAGATGACCTTCCTTCTCACCCTGCGAATGAGCTGCACATTCCTTTTGAAACTGTCAGGGATTTCTTAGAGACATAAAGTCCCACTTACAGCTTTTTCCTCTGGTTTGGAAGTGCAGAAGGGCAGTTCTCCATCCATCAGCTCCAGACTGCACTGCCTCAGGAGCACGGCCCACTCGCCAGCTTTGGCCCACTCGTGGCACTGCTAGAGGAGGAAGAAAGTGCAATTGCACAATTCCAGCCAATAAAGAAGAAAGAATGGGACAGACAAAACACCCTGTACAGATCCAGGCATTCAGCTGGGACTGTGGAGAGTTTGGGTCCTTGCCAGTTGGATGTGTGACCCCAGCTGCAATCTCTGGGCCTGCAGCAGAGTCTCACTCACCTGCCAAAGCAGAAAGCTCAGGTGCTGTGCTCGCAATGGGCTCATCTGATGCAGAGCTGTCAGAGCAATGTGAGGGCAGAGCCAGCCCAGCTGGGCTCAGGGCTGAGCCCAGCAGAGCCCTGGCAGAGCCCAGAGCAGCCTCAGCACCCGCAGAGCCTGGCTGCAAGGAGAGAAAGCAGAAACCGCCCGTCAGCTGAGGGCTCCTGTGCCCTTGTGCCAAGGCCTGCGGTGCCCAGGCCATGCTGGCTGTGCCCAGAGCTGCCCATCCCTGCCTTTGGCAGCAGAGCAGGAGGGCAGCACATGTGCCCAGCCTGCAGCCAGCCACGGCACATCCAGCCCTCAGCAGCTGCCCAGAGCAGGATGCTCCTGTGCTCGCTGCCAGCTCCCAAAAGCTCTGATCCCACTCTGCCAAGCACACAGGGACCCACCTCACGCCAGCCACGGCTGCAAGAAAAGCTGCTCCCAAACCATGGCCTCAGCCTTCTCCAAGGGCACGGCCCATCCACGCCACAGCTGCTCCCAAGCACTTCCCCATCCACACTGGACCACCTGGAACGCTTCCTCTGGAAAAACAAACAACACATTATTGAAAAGAGATTAGAGACAAAAAGAGAAAACAAGAAAAACAGTAAAAACTCCCATCTCTGTCAGGGCCTTGAGGAAGGCCAAACCCCCACATGATAGGGAAAAACCCATCCATGGGTGAGGGAAGCCCACACTTTCTCTCTTCCCCCCCTGCACTGCCCCCTAAAATCGCGGTGACCCCAAAGCAAACAAGGGCAGTGGAGAAGCCCAAGCCCTTCCTTGCCTGTACAGCAAAGCAGCCCCTGCACAAGTTCTGGAGTCCCACCTCTGCTCCCACCATGGGGCTTTGTTTGTGTCGGGCTGGCTGCCCCAGCCCCAGCCCGGGGCATGGTGGGTGCTGGGGGCTGTTGGCAGGGCCAGGAGCCCACTCCCATTTCGTACCCACCCCAGGCCATGCCCCAGCCCTGCCAAAAGCAGCTGGGCAGCCACTGAAGAATGAGCTGCATCTGCCCCAGCAAAGGGGAAGCCTTTGGTTCCCAGCCAGGCTGGGCAATGCCCAAATCTGAGAACATCCCCCTGCATGTGGACTCATCTGCAAATTCACTGTGGAGCCTGGCTTTGAAGAAGGTGCCAGAATCAAAGTCCATCATCTTCAGCTGGCCAGGCTGAGGAAGAGCTTGTCATCCTTGGTGTCATCCTCACTCTCTCCAACAGCAGCAGCCCCACCTGGTACAGCTTCTCCAGGGGCTCCTTCTCCTTCCCTGGGGGCAGATCAGGCTCTCAGGGCTCTGCCCAGGGCCCCAGCTGTCAGGGAACCAGAACAAGCAAAACCAGCTGGGATGGCGCCCACCAGTGCTGGGCAGAGCAGCTCAGGTCCAGCACAAGGTCTGTGTGTTCCCATCCCATGAGCCCGATGCAGTGGCACAGGCAACACAAAAAGGGCTGGGTTCCTTTGCTTCTGATTGCCAAGGCATGTGTGGAGCTGGAACTTACCAGGGCCCTGGATCAAAGTGTGCCTGTGGCTCTCTCCCTTCTTCTAGGGCAGATGAATATCCTTCATCCAAGGATGACAGAACAGCTCTTCTAATGAGGGCCTTTCCAAGTCCAGCATGGATAAACACTGCCTGATCAGATCTTGGCACTCTGGGAAGAGAAACCAGAAACCACCAGTTAGTTGGAGAAGGCTCCTATTGGCTTTGCCCCACCATTCCCATGCCCAGGCCATGCTGGATGTGCTCAAAGCTCGGCCTGAACTTTCCCATCAACTCCCTGTTTTGGAGGAGAGCAGGACATGTGCCACCTCCTCAGCAGCTGCCAGTGCAGGATGCCCACAAGCCCGCTGCTGTCTCCCAGCACTGGAATTCCCCACAAGCCCAGAGATGAGGATCCACCTTGAGAGAGCCGTTGTGGCAGCGAGAGCTGATGGTCCAGGCTGATGTTCTGGCCCCTCCTGAAAGGGTGCTCCCCGCAGACCATCTGGTGCAGCAGGATGCCCAGGGACCAGATGGTAGCTGGCTTGCCATAGTACCGGCCAAAGTGGGTCCATTCCGGGGGGCTGTATGACCGTGTTCCTATGGAATACAGATGGAGTTCATCAGGGGGATGCTGCTGCTCCCAGAGCCTGGCCCCAGCATCCCTGGGCATGTGGGGGCTGCCTCAGTGGCACACAGGGTGAGCACTGCCCTCTCACCAGCACCTGGGACTTGTGTACAGACTTGGGGTTGGAAAAGAAGCCACTGGTGTTTCAAGGGGGCAGTGGAAGCCCTGGCAAGTCCTGACCATAACAAGGAAGAACCCACCCAGTGCTGGGAAAAACCATGCTCTCATCCTCCCTGCCTGCATTGCCCCAAAAAACATTATGAACCCCAACAGACCAGGTGAGTGGAGCAGTCCAAGCCCTTTCTCACCTGCACACCAAACCGGCTGGGCACCGGTTCCAGTCCCCCCTCTCTGCTACTCCCACCCATGGGTGTTTTTGTTGGGCTGGCTGCCCCAGCACCAGTTCTGGGCAGAGTGGGGGGCAAAGGCTGCCAGCAGGGCTGGAAGATGGCTACCCACTCAGCCCTGAGTTTCAAAAGAAACTCAGCTGAAGACTCAGTGCCATGAAAGGCCACAAAAGAGAGAATCCCTGCTGCCACAGCCAGCTTGGGCTGGGAGATGTTGGGTCATGAGATGCTGGGCCCAGGAGCCCTGTGTGGGCTCACCTGCAAAGTGAGTGTAGGCTGTGTCTTGCAGGTAGGTGCCACAGCCAAAGTCAATTACTTTGGCCTGCCCAGTGTCCAGGTCAACCAGGATGTTCCCTGGTTTGATGTCGCGGTGCAGGACCCCACAGCTGGTGCAGTGCCGCACGGCCTCCAGCACCTGGCGGAACAGCTCCCGCGCCTCCTCCTCGGGCAGGAACCGCCGTGCCCGAATGAAACGATGCAGGTCCTGACACCGCTTTGGCCGCTCCAGCACCATCAAGATGTCCTTGGGGAGCTCAAGCCACTCCAGCAGCTGGACCACACCAGGGAAGCCAGTGGACACCTTGGCCAGCAGCACGATCTCCAGGGGTGCGCTGGTGCCGTCGGGCTGCGGGAGGAGCACGATGCCATCAGTGGGGCTGATGCCGTGTTGGGGCTCGTGAAACCCTCAGCCAGCCAGGGATGCTCTGTGCCCTGCGCTGGCCCCACGCCCGCTCTCCCTCGGGGTGTCCTGGCGGCTCCCACCCTGCCGGGCCTCGGCTCATCCCCGGCCGGCAGCCCCGGCTGCTGGCCCCGCTCACTCACCAGCTCGCCCCAGTGCAGGACGCGGTTGCGTGGCACCCTTTTGATGGCCACCTGCAAGTCAAGGGGAGCAGCGGGCTCAGCTCGCAGCCTGCCCTGCCCAGCCCCATCCTCTGCCCTTCTCCTCCTCCTCCTCCTCCTCCTCCGCCCACTCCTCCTTGTCCACCGCTCACCGGGGCGCCGTCCGAGAGCCGCGTGGCCGCGAAGACGCTGCCGAAGCCGCCGCGCCCCAGCAGCGAACCCAGCCTGTACTGCTCCTTCAGGCCCTGCTGCGTCTTCCCTGCGGGCGGGACGCGGCTGTCAGCGCTCGGCCCGGGGCCAGCCACGGCCCCCGAGCGCCCCTCACCCGCCCCGGGCCGGCCATGCCCAGGCGTTCGCTCTTCGGAACGCGGCACGGGAGGTTCGGTGCCGGCGGCCGCGCTGCCGAGAGGCGGAGCTCGGGCCGGGGAAACCGCAGTGGAGGCGGCGGGAGCGGCTGCGCCGCGTGTGTCCTCCGCGGGCCCCGGGAGGAGCCGGGGCCGGAGTCGGGGCCGGGGCCGGGGCCGGGGCCGGGGTCGGGGCCGGGGCCGGGGCCGGGGCCGGGGCTGGGGTCGGGACTGGAGCCTGCGTCGGGTCCGGGGCTGGGCTCGGGCCAGGCGGAGCCGAAGGGCGGCGATGCCGCCCCCGCCCCAGGCACTGATGCCCGCCCAACAGCGCCACCGCCAGTACTGCCAGAGCCGGGCGGAGGCGAGACCGCGGCGGGACGGCCGGGGCCGGGCACGGGGCAGCCCCGCCTGGGGGCGGGGCCGGGCCGAGGGCATGGCCCAGCCCGGCAGGGGAGAGGGAGGCGGGGAGAGGAGAGGGACGCCGGGCAAGGGACCCTGAGAGAAGGGTGCCCGACAGCGGGAAAGGGAGAGAGGAGAAAGAAAGAGAAAGAGTGTTGGAGAATATCTGCTTTTGCTGCCGCCGCTGCCGCTGCCGCCGCTGCCGCTGCTGCAACTGAAGCACCGGGGCCGTTCGTCCCCGTGTCCGTTCCCCGCTCGCCCCACGAGCCCCACGTTCGAGCCCCGCGCGCCCCGGGGACAGCCCCTCCGTCTGCCCAAACACGGGAACTTTGCAGCGCTGAGCCCAGATGCAGAGCCTTGACTCCTGCACACTGGCACAGCGATCCCCTCGCTTGCTGCTGGGCATTGTCCTTGCTGAGGGTCAAACACTGTCGGGCCACCTTCCCTTGGTGTAGGATTCCTACCTGACCCAAGCACCACACTTACATCTCCAGTGTTGCTTTCCAGTAAAAACAGGGGAAGGAAAACTCTGTGTGGCTCATGGTATTTTACAGTGTCTAAAAATCCCTAAGTCACCAATCTTAGAGGTGAGGTGCATCTGGAATTACTGGGATGGAGAAGTAGTGCAACATGGAAAAGGGGAGCATAGAAATTAACAGAGGAAAACATCTTGGATTGTTTCCTTCATTTTCATTTCACTTCTGGAATGCTGTTTCAGTTTTCCAGGAATTCTCTCCTGTCTGCTCTTCCCAAGAATCTCTCATGGAGAACAAGGTCAAGCTTCTGTCACAAGATTTGCCACCAGGAAATTATGTCACTGGTGAAATTTTCATGATGACTGTGCTGGTTTAGGGCAAATTTTGGGAGGAAATCTCCAAAAGGGGTCCATCTAGAAAGAAGTTCAAGAAGCCCCTCCCCCTACTAGTTCAGGAAAAGACTTTCCTGGAGAAAAGTGAAAAAAACCCCAGTTTATTTAACAAGTAAAGTATTCACAAGCATGAAAAATGAATAGCATTAAATAAAACCTCGGACAGTGCTGAAGAGATGGCAAATTCAGAAAGCCCTTTTCGTGTGTTCTAGTTGGCTCACTCAGTCTCTTCTAAGTCCCTCTGGCGCTGGAATGCAGCGTCCCAGAGCTCGGGGGGGGCCACAGGTGTGAGCTGCTGCCGGTGTTTGTCTGGGTTTTCAGTCCAGAGCAGGTTTAAACAGTTCCAAGAAAAAGGAAAGTCACCGTCCAAGGAACTTCTCTTCCTAAGCTAGCTAAAACCACATTGCTAGACCTGGGCTGTGAAGGCATTGGGAAATTTCCAAATCTAGGTACTGGCGATCCCAGAAAACGCCAGATCTGGATGGTGCTGGAGCCAGAACCTGCAGATTTACAAATTTTGGCTTTCTGTGCCAGCAAATCGCTGGACTTGGGCTGTGCCAGCACCAGGAAGTTTTCAGATCTGGGCGCTGGTGCTGCCAGCAAACACCAGATCTGGGTGGTGTCATTGCCAGCGACAGAAATCTGCCAGATTTGGGCTCTGCTGGCACCAGGAAATTTCCAAATCTGGGTTCTGGTTACATGACATGCAAGATGTGGGTGGTGCCAGACCCAGTAGCAGGAAGCTGCCACAGGTTTTGGATTTCTGTGCCAGCAAATTGCTGCACTTGGGCTGTGCCGGAATAGGGAAATTTCCAGATCTGGGCACTGGCAGTGCCAGCAAACAGCCCATTTCAGGCTCCAGGAAGGACTGGATCTGGATGCCTTCCTTTTTTCTTTCCTTCTTTCCTTCCTTCTTTCCTGGGGTCCTGCTGCCAGCAAACTCCAGATTGGGCGGTGCTGGCAAGGGGAAATTGCCAGGTTTTAGCTTTCTTTGCCAGCAAATTGCTGGACATGGGTGGTGCCAGAAGAGGGAAATTGCCAGATGTGGGCACTGGCAGTGCCAGCGCACAACAGATCTGGGTGAGGGATGAGCCGGCACTGAGAAATTTCCTGATGCTAATTTTCTGTGCCAGCAAATTGCTGGAATTGTGCTGTGTAGGCATCTGAAAAATTCCCGATCTGGGTACTGGCGGTGTCAGCAAACACGAGATCGGGTTGCTGTAGGTACCAGGTATTTGCTTGGTTTTGGCTTTCTTTGCCAGCAAATTGCTGCACTTGGGCTGTGCCAGAATACAGAAATACCAAGATGTGGGAACTGGCAGTACCAGCAAACACCACATTTCAGGAAGGACTGGATCTGGACCCGTTCCCTCCCTGCCTGCCTCCCTCAACAAGGTGCCAGAGCGGCTGGAGAGCAGCCAGGCAGAAAGGGAACTGCAGGGACTGATGGACAGCAGGCTGGGCATGAGCCAGCAGTGTGCCCAGGTGGGCAAGAAGGCCAATGGCTCCTGGCCTGGCTAAGGAATGGTGTGGCCAGCAGGAGCAGGGCAGGGATTCTTCCCCTGTGATCGACACTACTTGGGCAGCACATCGAGTGCTGTTTGCAGTTCTGGGCCCCCCAATTCAGGAAGGACACGGAGAGGCTGGAGCGTGTCCAGAGAAGGGCAACAAGGCTGGGCAGGGGTCTGCAGCACAAGTCCTGTGAGGAGCAGCTGAGGGAGCTGGGATTGTTTATCCTGGAGGAGGCTCAGGGGAGACAAGGCAGTGTCAGGGCACAGGCTGGACTTGATGATCTCCATGGCCTGTTCCACCCTTGCTGATTCTGGGATTCTCTGAAAGCACCCTTGGAGCAGTTGCAAGAGGAGCCCTGGGCCTCCTCTTCAGCAGCTCCAGCAGCCCAGGTCCCTCAGCTTCTCCTGCCAGCCCCAAAGCCCATCCTGTCAGTCCTGCAGAGCCTCTGCAGCTCCTCCTCACTGCCCAGCACAGGGAGCCCCAGAGCCAGACACAGCAGCCCAGATGTGCCCCCCTGGCCTGGGGTGCCTCTGGCAAGGGAGCAGCACCAGGCACTGCAGGAGCCTGCAGACAATTGATCTGAAGGCCAAAGCTCCTTAGCTCCTTCTGAAAGAGCAGGAACAGTTCCTCATTGCAGTGTGCTGGAATGCTGGGCACCACAGCTCCAGGTGAGGACTGGACACAAGTTTGCTCCCACTGAGTGCTGTGATGGGTTCTGCAGGAACTCTGGGCTCCTGTGCTTGCCAGGCACAATGAGGAGAGAAGGAGCCAAGTGCACTGATGTGGGAAATGGATTTGTAGAAAGTTTTTAGAGCCTAATAGAAGGCCCACAAAGTATGAATCTGTATATAAATCTTGAAACAAAAATACTAACTTAAAAATTTCCATGGAATAGGACAGATATTGTTGAGAGAGAAATGGAGCTAGATAAAAGTTTCAAAAAATGGCCTTGCAAATAAGACTTTGGAAAAACAGATCTATGAAAGATGCATTGTAGTGGGACCCACGAGGGGTAGTTTCAAATAATTGGCTTTAAGGCATCTACAACATGGCATGGCAAAAAGGCTGATGGACCAAGAAACACTTATAATGTATTATAATTAGGAAGTAGTTGGCTTTTGATTGTGATGGCGTGAATTAGAACATCTGTATTGTCTCACCCTTCTCATGAGACTGAAAATGGAATAAAAGTTTTTAAAACACCTCTCAGTGTCCCCATCTCCAGGTCAAGAAAAGAGTATTATCCAACACACTGACACACCTTTGCCTCGAGCATAACCCAGCCTGGACCAAACACACTGAAAGGTTTCCCCTTTGGCCCATGTCTCGAAACATCAGGTCTGCTGTTTGATAACTCAGGTTGGTTTGGTGCCAAGGAGTTCCCTCAGAAATACTGGGTTTGTCTTCCTCTGTGCCTTCCCCTCAGCAGCCTTGGGGATGCTCCTGTGTGACACCATCTCTCTCACACAGTTCAGACAACTTCAAACAGGATATTGTGCAATAAGTCGTCTCCTCTAAAGTGTTCCAACAATCCCTTTCCGGCAATAGGAAATTATTCCTAATAGATGAAAGTGGAAAACCCCCAACAGTTTATTAACAAACAGAATCCCCCCATGACAGGCATTACAAGAAGGCGCCGGGGTCTCTCTCGGAAGAACAGGAGCTGTCACGGAGCAGTTCCAGCAGCTGATGGAAGCTCGGGGGCTCGTCCGGCGTCGGCTTTCTCCCGTGGCAGAGCTCCATGGAGCGGGCAGGGCAGTGAAGCAGCTGGGCTGGAGCCCCTCGCTGCCTTTTCTCCCCGGCGTGGCTCAGCTCACAGACTCTCGGGCTGGGAGCGGGGCCGCTCCGCTCCTGCCGGCACCGTGTCCCTGGGCTTGGACAAACAGTTTCCTGCCAGGAGAGCCCTGCACACCGCTCCACAGATCTTTCATACAGGCCCAAACCAACTCCAAACACTCTGTCTGCAGCAGCTTTTCACAAAGGGCTGCAGCAATCCAGGACAGCTGCAAGTGAGTGTCGGAAGGCTCTTGTCTTGTTCCTGACAGCAGAATTCTTGATGATCTTGTGCAATTTTCTTCAGATGTAACATGAGAGCTGAGGTTTTTTTGTTAAAATATTCAATGATGAGTAACAAGCCTTGGGAGCATGAGGTACAGGACTGACATGCGAAAGCATGAGCATATCCTCCAAAGTGGCCAGTTTAATTGTCCATTTTATTACTCTTGAATTTACTCCACACTAATAAGGAAAACCAAGCTCTGCTTGGAGGCAAAACAGGCATGGGATACACTATGGTCCCTCGCAGTCTCACCAGGCTGGCAGTGACACAGCAGGCAGTCTGCTTCATTGTGAACCACTACAGAGCTGCATCCCAATCTGGTTTAAGTGGCGTGGTATTATTAAGAGCTCCTTTTCTGCATGAGATACAAAAAGGAGATTCCAAATTATCTTCATGCAAGCATGCAGTAAAGAACTGCTCCTGCTGTCCTAAGAGAGCATTTGCTTTGGCAATTACACTCTTCCCATTCATCTTTTGATGCAGACACCTCAGGTTTTCTCCTACACCCTTGCAAGGCTGGTAGTTGCTGTTTCCCATTTCCTGTTCTTCCCTAGAGATGGTGCAGTGGCTGCTTTGAAACAAAAAGCCCTGAGATCTGGACAGCTTGAAGGAGCATGAAATGCTAACTAAGTGCTCATATTGGTAATACCCAGGTCTGACCTTCCCAGTGCTCTGCAGCAGCAGCAGCAGGACCATGCATCATTCCTGTTGGTGGATGTTCATGTTTCTGATGTGCAAGAGCAATGACTTTGAGGAGGGACAAAAATGCCCCTCTTCAAACAGTGGGTGTGCAAGGAGATGTGAAGTTTCACAGCCTTTTCTAGGATATTTGAGAAAGATTTAAGAGAATATTGTGGCATAGGGTAGGTCCCTAAATTTGTCTCCAGAGGAATCCCCAAAGGGCACATTCACTCTGCTGCTGATGGCAACCCCATAAGCTCATGGACCAGTTTCCCCTGCAACGTGCCACCCTGCCTGGGCTTTACTAGGCCGGGACTAGACCCAGAGCTAATCAAACACATGCAGCCAGGTGACATTGTGTAACATCAGAAGCTGGCAACCATGAGGACTTTGCTGCCAAAAGGTTTCAGTTTGCACTGGGCCCAGAAGTGTTTTTCCCTAAGGCAAAGCAAATTGAAATGTGAAGTTTAAAAGCTTCACATGACTATGAAAGGAAATTGCAGAATAATTTCTGGAAGGGCAGCATTGTCAATGATCATGCAGCCTACCAAGAGCTGGAGCTGAATCCAGAATTGCTTCTTCCAGCTGTGCAGGAATTGATTCCACTGGCAAGCACTGGTCCATGGGAAAAAATGATCCCCTAGCTCTGGGCTGAATGGCACCCAGGCTGCAGTGCAGATTGGAGGAACCCTTGTCACTTGTTATTGGCCTCCCAGTGCACTCATCCTTCTGCAAACAAGGGGCAAACAACACAGCTGCACTGCTGTTCTGGGTAAATATACATACAGGTGATGTATATTTGCCAAAGCAGTGCATCATTTCCCAGTGAAATCCATGACCTCTTCTTACCTATGGAATTGTGATTGAAGACACCTGTGAGCCAGATCTGTGGGAGATTGCAAAGGAGCAAAGCTTTGGGATTTGGGCACACTTCTCTTGGTTTCTTTGCTCAGGCCTTTGGTGAGCACAGAACACACCTAGGTAGAAAACCTTTGACTAGACAGGATCTTTTGGATCCATTGTCCCTCAAACAGGTCAACAGGTGACTCTGTTGTAATGCCAAGTAACAAAGAGCAGCACAAATGACACAAAGAAAACATGGCCAAAGAGGAAGAGGAGAGGCCCAATGAGGAAAGGATGTGGTGAGACACTGGCACACTGAGTGAGCTGCACTCCCATAATCTCTAGGCTGGCAGGTCCTGGTCTCACATTCTCCTCTTGGTTTTTTCAATTTTGTTTATTTATTTACTTTTTTTTCATCATCAAAATGAAATATATAGAATTAAAAACAGGTAATCAAAACTTAAAGACAGAATCAAAACACATTAATTCAAAACTACATCTAAAGATCAGAACATATGTACATCTGTAACTATCAAGCCTAACGCATCAATCCTATTCTTCAAACACTCTCCATACAGGCGGCAGCTTCTTCCTGAGCTTGGAGGAAAGAGAGCTCTTCTGGATGGGAGGCGAGGACTTTGTGGGTGAGAGAACATTGGAAGTGTCCCAAGGAAACTTCTCGGTAAGACGGTAACTAGTCAGATCTGCAAAGCGGAGACACAAAGTTAAACAGAAGCCACCATGCAAACCTAAAGCATCTGAAGCTCCATATTTCATGGGACACATTTCCTGGAAATGTCCAAACAGGTGCACAGGGAAACATGCTCCTGCTGGCAGACACTTGAGGCAGGCCAGGGCAAACCCTGAGCCACTTGCCCAGAGCTGGCACAGGCACAGCCTGGCCTCTGGGCTGCCCTGGGACAGCAGGGAGCCCAGAGCCCTGTGCTCCCCAGGAATGGCTCAGCTGCACATGCACCCTCCTGCTTCTCTGCCTGCCCCACAGCTCAGCAGCCCCACAGCTCCAGGGGCACTGGCAGCAGCACAGCTCATTGCAGGGGCACGTGCAGGGCACAGCTGTTCCCTGGCAATGTGCACAGCCTCTCTGGGCTGCCACAAGACCCTTCCTGCCAGCAGAGATTGGCCTAGCTCCACCCTCACCTCTGTGTGAGGCTGAGCCATGACTGCCCTTCATCTTGTCCTCCATCTGGAGTTGCTTCAGGGCCCCCATGCCATGAGTAGGAAGGGCAATGGAGAGAGCAGGGGCAGATGCACACCACAGAGACCTGCAGCAGGATTGAGGCTCTTTTCACCCATGTATCCCCAAATCTGCAGAACTTTGGAAAACAACAAATGCAGGGAAAACACGTGGTGGGCTATGAAGTTGCAGAATATCCAGCAATGCAGCCTATTTCTTCTGTGGGGCTTGGCAATGGATCCATCTGAATGTTTTACCCTATTGGAAAGCTGAGGAAAGGGTGGCAGGCAGTTTAGCCAGGCTGTCCTGTTCTAGAGAGTGTCTCTTGGGAACTATCAGGCCCAGCACCAACATTTAAGGCAGCATTTGCTTCAACTGTCCCATGGCAGTCAGCCTGTGAAGGTGCCTGTAAAGTGATTCATCATCTCAAGGCTAACATGAAACATCACTTTGAATAGAAAGTAGAGCTCTAAGGCCAGGACAGTCATATAAGACTCCTTTGGCAGGAGTGTGTGCTGTGTAGGCTGTGCCACACCCAGCAGATTGTCCCCCATGTGCTCCATGCCCCAGCAAGGACCCTCCTCATTTCTCAAGTTAATGGCATCATGAGGAGATGTGGTTTTCCCAGGGCCTCTGTGGTTAGCACTGTGAAATACCAAACACTGCTCACAGCTGCAATTGCAATTGTCCCTCTGCCCACAAAAGCACAAGGCTCCATCCTTGGCTTTTGCAGGCACTTTCCCTTCCCCATCAGTCACCACATCTAGGAAAATCTGAGAGACTGGGAGAACTCCAGGGAGCAGCAGGAAGCTGAGTCAGAGAAGCTTTAGTTTGGGTATCAGGAAAAAGGGTTTTTCACCCAGAGGGTGGCTGGGCACTGGAACAGGCTCCCCAGGGCAGTGGTCACAGCACCAAGCCTGACAGGGTTGAAGGAGCATTTGGACAACAATCTCAGGCACTTGGTGTGACCCTTGGGCTGTTCTGGGCAAGGCCAGGAGCTGGACTCGATGGTCCTGATGGGCCCCTTCCAACTCCCCATATTCTACACTTCTGTGATTCTGAGAACTAATGGGCTGCAGGAGGGCAGAAATAGGTGACAAGAGGAAAGAAGTGAGGTTGGTTGGAGAATCAAGTCAGTGAGTTCACAGAAGATGCAGGATACAGGACCCTTCCCTCCCAGCATTCCCATTCTCTGTCTCATCCCTTCTCCCTCCCACACACACAAAGGTGAAGAACATTACTAAAAGAAGAAGAACCTACTTGGCTCCCATGTCCATGAGAGCAGTCATTGCTCGTGCAGGAGTCACATTCTCCACCATGATCCCCAGGCTCTGACTGGCTGCTTTCTGAACAAATTCTGGGGAGTTGGACACCATCTGGAGAAGGACCCGAGCAACCTCATCCACCTCAGAGTCCATGTCCTTCTTCAAGGTCACAGAGAGCTCTCCCAGAGTGACAATGGCAGAGCAGGACACCTTGGAACGGAGGTTGGTCACCTGGGGAAGCCATGAGGGGAAACATAAGAATCACCTTGAAAAGAAAACCAGTTGCCTTCAACAGAAGTCCCAGGAAATGACAACACATCCCACTGTCCAGAGGAGCATACAAGGACAGGAAGAGCAGGAGAGCACAAGCACAGAAAGGCACTTACTGTGGCACCAATTTCTGGCTTCAGACCTGCTTACTGCAGGCGTAAATAAAAATTTCATTAAGTGTTCTACTTAACCCTTCTTAAATGTCCAGAGCTTCGATTTTAGGCCCTTTTACTAGAAAATAAATAAAGAGCTGCTTTCAAATCATGAAGGCAAAAGTCATAAAGATAAAAGAGTCAGGTGCTCCTGTTCCAAAAAGCAACACCAACAGCTGAAACACTCAGCCAGGAAACAGAAAACACAGGCTCAGGTTCTACAGAATAATTCGGAGTGTTGAATTATAGCTTGGGCAGAGACTGGGACTCTGGCAAATAACATCATTAGTTTCTCAGTTTCTGCATTTGCGCATTGCATTATAAAGGCTCCACACTCAAAGATGAGTGTCAGATACCCGACCTGCCAGTAAATACAGCTGCATGTACCCACACATCCTACAGAGAGCTGACAGACATTAGAAATATCAGGTCTAACCAGGAATGAAGGCAGACCCTGAGCACACATGGAGATGAACAAGCACATACCTACCCTACACACTGTGTATGAAGTATGGGGGACAATTCAGAACAATGTTCTCACCTCACTGGCAACTGCCAAGCACACCTCACCAAGTCTACAAAGCAGGACCTGTGAATGGGACCCAGCCAGGTGTCTGATGGTGAAGAGTCCCTCCTCCTTCAGCTCCCTGAAAGGCAGAAGATTGATTTTTCTCTCCACCAAGGCAGCACCCTCTGAAATGACCAGGCTGGCAGCTCAGTTGAACAATGAGAGGTGCTTTACAAGGAGTGCTTAATGAAATCATGGAACGCATTGCCCCAGGATGCTGTGGCTGTCAAAAGCATTCACAAACCCAAGAGGCAAAGAGAGGGGTTTTAGAGTGGCCATTTAAGAAGACAGCCTTTCTGAAATCTCTGGCACATGAGGCTCCTCTGTCACTGCTTCCTAGAAGCTGTGAGACCGGGCCATGCTGCTGTTTGTTGTCACCTCCCTGTACCTGTCCCTGAGACACAGTGCCACCGGGCTGTTATTGGGGCAATTTCCTTCTTTGCCAGTCCCAGCAGGCATTCAGCAGGGAGAGTCTGCACTGCCACTCTGGAGCTGAGTTTCCACTCTAGGATCTCGGGCTCTCTGTCACCCCCTCCACTCCCTCTCACACATTCCCCAAAAAAGCAGCAGGATGTCTGCTGGGACCCCCTCAGCCTGCAGGAAGGCCAAGTGGGTCCTGGCCTTTCCTGACCCACAGCACAGCTTTCTTTCATCCCAGCATGGAAATATAAAAACTGTATTATCACATCACACAGAGGGCCAGGAGCTTTTTATTTTGGCCCCAAGTGTCCACAGGGCATTGGGGAAGAGAAGAAAAAGAGTGTTTTGCAGCAAGCAACCCAGCTACTCAGGCAGGATGGTAGAAAAAGTGTCTGGGAGCTGCTTTTTAAGAATTTGGTGGTTCTGCTGAAGCTTCTGACAGAGCTGATGGGCAGATCCCAGAGCTATGGAGAGTTCCTGGGAAGTCCTTGGATATGCCTACGAATGCTCTCCCAGCCACGAACTGCCATCTGTGTCCTGTCCATATGTTACTGCCTTGACTGTTGAGTGTCTGAGGTGCCTCTTGAGCCTGCTATGGACCTCCTTCACCAAGGAATGGATTGTGATACAACATCCCTTTCTGCTTATGTTTGGGCACTGACAGAGCCTGGAGCACTCTGCCTCGAGCTTGGGCTCTGGCCAAGCAAGATTGCCAATGAGAGCAGCTCAAGGTCCTCAGCTCTTCCCTGCTGCTGGGACAGACAGACATGGCCATGGGGACAGAATGGAGCTGCCCCATCTGCCAGGGCACTAAGAAGGATGTGAATTTTTCTCTGCCCTGTCACCACCAGTTCTGCCTGGGCTGCATCCTGCAGTGGGCAAAGAGAAATCCAGCGTGCCCACTCTGCAGAAGAATGATAGAAGCTGTCATGTTTTCTGAGTAGGATGAACAGGACTACATACAATTTGCCATCAGCTCCCCCAAACAATTGCTAGAGTCCAGCAGGGAGAGAGCCTGGCCACCTTGCTGAAAGCAGCCCCCCAGACCCTGTGATGGCTGCTCCATCTTCCCCACAGGGAGCACTGTCCCCAGCTGAGCAGGGGCTGCAGGACCAGAGTCTGTGGATGGCCTCCTGCCCAAGGAGTGGGCCGAATTTTTCAAATAACAGTGTCATCTACTGGACCAAAGGTGGCCCTGGCTGCAGCAGAAGCTGGAGGGAATATGCCAGCGCCAGAGATGGCTGGTTAAGGAATTCATAGAGCAGCATCCTGCACACCCTCTCTGCCTATGGTCAAGTTGCCAAAACCTTGGTGCCAGTACTGCAGCTTCTCCTCTCTAGCAGTCTGAATTGCTGCTAGCATAGTCCAGGGTAAAGAAGCAAAAAGGACCTTTGCATAATCTCCACAGATGTTTTATTCAGCTGTGCAGGGAGATGTTCAGCTCCCAGCACCCACACACAGAGGGTCTCACTTTGTCTCCACAGGGGCCTGGGGGCTGACCCTGATCTCGGGGCAGTACAAAGATAAGGGGGCCAATCAGGGAATAGGGAAGGTGTGGCTAAGGAACAAAGGAACAGACACAGGAACAGGGGAAGGAGCCAATGGGGTCTAACAGCTTTTTGAGGGGAGCTTTGTGTCTCCCTACGCGAGGGAATGCCCCCCCAGGGTCTCCACAATTCCTCCTGTTTTGTATTATTAGGAAAGCTTCTCTGAAGGATCAACTGAATCAACACAAAATGACAAAAACCATCAAAAGCGCTCATAGGACAATTGTTCAAAATTCAAACAATTCTGAGTTCCCAACGTGCCAACAGATTTCTTGGAGTGTCTTAGATCTGGCAGGAGGGATGCAGGGTTTTCTTAGCACAGTTTATCAGGAAACTGAGTCACACATACTGAACCTCTGGTCCATGGCTCCTCACTGCCATCGTGCAGCAAGGATGCCCAGAGGCTGCTGTGCTCTGGGCCTGTCAGGGATGAACACAGCGGCTCTGTGGCCAGTGCCAGCTCCAGCAGCTCACAAGAGGAGACTCCTTCCAGAAGCTCTGCTGGCTCCAGTGTGGCAGACCAGCAGAGCCCACTGGAAGCCCCCCTCCATTGCAGCCACCCCCAGCTGTGCCCATCATCACTGCAGAGCAGGAGCTGCCCCAGAGGAGCCGCGGCAGGAGCTCGTGGCAGTGGCAGGTCCCTGTGCCCCGGGCAGAGCCACAGAACCTCTGCTCCTGGCTGGGACAGGGGCTGCTCACCCTGGTGTCCCACCAAGAGGAGGGATCCTGGGCCCCAAACTCTGCCCAGCCCTGCCAAAGGCCACCCCACCAGCAGTGCCAGCAAGGTTCCTGCAGCCTTTCAGCCAAATCAGAGGAAAGAAATGTCTCTGTAGCTGACACAGCCTCTGCACACAGCTTTCTCCCCCTTCTCCTGGTGCCTTTCCCTGACTCCAGCAAGAGCTGCAGGAAATGCTGTGTGAGCCATGATGATGGAAGAGCTACTGATAAAAACACTGGGGTGATGCTTTCAGAGGAGTCATGAATGGAAGACTGACCAACCTTCCAGCCAATGGTATGCCAAAAGATTCCATTCTTTAAATAATTGCCTGCAATAAATTAGTAAAAAGAAAGTTACGGAAACAAAATAAATCTCCCACAGCTGCTGGCTTTCCTCAGACTCCATGGTCTATGTATTGCTAGACTTACTTCATTTAGGCAGAATATTAACTGCCCTGACTTGTTGGAGACTGACCACAAGGTCTCATCTGTGGTGGGCAGTCACTAAAATTAGCTCAGCAGAGGCATCTTCAGCTGTCCAAGTGTAGCAGAAATACATATTCTCTGCTTCATGGCTGTGTGGCAGCAGCTGCTGGTGTGGATTTGTCAGCGTTGCTTCGTGGATTACTCCTGGGAAGGAATTGTGTGCACAGGCACAGTATGATGGCTTCGATCTCCTCTAATTACTCCAATGGGATGATGGCCAGAACTTTTAGGCAAAAAGCATCATGACAGAATAATTTACAATATTCTCCAAACTACTCCTGTGGTTTGGATTTTCTTACTGATTAGGTTCAGTGTCTGGCCTCAAGAAATCAGTCCAGAAAGAACAGGCAAACCTCAGCTTGCAAGTTAGAGTGCAAGTTTTTAATCTGATGGTTTTGCAGCATGTACAAACAACTCTTCAACATATTTGCAAATAAATCTCTTAGTTCTTGCTATACCTATCCAGAACCTGACTCTCTCCTCGTTTTATTTTGATTTGAGAACCAAGCATTATTTTTTTTTCTGGACAAGAAAGTATGAACCAGCTGCAAATACAGACTACAAGTGTGCATCTATACTGCATGAACTGAGCTGTAGCTTGGAATTAAAGGCAAGAAGGGATGCTATGGTAAATGTGAACATTTAGTGCTGACATAGGTGCCCTCTGCAATGCTCCACCAACCCATGGTTCACATTGCTACAAACTCTCATCCTGGTGTTACAAAGAGTGTTGAAGAGCTGACTGTAAGTAAAAAGATAGCCAGAATGTTAATTTTTGTTAATATGGCAAACAATGACTATCTAATAATTCAGAGCTCATGGAAGTGAGTATTCAGATTTCCACTTAGTATGTGCTGGCAGCTTTAATTTGAAATCAACAGGTTTATCCAAATCAAGTTATCCATAGGAATTAATTTGCTCTATGATCTACCTAAAAATGGCTCATTGTCTGAAAAGTTTAGTAGAAATTTGCAAAGTCAACAGTCCACAGATTTTCATTTCTTGTTTAGTGGCTATTCTGCAGGAAAGCTTTTACAGACTAATCAGTTTGGATGTAATTAAAATGCCAGTACATTTCATCCAGCCATTTTGGTATTAGAACAAAACCATATGACTGCACAGCCTTTTAAAAAGTATTTTAAAATAAATTTTCAAATCAACAGTCTGAGTAGGACTCAGAATAAAAACTCTACCAAACTTCAACTGCATTGGAAGATTCCCTTGTCACCCTGTGAATCAACTCTACATTTAGAAGATTAAAAGTCCCCATTATGGTGGTTTTGGTATGGTTAGGAGTTGGGGAAGGGTCTTCTTCCTTCTCAGCTCCATGCTGCAGTGCCTTTGGGATGTGGCATGCTGGCCGTTGTTTGTGCAGCCCTGGTATTTCTCCCTGAGGCAGAAAGTGCAATTGCATTTCCAGCCCAGAGCCCGTGAGGAGTGGGGCGTGCAGAGCTGTGCCAGACCCAGGCCAGCAGCTGTGCCGCCAGAGGGTTTTGGTTCCTGCCCAGGGCAGCTGGTGCATCTCTGCCATGAGTGCCTCCCCTTGCCAGGTGCCCATAGACAGCAGGTGCAGGGTTCTGCACGGGGCATGGAGCAGGGTGGGGATGTCTGCTGGCAACAGAGTGCAGCGGAGAGCAAACAGTCCAGGATGGTCCTGCAGTGTGTGACAGAGAACTCCTGACACAGCTGGTGACGGAGCCAGTGAGGGAAGGCACTGCTGGGCCTGCTGTTTGTGAGGAGAGAAGGGCTGCTGGGTGACAGGAGGGTTGGAGGCGGCCTTGGGCTCGGGGATCACAAAATGCTTGTGTTTGATTCCCAGAGAAGGAACGAGAGATGTTGGGGAAGTGTTGACCTGCAACAAATTGTGAATGTGTTAATCTTTAACAGGCAGTGCTTGATCGTACCTTCCCTCACAGCAGTGGTTAATGTGTGCAAGTGGATGTCTTAGCCTTGAGAATAAAGACAGTGGGCCTGCTGAGGAGGTAGCTGCAATGCATTCAAGCAGAAGAAGGCTCTTAACCATGGAAGGAGAATTTGAGGAATGGGATGTTCACCCCATGACCACCAGAGACCCTCAAGAGACCCCTACTCTAAATGTCAGTTATTTTGGGGAAGTGATTTAAACATGTCAAACACTTTGTGAGAATGTTTAGCCTGTGAGTTTGAGCAAAGGAATTAATAAAAGTAATGAAAGTAATGTCTTAGTTCCATGGATACTAACCCGTGGGTGTGCATGTTTCAGGGAAGTGATTCCTCACGCACCCTGCACTGAAATAAAGTAATGCCTCTTTTCTCACACTGAGCTGGCCGTGTGGATTGGGCCCTGCTCGGTAACTTTCATTTTGGTCATTTCTATTGAAGCATAAAGAATGGTTGAAATGAAATCTTTTCCAGCTGTTTCCCTTTGGTTTACCTGTTTGAGGGTTAAAATTCAGTGCTGCAGGTGCTGGGTGTGTGCAGAGCAGTGCAGCCCCAGAAACCCCTTGGCTTGCCCACAGGTTGTCATGCCTTGTGGCCAGGTGTGCCCAGCTGTGGCAGGAGAAGGAGCCCGCAGCGCAGTGGGCACCGTGCCCTGCCCAGCCGGGGCTCTCTGGCACAGAGCAGCAGCAGCGCCAGCACCGTTCAACCCGCTCCCTCCTTGGCATCCCCTGGCACACAGAAGCCTCTGGAAATCAGCACCGCCAGTGGCGTTCCCAGCTGGGAGCAGCTGCTGCTGGCGGGCAGATGCTGCCAGTTCGACTGCTGCCAAAGGGGAAGAAAGGCAGAGATGTACCCGCACCGGAGCCCTGGGCATGTCCAATAAAGGTGCAAATATGTGGGGAGATTTGTTAGGAAACATTTCAGCTGTGATGCCAACAGTGGCTTCTCTCATGGTTCTGTGTGTTCCAGACGAGTAATGCAATGGTTGGCTCTGACAATTAAGAAGTAGATGTTATGTGGATGTTCAAATGTGTAGTGATGGTATTGTAATATATCCTCCCATAGTCCTCTTTCCAGTCCCCCTTGTAACAGCCTGGGTAGTCAGGGCATTTGGGGAGGGCTGGCTTGTGACCAGCAGGCAGGGTGTAACAATGCCTGACCTCCAGTCAGGATGCAAGAAAGTAATCTCCACCAATGGACAGCAGAGAAAGTGTTGACTGGCAAAACTTTTGGAGGGGCTAAGGGTATAAAAGGCAGAGCGTCCTTTTTGTAGATGAACACATGGCTGCTCGTCACAGAGACTCCCAATGCTGCAACTTTTACTTTGTTAAGGTTTACTAAGCCTTTAAAATTTTAAAAGTGAGAGTCATTTCTCACATGTGCAATGATGTGGGCCATTTTCTTGGTCTGGTTTCCTTTGCTTGTTTCCCATCTGAGTGCTCAGCTGGGGTACAGGCTGTAGGTGCTTGGGGCACTCCTGGAGTTCCTCTTGGATCCCTGAGGTTTGGCCCATGGGGGGGATTTTTACTGCTTTGTGACAGAGAAGAACTTCCCTGGCTCTTTTGTGTTTGCTGTAGGGAAGGTTGGTTATTGCTTTGCATCAACTCACAGACCAACACAGAGCTGTTCCTTTGTGATGTCAGGGCATGGTTGCCACCTCGTCATAGTGACATCAAAAGGTTGCCTTGGTGCACAGAAGGCCTGAGTGTCAGAGCAGCCCCAGGCCTTGCTCAGATCAGGAGAACCTTCCTGGTCAAAGCATCTGTCAGTAGGCAGCTGCCCACTGACAAGAGGCTTGTTTTTTTAGCTTTTAGAAAAATTGCAGAAATGCCAATATTTAACCATCTGGCCACTGCAGCTTTTGCTGCATATGGCATTACTTATTCCATTTATTATTTTACGGATTTCGCACGTAAGTAGAGGCTTCCTTCTGCTTAGGTTAGGGTGTATCCTAACCTGGCTTTTGTATGTCTTCCTGCTCTTTCTTGGTGGCTGAGTTTCTGATTTTGAAACAGAAAGAGCTTTAGGATGCCAGTGGTTTGGTAAAGCTCCTGTCAAGAGGTTCAGCTAAAAGGGGGTGTCTGTAGCCACAGGGGCAGCATTTGCAGGGGAACCTGCAGGGCTTCCGTTCCCTCCACGGGAGAGTCTGGGGCAGCAGAGTCTGTCATTTCCTCAGGTTGCTGGGACAAGCAAGACACATTTGAAAATGTAGACTGTCAGACCTTCTTTAAGGCCTTCCAAATACTCTGCAGTTGTTCCCAGAATTCAGAGAAAGCTTCTTTCTTTTTAAATTTTGTCATGAAAGGATTTGACTAACTTGACCTTTTACTGAGTGCTAAAATAGTTGTTCCCTTTGAAAGGAAGTGCTGCTGTGCTTTTCCACAATAGAACTGCACGACCTGCAGGGGGATTATGGGGAAGCTTTTCTGGGCAACTGTTTGCTGCAAGTTAATCAGAATTAGTGCATGACACTGAGTGATAAATATAAGAGTACCTGAAGGAGAAAATTTCAGAAGCTGTTTTATGTCTTTGGTAGAACAGGAGCATTGAGTGTTAAAGAAAAACACTTTGCATTTTCTTGATCATATTTGTATTCATTTCCTGGCTAAACTGGCTGCAGTGTAGGCACAAGCAAGAAGATTGTCCTGATCCCTTGCTAGCTGTGTGAATGAAATGTGTCTGCTGGAGGGATGTTATAAAACGGGAAATCATCTCTGTTTGGGTTGACTTGTTCTGTGGGATTCAGCAGCCCAGGCAGTTTTATGAGAGCATCTGGTTCATTTTCTCTTCCCACTACAGGTCACCTGAAGCGTGTATTCAGCAGTGCTGAAGATCCTGAGGTGAGTGAGAAAGGAACATTTCATGTTCCTGGTGTTTAAGAATAGTAGAGGAAGATGTGAGCTTGGCCAGTAGCAATAGACTGTACAGGGCGAGCTAGGAAGGCCAAAAGAAAATCCATATTCATGCCTGGAACAAAAATAGTAACGGCAGAGATAGATATTTTTAAATTTCCTTCTCAGCGTTTGAAGAACTAAAAACCTAGTTTTGAAAAGAGAACGATGCTTGCTGACAGCAGATAGGGAAAATTTAATTAAGAGCAATTTCCTGTACAGTTGAATTAGATCATTTTAATTTAAACAGAGGGACTTAGAATCCTATTCCTATCAAACTTTATGATATCTACTTGGAACATGAGGTGGTAGAAAAGAAAGGCCATCTTGCAATGGTGCCTGCTGTATCTGAAGTGCAATGGGCACCTTTGTGGCTGGGGAGCTGCGTGGGCCCAAAGGACGCAGGGCTGACGGCCGTGAGCAGCTGAACATGAGGCAGCGTGGGGCCAGGGGGCCAAGAAGGCCAAGGGCACGGTGGCTGTGCCAGCAGCAGTGGGGCAGCAGGAGCAGGGCAGGGAGCGTGTCCTGTGCTGGGCAGCGCTGCGGCCACAGCTGGAGTGCTGTGTGCAGCTGTGGGCCCTGGGAAGCAGAAAGTCATGGAGGGGCTGCAGCGTGGGCACAGAGGGACAGGGGAGCTGGGCAAGGGGTGCAGCACAAGGCCAGGGAGGAGGTGCTGAGGGAGCTTTAGCCTGGACAATGGGGGCTCATGAGGGACCTTCAGGCAGACTTCCATAGATCCCTGCCTTGGATCCATAGAGCCAATGCTCAGCACGAGGGCTGTTTCCCTGCCAAACATCCCTTCACTGCATCCAAGTGCTTTAGACACTGGAGTGGGTAACACTTTCATATTTTGTTTGTTTATTTGTTTGTTTGTTTGCTAGAAGGAGAAGCCTTGTGTAATTTCTCCTTCTCCAGGGAGCTTTTTCTCAGTCTTTTCTGCCCTTTTCCAGCACTGGCAGTTTCAGGTTAACAGCCCCCAAGGAATCAGTGTGTGTTGTGTTTGGGAATTGAGCAGGAAATCAATGCCCTTGCATTCCAGCTGGTGCTCAGAGATTAGAGGAGCTGGGAGGGGCTGGGCTGCATTTCTGATTCCAGCCACTTTAGCACCATCCTGGGGAAAGCAGAAAGGCCAAGCCCTGAGCCCAGCCTGGGCCAGCAGGGCCTGTCCCTCACGAGTGGCTTGGGGCTGTTTGTGGGGCAGGGGGATGTGAGGGGCAGCAAGGACGAATGTCATAAAACTATGTGACACTCCAGATCCTTATGGAACCAAGGGACCAGTGGGACACAGTGGGAAGTTGTGGAACCAAGGGGATCATTGTGGCACTGTTGGGGCCCGTGGAACCAAGGGGCCAGTGTGACACTGTGGGGCCTATTGGGAACAAGAGACCATTGTGAGCCTACAAGGCTGGAACACCCCAGAACACTGAAATGCTGGGGGTAACCAAAGGTTCCTTGACTTGTGTTAGGTGCACAGGAGAAACACCAACCAGATATTGTCAACATGGGCAGATGCAAAGAATATTCTTGGTAGGAAGGGACCCACAAGAATCATCAAGTCCACCTCTTTAGTGAATGGCCCACACAGGGATTGAACCCACCGCCTCAGTGATACGAGCACCATGCAAAAACCAGCTGAGCTAAGATGTCCAAATGACACAAAATTTTACTGGCAAAATATCGACAGTCAAGGAACTTGGGCAAAGGGTTTATTACAACATCCACTTCAACATAAAACTCTTATCAAAGCATTAACTTCATTAACTTAGCCCATTTAACCTAAAGACTTTCAACCCTTAAGATGTTTAGTTACCCAAAATGTTCCAGGTAAGTAGGATTAGAAGGAGAACAAATAGAGAACATCAGAAAGACAGAAGATCCATAGAAAGACACACACATAGGTACCAACCACTCAGATTCCAGCTACACCAACAGAAGAACCCCAGGAGAAACTGGGATGCAGGCCAGGGGCTGGCCTCGTGCTCTGGCTTTTAACCCCGCGGACCTTCATGGGCCTGCCCCTGGGGTGGGACTGCCAGTTGCTTGTCCAATCAGATTAAGGGTAGGCCCCAGCTGGTAGTATGTGATTGATTGACAGCTCAGCCAATCAAAGTGGTGTTGGCACAGCATCTGCTATGTGACTGACAGCTCTGCCAGGTCAGGGCTGTGGGTGGGTTCTGTCCCACCACAAACCAAGGCCTGACCCAGCCCTGGCCCCACATGGGTGTTCCGAGCATCCCAAGGTGTCTCGGAACATTGATCTCATCTAGCCTCTGACAGCGACCACCGTGGCACTACGGAACCTCATGGGTCAGTTGTGACAATGCAGGTCCAAGGACACCACGGTGACACTACAGAACCTCAAAGAATCAAGGGTACTGTTGTGCAACTCAAGGGGCCCTGTGGAAGGAAGGGTCAATAATGAAACTGTGGGACCAATATATAAAAGGAACCATTGTGACACAGCGGGGCTACATGGAGACAATGGACCCTTGTGACTCTGTTGGGGCTCATGAAACAAAGACGCCATTGTGACATTGTGAGACCTCAAGGAATAATGAGACCATTGCTACAGTATGGGGCTCCATGAAATCAAAGGAACATGGAACAAGTCTGCCTGGTTTGGCCTCCTGGAGGCTGTCTGGCAGGTCCCACTGAATTTGACATGTCAAGGGCCACTTCCCATCTGACTGCGAAGCACTGGGGCTCTGTGCTTTCCTTCCTGTGGGAAAGAACTGCCTTTCTTGTCTAGGCGCCTTCACCAAAATCGGGATTCCATGTCTAAAATTCTCTATATCCAAGGGATACTCCCGGACAAAATCTGCCCATACAGTCAAACCTGGCTAGACTTGGCCTCTGGTGATTGCCTCTCATCTGCCCCTGCGCCACTGGGGCTCACTTGTTTCCTTCCTATGGAGATTGTTGTGACACTGTGGAGGATTGTGGAACCAATGGGCCATGGTGACACTGCAGGCCCTTGTGGACCCTGTTCCACTGTAGGAACTCGTGGAACCAAGGGGAACATTTTGATCCTGCAGGGTACCATGGATCCAGGGGGCCACTGTGACACTGTGGGGCCTTGTGGAACCAAGGGCATAATTGTGGCTCTGTTGAGCTGCATGGTCCCAAGGGGCCAGTGTGAAGCCGTGAGGCTTTGTGGAACCAAAAGACAATTGTAGCATTTTAGGGCCTCATGGAGTCAAAGGGCCATTGTGATCCCGCAGGGCACCATGGATCCATGGAGACCATTGTGGCATTCCAAGGCCCCATGAAATCATGGAAACCACTGTGACCCTGCAGGGCCTCATGGAAGGAAGGGGCCATTGTGACACTTTGGGAACTTGTGGAACCAAGGGAATCATTGTTGCAATACTGGGCCCCAATGGAACCAAGGGGCCATTGGACACAGCGAGCCTTCATGGAACCAATAGACCATTAAGATACTGGTCACTATATTGTTGCTTCGCCTTTATCTCAGGTGTTTGAATCCCAACTCTTGTACTGTGCTTGACTTCTCCATGTTAATTGTTTTTCACCCTGTTACTAAAGTTCTTTTTGGGCAACTCCATTGATCCTGCTTGTAGGATCATTGGGGGCTAAGACGGTTGGGAAGGACAGAGACAAGAGATATCTGAAGCCAGGTCTTGGAACTTGTGGTTTATTGCAAAGGGTGTGGGTGCAGGGGCCTTGTTTGAAGCTGCCAGCCACAGCTCGGAGCAGGCCCGAAAGAGGAGATCGAAAGAGACACCCAAAATGGATGCCCAAAAGAGGAGGGGAGTTCCCATTACAATACAATAAATCTTCTTCTGTGCTGCATATTCTAATTTTCACTAACCAATCTAGTACAAGATACAAATCTTATAGCATTTATATACAGTCTATAAGAATGGTTACATTACCATACTGTGCTACATTTTAAACCCTAAAAACTACTCTTTGGACTCCTTCTGCCAAGCTAGTAGGGTCTGCTCTGACCCTTGGATCTGTCTGCAAGCAGAGGGTATTGTTTCATCAAAGGAAGATTACTTTCAGCTGGCCATACCATTGTTTTCCAGTTGTTCAGTAACTAAGGCTTGGTGTCTCAAAGCTTGATTTCATTTTAATCTCACTTATAGTTTCCATACACTCAAAATCTTTTGCCAGGCAATCATATTTATAAGGCTTTCCTGTCTCATCTTCCCCAGCATCTGCTTCTTTTCATTTTCACCACCCTTGCCCTGAAGCTGGGGAACCAGAAAGGTTTCTCACAGCCACCCTCATTGCGACCTTTGCCACCCAAACAGAGACCCTGACATTTAGTCTCGTCAGAGTGGTTAGCTGATGGATAGACCAGTGCTCCCCAGGATTTTGGATTGTGTCAGGTTGGCAGATTGATCATTGTTTTGAGGGATCTCGGCCAGGATCCCCAGGGACAACGACAGTTTCACCTGTGTAGGATTGCAGGTGGGTTTAGGGAAACGCAGGACAATTATTGCCCATTTTGCCACTGTGTTTTTACAATATGCACCCATGTCCCATTATTGATTTGGGGTGTTCCAGTGGCTGTTCCACCTAAGGTGGAGAAAGAGAAAAATGGGCAGCCAAATCTCCAAAGTAGAAAGGTGCATATATGGATGCTCTAAGTTAACTCTCACTGATCACGACCAAATATCTTCAAAGAACAAATAAAAATCAATTGTGAAGTAGATCATTAAAAATTTTCCAGATGCCCCTGAGCCTGACTGTCCTCCCTCCATCTTGGCTCCTCCACTTTCTGCTACCACAACCTTCTCTTCCGCCGTGAACAAACCTCCAGACACCATCCCCAGAACTGCAGGTCACGCCCCCACTTTCAATCATTCCACCTTCAGCCTGGGCCATGCCTCCAGAATGCCAGCCCAGTTGTTTGCCATCCTAAATCAAGGCCCTTCCTCCCCAAAACCTGACAAAATGGCAGTGCCCTTTGCCTCACCCTCCGGCAAAAATATAACCCCATGGTCACAGATACTAAGCCCAACTGTCACACTATTTCTAATCCAAATGTTTCTCCTCCAAGTTATTCTTCCTCCTTAAAAAACAGTTTGGATTCCCCAGAGCCACCTTTCCCCTCAACCCAAGAAGTTCCCTAGGAAAAGATTCGGAAGGAAGTAGTTAAGGAAGGAGACTGGCCAATAGTCTTGAAACTCCTCGTTGCCCCGGTATGTTATGAAAGAAGGGGGCAGAATCCCAGGTATCAGCCATTGGTTTACAGGGAAATCAAGGATCTGTGTAGGGCAGCTAAAGACCATAGGAAGGACTTGCCTTGTTTTAATGGACTAATGAGGGCCATGTTTACAGCACATGTCTCAACCTCATATGATTTAAAATATATTATGACCATGTTGTTGTCACCTACAGAATACACCCTTTGGGAAGGGGGATGGAAGTGTTCACTAAATCAATTAATAGCAGACTATGCTAATAATGAGGCAAGGGCGGAATTGACAAACAATCATCCAGCTGGAGAAGGACAACACAGCCTACCAGATGATCAAGCAGCAGGTGTCCTCAGAGAAGTATTGGATGATGTCAAAGAGATGGCTTTGAAAGCTTTAATCCAGGTATTGGATGGTAGCACCCCCAATTTGGACTAGCTTGGGTGGCTGCAGCTAAAGCTTTAGGACAAGCAGACCATCTTGGGTGCCTGTTAAGTAAGCAAAGCAATGCTACCTCCTTCACATTGAGTGGGGTGCTCTCAGACATAGAGACCATCAGACATGTCACCTTGCAGAACAGCGATAGAGTTTTTACTCTGGGCACATGGGCATGGCTGTGTAGACTCTGAGGGCACGTGTTGCATGAACCTCTCCATCCACAGCGAGTCAATCCACAAGAGCATTCAGGTACTGAAGGAAGGGTTGAAGAAGCTTCAAGTGGAAAACAAAGATTGGTTCAATAAACTCTTCCAATCCTGAGGACTAAAGTGTTGGATGATGTCTAGCTAAAACAGGACTATTCATTCTCTTAGTGGTTGTTGTTGTGTTGTTAATTGTCTCATGTTTGTTTGGATGCTTTTAGAAAGTCTTACAAAATTCTTTCAGTTCCATCTATGTTGTACAAGAGAAAAGGGGGAAGATACCCAACACAGGATCCTCATGGACTCCTTGGAGGAGAGAATTGGAGGCCAGGATGGCACAAAAATCTCTTAGAGACTCAGTGTCGGAAGAAAAATCCATAAAAGTACCTAAAAGTATCCTTAAATCCATAAAGTACCTTAAAAACCTTGAGTATCTCAAAGTGTTAATTAGCCCTACTGAGTGTAAGTGCAAAGCTCTCAAGGGACTCGTTAAACCAGAGAACTGGGGCCATGACTGCACAAACCTCTCACAGAGTCAGTATCAAAAGGGAAACACCAAGTACCTTAAAATAACTGAAGTACCTTGAAGTATTAATGCGTCCCGCTGAGTGTTGTTACTGACGAAGCCTCTCCAGGGACTAAGTACAGCAGATAATTGGAGGCCAGGATGGCAGAGGCATCCCAGAGACTCAAGGCAAAAGCCAAACCCAAAGTCCTTTCAAAATCCTGCAGTCCCTGGGAGCACTCAGGAGCCCCCAGGGCCATTGCTGAGCAAGGCTCCCCAGGGACTCCTTCCAGCAGATCCTTGAGGCCACTGGGATGTGGGCTAGGGGGGGATGCTGAGGACAGGACAAGGGGCTGACAGTGCCCAGCCTGGCTGGGGCTGTGCCAGGAGGCCCCAGTGCCTCAGGACAAGGTGTCTCCTCACAGCCCTTGGTGGCACAGAGCCTGCTGTGCTCCAGGGCACCAAGACTTGGCTTCTCTATGTCCCCACCTGTCATCACTGCCTCCAGTTCTCTGCTCTGCCTGGGGCCTGGGGACACTTTCTCAGTTTTGTCCCTCAGTGAGACCCATTAAAAGTCCAAGAAACTTTGCAGTTGGATTCTGACTTGGAGTTCTGGAGAGGTTTCTTCAGCTCCCTCTCAGGGACTGATGTTCAGGGCCTGAGCACAAAGCCCCAGAGGCTCATTAAAGTCCTGGTGCTGTGTCTGTGCTGCTGAGCTGGGCTGGGCTCCTGGCACAGAGGCAGCTCCTGGTAACCAAGAGGAGCTTCAAAAGCACATTTCTCTTGATGAGCAGCTCTTCTGCCAGACCAGCAGGGCTGGGACACTGCCTGCAGCCACCCCGGGCACATCACAGAGGCACAGAGAGCTTCAATCAGTCAGGGCTGGGAAGGTGCTAAGTAGTGCTTGGGGAAGAATCACTGCCAGCTGTTGGCACAGGAACCTCTGGCTGCAGGAAAATGCACCTGCAGCACCTGCAGTGAACTCCTAAAGCTGGAACATCCCACTGCCTACAGACTCTGTGAGTACAACTCTGGGGATTTCTAGTGCAGGGGAGGTGAAATGCTCGTGAAGGTCTAAAATGCTGAGGGGTTCTGATCAGTCATACAATATTTCCAAGATAAAGATTTTGGCAAAAAAAAATGGACATTTCCTAATACTTTGTACTCAGTTTCCTACTAGTGGAGAATGGCAGGGAGGAGAGATACATATTAAAGTTTGATTATGAATTTTGACAAATTCCTGAGACATCTGAACTGTTACTTTTAGTGATCAATAAGTTCACAGAGATTTGGGGTCTGTGAGTGCTGGCAAGGAGTGATCAGGCACCGGGAAACACCTCCAGGAGGGAAATCTCTAGGAAGCAGCGGGAAGATCTGGCAAGGAGAGAAAACAAAACCCAGCAATGCTGTGGCAGGGAGAGTTTAGAGATGTGCACAGGATCCCCTCCAGTGCAGCCCCTCCCTCTAAACAAGCCCCCTCCCTCCTGTGCCCCCAGCCAAGCCTCTGCTCTCAGGGCCGGGGCTCCAAGGCATGCAGCCCCTCCTGTGCAGGCAGAGCTGCAGCAGAGCCATGGGGCAGCTCTGCAGCCCCGGGCCCAGGTCCCTCTGCAGAGCACAGGGCTGGGAGCAGCTGCCCGGCCCTGGGGGCTCTGGCAGAGGGCACAGCTGGCTCAGGGTAACGCTGTCCCCAGTGCCCGGCTCTGGGCAATGCTGTCAGTGCAGCCAGGGAAGGAGCTGCATCTTCCTCCATCCAATGCCATCATAAGGACACTTGGAAGTGTCCCTGAGATTTCAGTCCAAGCTGGGAGCTTCAATCCAGGGTGCAAACCTGTCTGAGAGCATCTCTGAGTTATGAGATTGATGGGGAAAAGGCAGAGGGGTTGTGACACAGAAAATGCTGCTGGGTTTGTGAAATGAGCAAAGTGAGTCCTTGGCTACAAATGTGGAGCTGGGCTGTGGTGGATGCATCTGCTCTCAGCAGTAGGTGGTGGCATTTTAAGGGAAGCATAAGAAGGTGGTCACCTTCCACCTGAGAAAGTTTAAAGCCCAAAGAAACTCTGAACAGGTCAGAATGACAGACCATCTCTCCTCAGTCTGCATTCATCACCTTGACCCAAGGAACTCACTCTGTTCTCCCTGAGTGTCTCAGATATGCTTATGGTTTGATATCCAAAACTACCAGCAGAGACATGGGGGGAGCTTATAAAGAAAACCTCAAAACTCTTAAAAATTAAAGACCATGTCTGTGTGTTACAGAGGAGGATGTATGGGAAATGGCCTTGATTTTGTTTACAGGTACTTCCCCTAAGTCTTTACTGTCCTTTCTCCATGAACAGGTCTCTGTGTGCAGCCCCAGCAAATGTCCAACAGCAGCTCCATCAGGCATTTCCTCCTGCTGGCATTGGCAGACACGCGGCAGCTGCAGCTCCTGCACTTCTGCCTCTTGCTGGGCATCTCCCTGGCTGCCCTCCTGGGCAACGGCCTCATCATCAGTGCCGTAGCCTGCGGCCACCACCTGCACACGCCCATGTTCTTCTTCCTGCTCAACCTGGCCCTCAGCGACCTGGGCATGATCTGCACCACTGTCCCCAAAGCCATGCACAATTCCCTCTGGCACACCAGGGACATCTCCTACACTGGATGTGCTGCTCAACTCTTTTTCTTTATGTTCTTCATTGGAGCAGAGTTTTATCTGCTGACCATCATGTGCTATGACCGCTACGTGTCCATCTGCAAACCCCTGCACTACGGGACCCTCCTGGGCAGCAGAGCTTGTGCCCACATTGCAGCAGCTGCCTGGGCCAGTGCCTTTCTCTATGCTGTCATGCACACAGCCAATACATTTTCCCTGCCCCTATGCCATGGCAATGCCGTGGGCCAGTTCTTCTGTGAAATCCCACACATCCTCAAGCTCTACTGCTCCAAATCCCAACTCAGAGAAGTGGGACATCTTGCTGTCAGTGCCTGTCTGGTATTCAGTTGTTTTGTGTTCATTGTTTTCTCCTATGTGCAGATCTTCAGGGTTGTGCTGAGGATCCCCTCTGAGCAGGGAAGGCACAAAGCCTTTTCCACCTGCCTCCCTCACCTGGGTGTGCTATCCGTGTTTATAAGCACAGCCACATTTGCCTATTTGAAGCCTCCCAACATTTCCTCCCCATCCCTGGATCTGGCCCTGTCAGTTCTGTACTCAGTGGTGCCTCCAGCCCTGAACCCCCTCATCTACAGCCTGAGGAACCAGGAGCTCAAGGCTGCAGTGTGGACACTGATGACTGCATGCTTTCAAAAACATTAAACTGCTGGGCAATATCTGCATATAACTTGTAATCAAAGTCATCTATGCTACTTCTTTTTTGCTTAAGTGTGGAGGTTCTTTTCCTTTGTTTTATGTTTAAATATAGTCCAGGAAAAATGTCATTGTTTCTGCCATTTCCCTTTTTCTTTTTTTCTCTCCAACTTGCCTGTGGCCACAGACTGTGTCAATGAGGGGCTGAACTCTGGGTGACTTTAAAGTAAATAAAGGAACTCCCAGCCAGAAAACCCAGTTTTCTGCAGAGATGCCCTTTTGTTGCCTTCTCTGGAGCTGCAGCAGCAATGTCTGTGGGCAGAGATGGGGCAGATCAGTGCTGGCCCAGCAGCTGTGGCCAGCAGCAGCAGCACTTGGTGTTGCCAGTGCTGCTGCCGTGGCCCTGCCCTGCTGCCCTGGTGGCCCTGGTGTTGCTGCAGGGCCTGAGTGCTCTCAGGGCCGGGCACAGCCCTGGGGGTGGCAGTGCCGGGGCTGAAGCAGGGACAGGCCATGGGCAC